>NC_136823.1:132139-449540 GCF_951394365.1 Tetrao urogallus
GAAGTTTTAAAAATTACATAAGCAACAAGGAAGTTCTTGACTACCTGATCAGATTGAATCAGGGTGGCAATAGATCTCATCAGCTCAATGTGAAGACGAGGTAGTAGTAGTACTGTCTGGACACCAGAGGAAGGAAAGGACTGCATGGAAAAGTTTGCACTTTGATAAATGCATGGGAAAAGAAAAAAAAAAAAAAAAAAAGGAGGAGGAAATGACCAAATCTGAGAATAAGGCAGAGAGAGGAGTGAATACAGCTCAGATTCATCCCAGCAAGAAACTTATGAATGGATAGATGACTCTGGGGAGATGAAGTTAGCTACGCCACCAAACGTTCAGATAGAGATGGCAAACGATACAGAAAACAGAATCAAATGAAAGTAAAACTTTGAGTTCTAAAATGTCCCCACATAATCACGGCCAAGCTTTCTTTGAGAAAACCTAAAATCATGCTTTCTCTCTTGTTAACCTAGTCAGAGGTCAATGTTCATAGTCCAGAATAATGTCTGAAGCCAAAATGGATTACCAAGGTAAAATCAAGAATCTGTAAACAAGGGTAGGAATATCAGATGAAAAGCCAGAAATGTAGTTGAAAGGCAGGCAGTGCCCAGGGATTTGGGATACAGGGCACAGACTTCACCTAACTGCACACACTACTGCAACTGAAGGGCATGGGAAGCCTCTTCAGCCCTCTGATTACTATTAAACCTTGGGAGAGGAGATCCTAATGGAAGAGAAATTAGCTTCAAGCCAATTACAAATGAAAATCCTTTCATTCAGCTGCGTTTGCCATGCTGTACAGATATTCTCTCCCAGATAACAATAATTTTTTTAAAAGTATGATTTTAAGCCTTATTTTCTTTTCCACTAAAAGCTTCTAATGGGAGAAGGGAAATTCTGGTCTTTCTGTTGACATTACATTTGTCTGCAGGGCCCATAATATGACTTAATTGCATATCAGGGCACAGATTCCCATTGCTCTGGCCCCATACCATCACTTTGAGCAGTGCGTTAAATGCAGCACATTTCAGATCAAAAGCCAAATGCCTTCACCATGCAACCCCTACTGCGAGTGTCTCACAGAACATGAATTCCTGTATGACTGCAATGCACCCTGAGCCTTCTGAGTCCATAGGATGGCACTGTTTAGGCCTCTCATGCTGCTGCTGAGACCTTCAGCTCCAATTCTATCTGATCCAGACTGAATCTTCCTCGTTAATTTGTCAGTCCATCACCAAGAAAAAGCCCAGTCCCTCTGCAAACAGATGCAACAAGGGAACCCCAGGTAATGAAGGCAGTATTTACATCCAGATGAAGTTTCTCACTTTTACTTAGGGCCAGCCTGACTTCCTTGCTGGCATCCCAGTCGTCCCACTGCGAAGGCCTGTCACCTCTTCTGGAAAATGCAAGTGCAGCAGTGCTTCTTCCTTGACAGGGGACAGGTAACAGGAGGAGGCCCCTGGCCTCACCCCATCATCAGTCACATAAGACCCCTTCACAGGAGTTGGGGTAGCTTTCCTGTTGGCTCTGTGGTGGTCAGAAACAGACCTAAACAGCGCTGTCTACAGTTAGAAATGCCTCAAGCTCTCAGGATGATGTCCTTCAAATTGCTCTCCCAAAAAAGCACTTCCAGACAGTAAGCCTCAGTAACAGCAGAGGCCTGTCTCTTCAATAGTAATTTCTGCTTCCTAGCTAAATGCCACAGCAGTACTCTTCAGAGCAGGGAATCTGCCATGATTGTCTCCAAGCCACAAAGACCATCGCGTGGAATAAAGCACTCTGATCTTTAACTTGACTCAGAAATATTTACTTGTTGAAGTAGATGGGTAGGAAAGCAGCATTTCAGAAGACCCAGAGCCATTCATTCACAAGCTTTAAATGTGCACGTGTGTAATCTGGAGTGTGGGAGCCACAAAGGAGTCTGAAGTGGAACTGCCTTCCAGGAAGAGATGTCAGTTTGACTCAGTGAGTCACGCTGAGACTCTCAGAAACACAGAGCATACACAGCTCAGCACCAAACTCCTTGCCTGACATTAAAGGCTACAAGTGAACATAACTTTCCTACGCCTGGCTAGAACGGCTGTGAATCTCTGCTCTGTGCATCATTCTCACCTGTTCATTCAGTACTGCAATGTTTTAAGTTTCCTTCACAAAAACTCCACGTGCGGGGCTTCTGCAATGCCTCAGTTCAGCATGCAATAACTCGCTGCAGGAAAGCAACTGCTAAGTAAAGAGCCTAGGACATACAGCAAAGCAATGAGGAACAGAAGTGCTCTTGAATAACACATGTTTGTAGCTAATGAACTTTGCAAAGCCCCCACAAAAAGCAGATGGGGCTACCTGTTAAAAAAACGCTCTGAAGATACAGCCACAGTCCTGACTGGGAGATCATTACACATGAGCAGTCAGGGATCCACTCAACAGTTAGCCTACACAGGACGTTCCTGCACTGCATATCCCACCCGGCCTTCAGTCTGTGTCCTTCTGCACAAATCCCTGGCCGTAGGATGAACTCAGCTGCCTCACTGCACCAGAGGAGCCTGCCGGCAGCTCCCCTTTGGTAGCAGTGATTACGCCACTCGGGTTATCTTGCCTTGTCTGGAAGTGTAGCAAAAAGCTGGCATGTTGGGGAATTATCAAAGTGGGAGCACCCCTGCAAATAAGGTGTCTGCACAGTGCTGTGCATGGATCGGATGCTTCTTCAGTGCTGCATAACTTGGGGTTCTTAGCATCTAAAGGGACATGAGATATTTATTATTCTGTCCTTGTAGCATTAGATCTAATAAACAGCAGTTCAAACGATATCTTACAGACCCTGAGTGCCTTTCATACTGGGATCCTCCAGTACTCCCCCAGCACCAAACACATACACCAAGAGTACAGTACAGAGCGGTTAAATTGTTATCTTCCTCAAAATACCTACATCCCAGGCCTACGAGAACTACACTTTATCTATGACAACAGTACTGCATGGAAAGATTTGTGTGCCTCCTTAAAATAGAATTTCTGTTCTCTAGAATCAGCTATCTAAAAATCAGACATATCATCTTAAGTCCATATTTAGATTCCCTATATATTCAGCAAAGAGGAAGGAGTGATTAAGGATAGCAATCCATCCCTTTTTAAGACAGCTATCTGGGATGGGAAAGATTAAGCTTCCTCTGTAGATGCACTTTGAAGGTCCATAGCAGCCAAATCTGACCTTCAGCCAGCTTAACCTCACACCTAACTGTTACAGGTTTGATGCCAAGTGAGGTGATTGGTACTTCCAGTTGGTACTGACAAGGAAGTCCAAACAGGTTGGAATCCAAGTATTTGAACTGTACTAAGGACAAGATAAGCATAGCCATCTATATTTTTACATAATAAGATGGGAATTTTGAGAAATGCATACATCCATCTGGTACTGACGATCCATTATTTTGCTGTGCCCTCAGTTTGCTCCACATGGCTTTGCAGGATTTTCTTCATCTTGTAATGAATGACCCATCTGTTGACACCAGACCAGAGAAATGCATTGCTCTGTCTCTGGCCGTTAAAACCCGCTTCTCTAGATGTCCACTTGTGCTCTCCTTTTGCTTGCAGCAGTTGTTGTGGTCTCAAGAACTAAGTATGAATAGGAGGCAGGCAATTGATCTATCTCCTGAGAACAGCCTTAATTTCATCAGTACAATCAGGGCACCAGGGTGTTTTGCAAGGAGCCAGCTGAATGGCAAATAGCTGGTACAAAGCCACTGCAGACAGGATTGAAGCAAAAGTAGACTAGATAAAAGTCTAACACTTTTGAGAAGTGGGGACTGGGGGGAATGTATTTGCATGGACTGTATTTGCTGCACCTACTATGTTATGTTAGCTTGGGTCCTCAGTCCATATTCCAGCTTCCATTTTTGTTCAGATGAGCACCAAGTCTGTGAGTGCACACTCCTGCTGTGAGTGTGGAGAGGTGCTGCACACCTCAGGAAAGGCAGGCAGTGAGGTGCCAGGGAGGGAAGGAAGCACTTGCCTAAACTTTTGGAAGCCTTGTGGACATAGAGTCCTTGATCCTGAACTGAGACAAAAGTATTTGCAATTGTTTTATATTCACGTATACATACAGATACATCTATTGAAAGGAATACTTGACAGGACTGGGAACCAAAAAAATCCATTTTTGACTAGCAACTATTTCTATAGTGTTATAGGGATGTTTTGAATTCTTTCTTGCTGCAGTAGAGTTACTGAGTTACTGGCCCATCGTTTTCTACTATCTGAGCATCTCCAAATACACTGCTATGCACACAGGCATAAACAGAGATTATGTCAACCTCTTATTGAAATAAACTTAAATATAAGAACTTAAGAAAAATGATTTACGATTCCGCATTCCTCTACTCATAAGTATTCACAGACTCCTTCTCTAGCTTACTTATAGAACAGAAATTCTTAGTGATATTTTAATGATGTTCACTCTTAGTTCTTGACTTCAGTTCTTCCTTCTTGCTTTCAAGGAAACAAATGATAGAAAAGTACAATTAAGTGATCAGTTCTTTGCTTGGATGCCTCCGCGTTCAAGTTGTTCTACTGCAGGATTTCTCTTAATTCCACAGTGCTACAATTTGCCAGGCTTTCATGTTTGCCGCAGATAATTCCCAACGATAGTGAGCATGTGCCAGAAAATCCTAGTTACATTATATGATCAATGAATATACAGGTGTTGTAACTACAAAATACAGGAGAGTTTGGCTAAGCAGGTTATTACACCAAAGAAAGAACAGACAGAGTGCTTACCCACGCCCTGGGCTCGCTGAAAAACTCCAAAGAAGGGATCTCCAGAAAGAGATCCTTCCCCACTGGTAGTCAGCTCTTCAATGGCTCCAGGAGAGGTGCAGCCAGGCTCCACCCCTTCCAGCAGCAATGGTGAATCAATCAGAGGTTCAGGCCATGATTCCCATACACATATACACCACAAAAATCAAACTACAGCTTCAGAAATACACGTAAGCACTCTGCTTTTGTGGCCTAGGCACTTCTCAGCCAGGATGCTGGGTTTTCCCAACCTGAACTTGGGTCACTGCATCACTGCAACCCTAACAGGCTTGAGGAGGGCTGAGCTCAGAATGTCTGCTGGGAACCTAAACTGCTGCGTCTTCAGCCCTCACAAGTCCCATCTACACACAACATATAAACACAAATCTAGTGGCATGCTCAACATCAATCAAAGTATAAATATTAGCCAGGAAAAGGGGAAGAAGACTAACGAGAATTAAGACGCTCCCTGAAATACTCCCATTCAAGAAGAAAAAAGCAATCACAAATTTGCAGACCAGAAAATCTCAAGATCACAATCACTGAAGGAGTCAGGGCTTACTGATGACTTACATTCATAACATAGCTGAGCATGTTGTGAGTGGAACAAAAAGAAAGACAACATATACTTACCCAGCTCCTCCAGCATCAGCCAACCAATGAGTGCAAGGTGCATTCATGGGCTGAATTCACCCGTACAACCTTTGAGACTCAGTGGCAGTGTTGCTAGTGGGAGACAAAGCTGTCTTCAGGGTGCCCTCCGCACCCTACTTGGGCTCACTTTTCCTCACGGCTCAAACACACCACAGCAAAGACTGCAGTAACACAAAACTAAGACTCACAATGCTGTCTACGATGTAATTCGCAGCAGCAGTCAATTCATTTTAACTATTAGAGACCCTTTATTTCATACTCGCATCTGGAAGAACAAAATATTTCCATATTCACGCTCAAAAGTGGGTCAAACAAAACCAGTCTGTCCTTCCATGCAGCAGTCCCAAAAGGCACGCAGTCCATTTTGTCTGCAGTTGTGCCATTTTGTCAGTTCTACAGACAGCTGAAGCTTTTGCAGCCTTTAAAACAACTTTGGTTGCTATGCCTATGAGCTCTTCTAAATACCTCTACCAGATTAAAACTGAGAAAGAAAAAAAATAAAAATAAAAAACCACATGAGGTCTGATGATGCTACCCGATTCTACCTGATTCTCGGCTGATATCACACACACACAAAAAAATCATTCTAGATTTAGAACAGCGGGAGCTGAAGTGTGGTATAAGTCAACAGAAAAACACTGAAAGCACATTTCCTCTGTGCTTTGATGGTCAGGGGGAAATGAGTTTAAATTAAAAGGGGGAAATTGCAGTTAGATGTTAGGAGGAAATGTTGCAGCCAGAGGGCAGCGAGGCGCTGGCACAGCTGCCCAGAGGAGCTGTGGTGCCCCATCACTGGAGGCGCTCAGGCCAGGCTGGATGGGCCCTGGGCAGCTGAGCTGGTGGGGGGCAGCCCTACCCAAAGCGGGGTTGGGGGCCTGTGAGGTCCTTTCCCATCTCAGCCATTATATGATGCTGCGGTCTTCCAAAGGGATGTGAAGCTTGACGTATTTTTGCATCTTTTTAGTCATTATAAATTATTTACAATGTAAGTATTGCACTGTACAGTAATACTGTAAATAGTGCATTTACAATGTAACTGCTTACAGTGTCAAAGAAGAGACTTAGTCCAAAGGTTGTGCAGGAAGTGCAGATATGAGATCAGCTGAGGGCTTTCATCCCTCACCAGCTCTTAATTAAGGCGAATGCCAGGAAGCCCACAGAAAGCAGTGACTTCAAAGACGACAGCCAGACCTCCAATAGTAAGTATCTGCATATTCCTTCACACACACAACAGTCTGGCTGAAGTTTTGGCCCTGAAAGCATTGCCCCAGCAATCTTTACATTAAGATCTGCAGCAGTGAACTATGGCATCAAGTTAATTACAGGTGACAGAATTTATTGTGCTATCGTGTACCAATAAACAATCTCAGTTGTCATATTCTTCCAGATGAAGATTTTTCGCATGCTTTGAACCATTAAGACAAGGTGATCCAGTGCTCCTGAGGACAATCATAGCATGCATTACTGAGGGATATTTAAAAAGGTGTATGTCATTAAAACTTGCTTACAACATGCAATTGAACTTAAGTGCTATTTTCTACTCGGAACTTAATAGGCTGATGAAAAACTAACTACCAAACGGGATTATTATGTTTCTAACATTTCTAATGAATAAACAGCTTTCTTTCAAACAGCCAACACAGAAGATTGTTTTTATGTGTTATTACTCTCAGTTACATTACCCAGTTAAAAATAACCCATATGTAAGGGAATCTACTCCTCTGAACACAGAAAATAGGCAGTTATAGAAATTCAAACAACAAAATGTTCCCTCGTGTTACACAAGAAGACTTGAGAAACCAGCAGACCATCTAGCAAAAATAAAAGTGTACTCACTGTACTGAATGTGAACTTGTGGAGGCTTTTTTCTTAGCGTAAAACCAGCCAGCATTCCTTCACCCATCAACTATTTTGAACATGCACTGGAAATCAAGGGTTGGCAATGAAGATAAACACGTCATTTTTCTACAAGGGAGGCATTACGAAGAAGTTGTTCTTACATGGTAAATAATAGAAACTCACTGAAGAGTGGGATGAAATAATGCAGTTCTTCCAGTACTTTGCTGCGTGGGTGAATACGGACATGAATCTGCCAATCTTATTTCTAACTTCTGAAGAAAACACAATGGCTCAGCTGTGACAAATTTCCTGGACTGCCAAGTAACTGGAAGGAAAGAAAAAGAAAACAGCAATGAAGACTGATAATGCTCTGCTTTACCTAACATAGTAATTATAACCTCATGTGCTGTTTTATCCCCTCACAATTACTTGACCCTGTGCAAATGTTTCAATATATTGATATATTTTTCCCATCAAACTTATTTCACAGAGTAACAGGGGCTGGAGATCATCGCTCCTACTAAGAATTTTTATGCTGTCCTAATTGAAATTGTCTTTTTTTATTTTTCTTTTAAAGAAAATAGAACTCTGATGTAACAAATACACCAGAAAGCAAAAGCTAAGCTGTAAATAAAAAGAGATGTTATTTCACACGTATATACACAGAAATATTTAAGTTACAAATGAAACGCAAATAAACATTCCTAATATGTAGATACCTGTGTTCCATACAATGACAAGCCTTCATTACGTTATCTTCTGACTTAAAGACCCATTGCCATTGTGTTCTGTGTGTACATGGACATCGTGTCTGCTGAGACTTTTAGCAGGTTCTGCAATTTTCAAACTCAGTTGAATTTTACAACGCTTCCTTTGTGCTCACATACAGCAGATTAGAGCATATTTCATCGCTGAGTTTCACTGATGCAACAAAATTCTTTTTTAAACACAGAATATACTCTGGTTTTTTCTCCAGTGCATTACAGAGTCAAACTAAATACAGCCTGCACCCTAGCCTTGTGATGTGCAGCAAACTGCACTCTCCAGAGCCCTCACGTTCATAACCAACACCAGACTGGCATGCAGGTTAGACAGAAAGAGGCCGTGCTGAACTCTTACCAGTCATAGCCCGCAGCAAAAGATGTCTCAACGACTGGTGCTATCAGTTTAGCAGCTGTCATGATATAATCCTCTGCCATGGACTTCCTAAGATAAAACAAACACTAACCAACTTTAAAACCAACACACAAACATGTCACAATTTCAAAATCAGGTATGCAAGAAATAACCAAACCTTGTTCTTGCCCTTTCTGCACTCAGGAGACAGTCTGACAATTCAATCTAACCTGCTGCTACTACTGCTGCCTTGTATCTTGACAATGCTCTTAGTTTTTAATGTTTTCCTTTCCCTGCACACTGTAGTTTCATTAAACAAACAAACAACAAAACAACAACCTGAAGCTGCAAGTTTTAAGCAGCACAACCCACCACATATGAGGTAGAAGGCTTATTTTTAATACTTTCAGGAACAAAAACCTACAGCATCACAGTCAAGCAGGATCAGGCTCCACTATTACCTCTCATGTTCTATTTGTCTTAAACTGTCGCTTTTGATGGCTTCCATCAGTAGATTTGTATGTGGATCATCCTGGAAGGGGACAAAACACCTGTAAATAGTCATGCCAATATACATGCATCTTAACTTGACTGTAAACATAAATATATGCAGATTACAGCATCTACGGTGTTACTTTCTTTCCACATTTCAAAAGCTGAACTCAATTAAAGCAGTCCTAACGCTAACTACAAAACCTCAAGTTTGACACCACAGCTACTTTCATCCCGTTTCAGACCCATTTCAGTGGAAGCTGTGCAGGAATCCTGATGCAAGTCTGAAATAGTGAAATTCATGTTTGAGGCGTGTGCCATTGTGGCGCAGAGGAAGCATAGCAACATAGAAACACCAAGGTTGTAAAGACCTCCGAGATCACCCAGGCCAACTGCTCACCTATCACCCCTATTTCCCCACTAAATCACATCCCTTAGTACAACATCTAAATGGAGAGGACCACTTGCTCTTCTCACACAACACTGGCTGAGAGCACTTCTGGCCATCCACCGAACAACCCTGGCAGTTCCAAGGAACAGCAGCAGGAAACACCTGGGACTCCTGGAAGATGAGCGAAGGGGAGTGTATGGGAACTGCTGCGTCATGGCCTGAACCTCTGATTGATCACCTGAGGCGAGCCATGAGTCAGCCAGAGGAGCACAGGTGAAGGCAATTCCTCCTAGACCTATTGAAGAGCTGGCTACCAGAGGGGAAGGAGCTCTTCTGGAGATCATCTCTCTTGGTGTTTTCTGGTGAGCTCAGCCAAAGGGTAAGCTCTTCCACTTATTCTCTTTTGTGATCGTTGTCTACTTTGCCTAATTCTCTTGATCATATTGTGATTATAACATCTTGATATCTGTTGATTATACAATTATATTGCAATTATAACATCTTGATACCTATTGATTATACACAATTATATTGTGATTATAGCATCTTGATTATACACTTGGCGAGCCAGGCAGGCCGAATATACTAAAATTAACATCATGTCTTTTCTATGGAATTTCTATAAATGGGTCAAGGGGGAGAACAATACTCCTCTAGAGAAAATGATTCCAGGGCAGATCCCAGGATTTGAGGGATCGCCCTATTATGAGTTAGCTGCTATCATTGAAAAATGGGGTCCCTTACGCGTTATGGGCAATATCTCCCCATATCGCATGGCGGACTATTTTCAAGTGTTGAAGAAGCCACGGGAGACCAGCCTCATGCTCTCATGGTCAACAAGTCTCAGTTTATTATCTCTCGGTTACAATACTTATAGCCACGATAATTAGCTCATACATATTGCAAAAGCGGAGCTCATGATTGGCTCGTTATGATTTGTTACATGTTTTCTGCAGTTAGCCTTGAGATTATCGCTTTCTCATACCGTGTGCTGCATCTCCTATCTCAGCCGGTTCTGACTTGCCTACTCAGGGCTCAAAGTCAGGACGACCTTGTCCCGAGCACGTACTAGTGATCACTGTATGGCCCTTCATCTGCAGCCACTCTCTATAGATGCTATCCACACTTCCCCCGTTTTCTTTTTGGGCAAGTAGCGTAGTTGTAGGATAAGACTGCACCAATCGTAACACCATGCGTTGCAGACATTGTATGATACAAGGAACAAACAAAATAATAATTAATATCACTATCCCAATAGTGATTAGATGCTGGAGCAAGGAGGTTAGCCAGGGGCCTAACCCCAATCCCTTTAGCCAGTCAATCTAATCCAAATCCAGAATGCACTTGGAGATGCGATGTTGATGTAGTTAGAGTTTGCAGTTGCCTATGAATTGAATTGGAATGATCAGACAGGTTCATACAGCACATCCCCTCAAATTCTTCGCATCCATGGCCTTGTGCAAGCAAGAGGAAATCAATTGCAGCACGATTTTGGAGTGTAGCATGCCTTACAGAATCTACATCGACTAGTAGTTGTGAAATAGCTTCAGAAGTAGCATTTGTCTGCTTTGCTAACCAGCACCCTAACTTATTTAAAGTAGCAAGGGCTTGTGCCGTTCCGACGCCAGGGACTATTGATGCAAATACTCGCGAGGCGGCATTCCAGAATTCTACGTGGTCATCACAGCTTTGTTGAATGCGTGTACTGAGCGTTTGTGCCGGCCACGCCGGTGGGCTTGGAGTATCATAGAGGTGTTGGGGGTTAGTAGGGTGAGCCGCCCCAAAGTACATGGTCCTCCTTCTAATTTCGAAGGGATGCCTGACCAAGCCCTGTCCCCACATATTAGGAAGATTCCATCTGGTAGCTGAATTGGTGTATTAGATGACTTGGATATGTTCGGGCTAGTGTAGTTGCACCACACTGAACTGTTTCTATAAATTGTCAAGGAGGAGTTAACTACCAGTGGCAGGGATTGATTGTACCACCTATTATGCAACCTACCACGGAGGACACTTGTCCAGTTAAACTTCACGCACCAGTCAGCTTGAATTGAACCCAATATCTCTAATTCTTGAGGTTCAAAAGGGGCAGTTGGGAATTGAGGAAGGATGGAATCCCATTGGTCCGCATATGAGTTATTGTTTGCGCATAACGGACTCGCGGCCGTTGGGCACGGAGGTACCTCTAGAGGCACTCCCACTAAACAAGTGGAAAAGGGGTTATCTGGTGATGACAGGGCGAGGCATATTGCTTCCTGACCTGTTCGATTAGCTAGGGTGACCCAGACATTTTGCTTAGGTTGAGGGGGCGGCCAAAAACCTTGGCATCGTGTTGCCAGAGTAACTACGGTCATTAGGACCAGCCCGGTGGGGCCGTCGTAGGAGGGCCACACCATAGCGACTCTATTTTGGATGACGTTACGCTTCGTACCTTATTGATCACATGCTTCACCTCCCAGCGCCACCGGGCTAGAACCTTTTGCTCCGTTGATTCGAAAATGCGGATAGCCGTAAAAGGTGGGCGATTCGTATATCGCTCTAAATCCTCTACTGCGGAGGCCCTTGACCAAGAGCCTTCACAACCTCTGCACCATAAATATCTTAGATGTTCCTGGTGTTGGCAGACAACCCTAGAACAACCCCCACACTGAAAACGCACCCAAGCCCCACTACACCATGTGTCCCCACAGTTACAACAGCGATGGTAATTACTCGAAGTATGGGCGCTGAATAAGGATGCCCGTGTCAGCTCTTCCAACAGGTCCCACAGTTGCTCAGGCGTCAATGGTCGAAGGTTGGCTTTGGGCAGCAGGGTCCTGATTAGGTCCCGATGAGGGTTGAGAAGGAGAGTCAGGTGTAGTTGTTGATGTCGCACCTCCTGTGTCATTTACCGCTGGTTGCAGCGCCGGGCGTGTTGCCCGGGCTGGGACCCACTCAGGCCCTGTTGGGGTTAAAACACACAGGTAACCTCTTCCTAAATACAATACCTTGGCCGGGCCTTGCCATTGTCCTGTTTTCAGGCATTTATATCGTACCCACATTTCTTGTGTGGGCTGATCCATTGACGCGGGTTGATAAATCCAACGTCAATAGGGTAAGTCCTCCAGTTGATCCAAATCCTTTGTCGAGACGCGGCTGCGTCTTAAGGGGATTTATTCCATCCGTTAGCTGGGGTAGGGGTACCAGTTGGGCGACTCGTTGTCCCTTCAAGATTTTTATCGGCGGATATGGTGTGTGTACCATAATCATAATTTCCCCTTGATAATCCGCATCAATTATCCCAGGTAGCACAAAAATTCCAATCATACTGGCAGACGATCGACCGATTAAAAGTCCTCCCATCGTTCGGCCTTTTATTTTGATAGGACCAAATACACCGGTTGGAACTCGGTGAGGCTGTGAAGTTAGTATCACAACATCTATTGCGGCTGCCAAGTCCATGCCGAGGCTCCCTCTGGTGGCAGGCTGGGGCTGGAATTGTGATTGTCGTGGACCGGCGCCATGGCAGCTGCTATTTGTGTCTGAGCGCGGCTGCTGTTCGCGCTGCTCTTGGCGTTTCCCGTCCGCCGCCGACATACGCTAGTGTTATGCGTATTCGATTGACACTTTCCGCACCAAACTCCGGAAGCCTGGCAGTCTCTGCGTATATGTCCTACGTTGCCACAGCGATAGCAGCGGACACGGGAGCCACCGGCTGATCGGGGGCCGAGGGAAGCTGCAGCTTGGAGAGGCGCAAGAGCTGCTAATACCTGCGCTTGTGAGCTTTCTGATTGCTTCTGCATAACGCGAGCCTGCTCCTTTATTCCCTCTCCTATCTTTTCTAAAGCACTGACTAATAGAGCCTGTGAGCCTGAGGGTGTGTTAGCTGCTTTCTCTAATAGCTCCGGCAAGCTCCAATCTCCCGGCATGGAATTTAACAGTGTACGAGTAGCTGGGTTGCCGTTTTGTAGAATACACTGTTTAAGTAGAGCCCCCTGCATGTACTCCGGAACACCCGCCTTCGCGATGGCGTCCATCAATCTGTCTACAAACCCGCCCAGGGGCTCATCCCTATTTTGCTTAATCCCCATGTATATGGGTGTCCCCCCCGGATCCTTGATCTTTTTCATAGCACGCATAGCCACAGCCATCGCTTCCCGCAATACATCAGGACCTGCAGTGGCTTGGGCTTCTACTCGAACCCAGGGTCCCATGCCCATTAGCTGCTCCACAGTGATACCATGGAGGGGATCCCCTGGGCCCCTCTGAACTGAGGCAGCTGCAACAGCCTCCTGTTGCCAATGAGCATTAAAAAGTAGCAACTGATGTGGGGAGTATATTAAGCGCGCAATACCCCTAATATCCGTAGGGAGCATGACATGGGCATTGAAAAGGAACTCAAGCATCTGATTTACTGGCTCGCTTGTTACCCCATAGCTTCCCACAGTAGCACGCAACTGCGATAACAATTTCCAGTCTAAGGTCCGAATCTCAGCGTTCAATCCTCCCTGAGGGTTTGGAGTGTATAGGACAGGAAAAGCTAAATTTTCGCCAGCTACCTCCACTAAACCTGTATCGCCTGTTGCTAGCCCCTCCCTAGCCAAACAGGTCCACAACTCCCGTCGTTCCCTGGCCATTGCCTCAAACAGATCCGACTCTGCCCCGGGAACAGACTCTGCATTTGTTCCTAAAGGCAGTGGTGCAGACGCTGGGGCAGACTCCGATTGAGATTCTCCCCCGTGATCCATTGGGGGGGCCGAGGGTGAGGCAGGTGTTGGGACATGTACTGTAGCAAAGGCTGGGGGATTCGGAGCGCTAATCTGCGCCCCATACTCCTGATTTCTCTGCTGTGCTGCTTGCGCTCCCTGGGCTGCCCGTTTTTCCGCCTGACTCTTCAGTAACTCATCCTGTACTGCCTTCCATAATTTACTCATCTTTTTTGCTGGTTTATCCTCCTCCAGAACCAACTCCCACAACTTATCCCCATACTTTCTCCACTCCCCTATCTCATGCACCGTATGTGGATTAACAAAGAACCCATAAGACACAGCATGTTGTAGCAACTGGGGGAGCTCTTTATCTAAGTCTATGCCCTTGACTTGTCTACGACGTAAGAAAAGAGAAAATAAATCATATGCTGCTTGCCTATCCATACTCACGCAGCGCTGTTGCAGCTCTCCAGGCTTCGGCAGCACGTATCGGCTGAGCCCACCGATGTGGTCGCTCAGGACGTGGAGCACCCTGCTCTTATCGTCGTCCGTCTAGCTGCGGGACCCGAACCCAACGTAGCTCTTATTTTCGTGGCCGTCCCTTTATCACGTCGGGGTCACCATTTGTTGAAGAAGCCACGGGAGACCAGCCTCATGCTCTCATGGTCAACAAGTCTCAGTTTATTATCTCTCGGTTACAATACTTATAGCCACGATAATTAGCTCATACATGTGGATAGCATCTATAGAGAGTGGCTGCAGATGAAGGGCCATACAGTGATCACTAGTACGTGCTCGGGACAAGGTCGTCCTGACTTTGAGCCCTGAGTAGGCAAGTCAGAACCGGCTGAGATAGGAGATGCAGCACACGGTATGAGAAAGCGATAATCTCAAGGCTAACTGCAGAAAACATGTAACAAATCATAACGAGCCAATCATAGCTCCGCTTTTGCAATATGTATGAGCTAATTATCGTGTATAATTATAATTCCATGCCGGGAGATTGGAGCTTGCCGGAGCTATTAGAGAAAGCAGCTAACACACCCTCAGGCTCACAGGCTCTATTAGTCAGTGCTTTAGAAAAGATAGGAGAGGGAATAAAGGAGCAGGCTCGCGTTATGCAGAAGCAATCAGAAAGCTCACAAGCGCAGGTATTAGCAGCTCTTGCGCCTCTCCAAGCTGCAGCTTCCCTCGGCCCCCGATCAGCCGGTGGCTCCCGTGTCCGCTGCTATCGCTGTGGCAACGTAGGACATATACGCAGAGACTGCCAGGCTTCCGGAGTTTGGTGCGGAAAGTGTCAATCGAATACGCATAACACTAGCGTATGTCGGCGGCGGACGGGAAACGCCAAGAGCAGCGCGAACAGCAGCCGCGCTCAGACACAAATAGCAGCTGCCATGGCGCCGGTCCACGACAATCACAATTCCAGCCCCAGCCTGCCACCAGAGGGAGCCTCGGCATGGACTTGGCAGCCGCAATAGATGTTGTGATACTAACTTCACAGCCTCACCGAGTTCCAACCGGTGTATTTGGTCCTATCAAAATAAAAGGCCAAACGATGGGAGGACTTTTAATCGGTCGATCGTCTGCCAGTATGATTGGAATTTTTGTGCTACCTGGGATAATTGATGCGGATTATCAAGGGGAAATTATGATTATGGTACACACACCATATCCGCCGATAAAAATCTTGAAGGGACAACGAGTCGCCCAACTGGTACCCCTACCCCAGCTAACGGATGGAATAAATCCCCTTAAGACGCAGCCGCGTCTCGACAAAGGATTTGGATCAACTGGAGGACTTACCCTATTGACGTTGGATTTATCAACCCGCGTCAATGGATCAGCCCACACAAGAAATGTGGGTACGATATAAATGCCTGAAAACAGGACAATGGCAAGGCCCGGCCAAGGTATTGTATTTAGGAAGAAGTTACCTGTGTGTTTTAACCCCAACAGGGCCTGAGTGGGTCCCAGCCCGGGCAACACGCCCGGCGCTGCAACCAGCGGTAAATGACACAGGAGGTGCGACATCAACAACTACACCTGACTCTCCTTCTCAACCCTCATCGGGACCTAATCAGGACCCTGCTGCCCAAAGCCAACCTTCGACCATTGACGCCTGAGCAACTGTGGGACCTGTTGGAAGAGCTGACACGGGCATCCTTATTCAGCGCCCATACTTCGAGTAATTACCATCGCTGTTGTAACTGTGGGGACACATGGTGTAGTGGGGCTTGGGTGCGTTTTCAGTGTGGGGGTTGTTCTAGGGTTGTCTGCCAACACCAGGAACATCTAAGATATTTATGGTGCAGAGGTTGTGAAGGCTCTTGGTCAAGGGCCTCCGCAGTAGAGGATTTAGAGCGATATACGAATCGCCCACCTTTTACGGCTATCCGCATTTTCGAATCAACGGAGCAAAAGGTTCTAGCCCGGTGGCGCTGGGAGGTGAAGCATGTGATCAATAAGGTACGAAGCGTAACGTCATCCAAAATAGAGTCGCTATGGTGTGGCCCTCCTACGACGGCCCCACCGGGCTGGTCCTAATGACCGTAGTTACTCTGGCAACACGATGCCAAGGTTTTTGGCCGCCCCCTCAACCTAAGCAAAATGTCTGGGTCACCCTAGCTAATCGAACAGGTCAGGAAGCAATATGCCTCGCCCTGTCATCACCAGATAACCCCTTTTCCACTTGTTTAGTGGGAGTGCCTCTAGAGGTACCTCCGTGCCCAACGGCCGCGAGTCCGTTATGCGCAAACAATAACTCATATGCGGACCAATGGGATTCCATCCTTCCTCAATTCCCAACTGCCCCTTTTGAACCTCAAGAATTAGAGATATTGGGTTCAATTCAAGCTGACTGGTGCGTGAAGTTTAACTGGACAAGTGTCCTCCGTGGTAGGTTGCATAATAGGTGGTACAATCAATCCCTGCCACTGGTAGTTAACTCCTCCTTGACAATTTATAGAAACAGTTCAGTGTGGTGCAACTACACTAGCCCGAACATATCCAAGTCATCTAATACACCAATTCAGCTACCAGATGGAATCTTCCTAATATGTGGGGACAGGGCTTGGTCAGGCATCCCTTCGAAATTAGAAGGAGGACCATGTACTTTGGGGCGGCTCACCCTACTAACCCCCAACACCTCTATGATACTCCAAGCCCACCGGCGTGGCCGGCACAAACGCTCAGTACACGCATTCCAACAAAGCTGTGATGACCACGTAGAATTCTGGAATGCCGCCTCGCGAGTATTTGCATCAATAGTCCCTGGCGTCGGAACGGCACAAGCCCTTGCTACTTTAAATAAGTTAGGGTGCTGGTTAGCAAAGCAGACAAATGCTACTTCTGAAGCTATTTCACAACTACTAGTCGATGTAGATTCTGTAAGGCATGCTACACTCCAAAATCGTGCTGCAATTGATTTCCTCTTGCTTGCACAAGGCCATGGATGCGAAGAATTTGAGGGGATGTGCTGTATGAACCTGTCTGATCATTCCAATTCAATTCATAGGCAACTGCAAACTCTAACTACATCAACATCGCATCTCCAAGTGCATTCTGGATTTGGATTAGATGACTGGCTAAAGGGATTGGGGTTAGGCCCCTGGCTAACCTCCTTGCTCCAGCATCTAATCACTATTGGGATAGTGATATTAATTATTATTTTGTTTGTTCCTTGTATCATACAATGTCTGCAACGCATGGTGTTACGATTGGTGCAGTCTTATCCTACAACTACGCTACTTGCCCAAAAAGAAAACGGGGGAAGTGTGGATAGCATCTATAGAGAGTGGCTGCAGATGAAGGGCCATACAGTGATCACTAGTACGTGCTCGGGACAAGGTCGTCCTGACTTTGAGCCCTGAGTAGGCAAGTCAGAACCGGCTGAGATAGGAGATGCAGCACACGGTATGAGAAAGCGATAATCTCAAGGCTAACTGCAGAAAACATGTAACAAATCATAACGAGCCAATCATGAGCTCCGCTTTTGCAATATGTATGAGCTAATTATCGTGGCTATAAGTATTGTAACCGAGAGATAATATTAATGTATAATTACTAATTATAATATAATGTATAATAGTAATGATAATTGTAACCCAGAAAACAAAAAAAGTACAGGACAGACCAGCAGGGGTGCCGCCTGATCAATGGCCCCCTGCCCAGACTCATTTACACGTAACGGCCCGGCCATACACGGCAACAGAATTGATGGACTTAGTACAACGATTTCGGCAGAAGCCTAGAGAAAGTGTGCCGGCTTGGTTATTGAGACTGTGGGATTCTGGGGCAGAAAGTGTCTTGGTGAATGGCCCAGAAATAGCTAAGTTGGCCACCATGACCGTCCATCCTGCTCTCAGACAGAGGTTATACGTAGGTAATCAATATCGTGATGAAAACCATTCCATACTAGAATGGTTAATGGCGGCCTGCCGTATGGTATGGCCGAATAAATCAGACATACCTTTACATACAGGCGTGTGGTCCTCCATGGAGGACCTTCAAAACTATATCCGCGAACTGGGTGTAAGAGAGGCTATCTATGAAGATACATTTGATGGCCCTGATATGGTTAAATTTTCAGCAGGGATGAGAGATCTAATTTTACAGCAAGCTCCCTCCCATCTGTACAGCACCCTAGTCTCCGTATTAAATCCCCTTGTAGCATCAGAAGCCGTAGTCCAGCAGGCTGCCCAGTTAGTTGCCGACTTGGGAGAAACAGAACGCCTGCGGACTAGGTGCAATATTCGGTTTTTGGAGGAAGCAGAGGTCCTGCCGGTAAATAAAACCAAAATGCCGGCTACTCGAGCTCCTCCATCGGGACCCATAAGGGTATCCCGAAAACAAATGTTTAATGATTTAATTTGGGCTGGGGTCCAATTTGCTAAGATCAACCGCCAGCCCAACCATGTCCTTCTCCAGCTCTGGAGACAACTAAAGGACAATCAAAAATTCCAGAGCTACCCTAAGAAATCAAGGGTAAGAGCTATAGAGAGGGTTCCAACAACAACATGGAACCTAGAAGATTTTATTATTCCAAATAGGAAAAAGAAGCCACCTCAGGTGTCTCGGGCCACAATGCCTGAGCCATCAGAAGCAAAAGAATTGGCCCTAGCACAATTCATGGAGTGACAAGGGATGTTAGTCCCCGTAGGGCCTCCAGATGGGACCAGAGGCCCTATGTAGAATGAACGATTTATTGGTCCCGAAAAAATATTCAGAGAGTAATGGCATTGGTAGACACGGGAGCAGAAACATCGATTATCTATGGAGATCCGGGAAAATTTGATGGCGACAGAGTGATGATTGGTGGTTTTGGGGGACAGACTATTCCTGTCCCCCAAACATGGTTAAAATTGGGGGTTGGGCGTCTCCCACCCTGGGAGTACAAGGTGTCTATTGCCCCAGTCCAAGAATACATCCTGGGCATAGATATTCTATGGGGTCTGGCTCTCCAAACAACTGTGGAGAGCTCAGACTTCGACAAAGATGTATCAGTATCCGGGCGGTGCAGGCAATATTAAGAGGCCATGCGAAACATGAGCCTGTTTGCCTGCCGAAACCGCGCCGGATTACTAACGTTAGACAGTATAGACTCCCGGGTGGGCAAGATGAAATATCGAGAACGGTGCAGGAATTAGAAAAAGTGGGTATTTTAAGACCTGCACACAGCCCATATAACTCCCCCATAGGGCCAGTGTGAAAGTCGGATGGCACATGGAGGATGACAGTAGATTACAGAGAATTAAATAAGGTCACGCCGCCTATTCATGCGGCCGTACCCAATATTGCCTCCCTAATGGACACATTGAGTAGGGAGATAAAAACCTATCATTGTGTCCTAGATCTAGCAAATGCATTCTTCAGTATTCCAATTGCTGAGGAATCGCAAGATCAGTTTGCGTTTACGTGGGGAGGCAGGCAGTGGACCTTTCAGGTCCTGCCACAGGGGTACGTGCATTCACCGATGCATTGTCACAATCTAGTGGCTGATTGGAGAAAACCTGATGATGTTAACCTATATCATTATATTGATGATCTCCTGTTGACATCCGACTCACTGGAGGCAGTAGGACAGGCAGCAGATTCATTAACTGCCTATTTACAGCAGAGGGGATGGGCTATAAATCCCCAAAAGGTGCAAGGTCCAGGCCTGTCCGTAAAATTCCTGGGGGTGGTTTGGTCAGGAAAGACCAATGTGCTACCCAGTGCTGTCATAGATAAGGTTCAGGCGTTCCCAGTCCCTACAACATCAAAGCAGCTGCAAGAGTTTCTAGGTATATTGGGTTATTGGCGTTCCTTTATACCTCACCTAGCGCAGCTGCTAAGGCCACTATACAGACTCACAAAAAAGGGGCAGCTATGGGACTGGGGGAAAACCGAACAGGATGCTTTCCAACAAGCGAAACTGGCAGTTAAACAAGCTCAGGCATTGGGTATATTCGATCCTACCCTCCCAGCCGAGTTGGACGTTCATGTTACTCAAGACGGCTTCGGTTGGGGCCTGTGGCAACGCCAGAGCTCTGTTCGGACCCCCATTGGTTTCTGGTCTCAGGTTTGGCACAGAGCAGAAGAAAGATACAGTATGATAGAAAAACAGTTATTGGCTGCCTATTCGGCATTACAGGCAGTAGAGCCAATAACTCAAACAGCTGCAGTTATAGTCAAGACCACTCTGCCAATTCAGGGGTGGGTGAAAGATCTGACCCACCTTCCTAAGACAGGGGTGGCCCAAGCACAAACAGTGGCACGATGGGTCGCCTATCTCAGCCAAAGGAGCAGTCTGTCTTCATCACCCTTGAAAGAAGAACTCCAGAAGATCTTAGGCCCAGTTACGTATCACAGTGATGCACCAAAAGAAATACTGGTCGCTCCACCAGAGAAGAGTCCCATTCAGGACGGAAAATATCCTATCCCTGAAGATGCCTGGTACACAGATGGGTCCAGCAAGGGCAACCCGAGCAAGTGGAGAGCAATAGCATACCATCCTTCCACCGAGACAATCTGGTTCGATGAGGGGGATGGTCAGAGCAGCCAATGGGCAGAACTGCGGGCCGTGTGGATGGTTATAACCAAGGAATCCAGTGATAGTATCCTGAACATCTGCACAGATAGATGGGCTGTGTACGGGGGGCTCACTCTTTGCATTGCAAAGTGGGCCACCCAGGAATGGACTATCCACTCCCAACAGATCTGGGGCAAAGACATGTGGTTAGATATATGGAATATGGTCAAACACAGAACCAGCAGTCCCGCATGAGCCCCGGCTGTGCAACAGGGCCTGACCACCGTCCCGGGGCAGCAATGGGGCTGCAGCGCCGCTGGGCTTGGGGCTCGGGTTCCGTTCGGCACGTGGCGGGAGGGAGCAGCCCCATCCCAGCCCTGGGGTGGGCACACACTGCTGGGGAGCCCCCGCGGTGACAGAGGCCGGCACCTTCCAACCGAGCCTTGTGCCCTACAGGCAGCAGCATCAGATGGAGCTGGAGGCAGCCCCCATGCCTGGGGCTGTGCTGCCGGAGCTGGTGGAGGCACAGCTGGTAAGGGGCAGAGTTTGCCAGCGGAAATTTAACAGCGCTGCAGCGCGTGAAGCTGCTGCAGGAGCTGATGCAGGTGAGCTCTGGGTGGGCGGGCACAGAAGGGCCGGCGGGCCGAGCTGGAGGGCGCCCTGCCCGTGGCGCGGCAGCAGAGGGCCGGGCACCTCCGGCGGGATGCAGAGCTGCCGGCAGCGCCTCGGTGCCAGCGCCGCTCCTCTCTCCTCCCACAGGCTCATGAGCGGGCTGTGGAGAACCACAGAGCTGCGGCCAAGGAACAGCTGATGAAGGTGAGCGGATGCAGCGGCACGGGCCGGTGTGGGTGTGCGGGCTCAGCAGTGCTGCCGTGGGGCGTGGGGTGGGAGAAGTCCCCCCGTGCGGGGCTGCAGCTGCAGCCCTGCGGGCGCCGGTCGCCCCGATAGAGGAGGTGGGAGGGGACGGCGGCACGGAGCTCTGTGGGAGCGCCGGTGCCCTGAGGGCCTCTCCTCCTTGCCCGCAGGAGTGCCGGAAAGCACGGGATGAAAGAGTGGCTGCTAGGCGAGAGGAGCTGGAGCAGGTAGGGTGGAGCGGGGGCTCGTCCTCAGAGCTCGGCGTCCTCACGGCCCTGGCTGTGAGGAGGACCTCGGTCCCGGCCCCTTGGGTCCACGGGTCCCAGCGCAGCCATCCCACATGGCCCAGCTGATGTCTTGCAGGAGAAGCAGCTCATTGCCCAGCTGGAAAAGCAGCTGCAGGGTGAGACTGAGGAGATTGAGGTAGTGTGAAGGGGCGAGGGGACGGGGCTCCCTGCAGCACCGGGGCTGTGCTGCTGCACTGCCGGCTCCCGCAGTCCCGCATGAGCCCCGGCTGTGCAACAGGGCCTGACCACCGTCCCGGGGCAGCAATGGGGCTGCAGCGCCGCTGGGCTTGGGGCTCGGGTTCCGTTCGGCACGTGGCGGGAGGGAGCAGCCCCATCCCAGCCCTGGGGTGGGCACACACTGCTGGGGAGCCCCCGCGGTGACAGAGGCCGGCACCTTCCAACCGAGCCTTGTGCCCTACAGGCAGCAGCATCAGATGGAGCTGGAGGCAGCCCCCATGCCTGGGGCTGTGCTGCCGGAGCTGGTGGAGGCACAGCTGGTAAGGGGCAGAGTTTGCCAGCGGAAATTTAACAGCGCTGCAGCGCGTGAAGCTGCTGCAGGAGCTGATGCAGGTGAGCTCTGGGTGGGCGGGCACAGAAGGGCCGGCGGGCCGAGCTGGAGGGCGCCCTGCCCGTGGCGCGGCAGCAGAGGGCCGGGCACCTCCGGCGGGATGCAGAGCTGCCGGCAGCGCCTCGGTGCCAGCGCCGCTCCTCTCTCCTCCCACAGGCTCATGAGCGGGCTGTGGAGAACCACAGAGCTGCGGCCAAGGAACAGCTGATGAAGGTGAGCGGATGCAGCGGCACGGGCCGGTGTGGGTGTGCGGGCTCAGCAGTGCTGCCGTGGGGCGTGGGGTGGGAGAAGTCCCCCCGTGCGGGGCTGCAGCTGCAGCCCTGCGGGCGCCGGTCGCCCCGATAGAGGAGGTGGGAGGGGACGGCGGCACGGAGCTCTGTGGGAGCGCCGGTGCCCTGAGGGCCTCTCCTCCTTGCCCGCAGGAGTGCCGGAAAGCACGGGATGAAAGAGTGGCTGCTAGGCGAGAGGAGCTGGAGCAGGTAGGGTGGAGCGGGGGCTCGTCCTCAGAGCTCGGCGTCCTCACGGCCCTGGCTGTGAGGAGGACCTCGGTCCCGGCCCCTTGGGTCCACGGGTCCCAGCGCAGCCATCCCACATGGCCCAGCTGATGTCTTGCAGGAGAAGCAGCTCATTGCCCAGCTGGAAAAGCAGCTGCAGGGTGAGACTGAGGAGATTGAGGTAGTGTGAAGGGGCGAGGGGACGGGGCTCCCTGCAGCACCGGGGCTGTGCTGCTGCACTGCCGGCTCCCGCAGTCCCGCATGAGCCCCGGCTGTGCAACAGGGCCTGACCACCGTCCCGGGGCAGCAATGGGGCTGCAGCGCCGCTGGGCTTGGGGCTCGGGTTCCGTTCGGCACGTGGCGGGAGGGAGCAGCCCCATCCCAGCCCTGGGGTGGGCACACACTGCTGGGGAGCCCCCGCGGTGACAGAGGCCGGCACCTTCCAACCGAGCCTTGTGCCCTACAGGCAGCAGCATCAGATGGAGCTGGAGGCAGCCCCCATGCCTGGGGCTGTGTTGCCGGAGCTGGTGGAGGCACAGCTGGTAAGGGGCAGAGTTTGCCAGCGGAAATTTAACAGCGCTGCAGCGCGTGAAGCTGCTGCAGGAGCTGATGCAGGTGAGCTCTGGGTGGGCGGGCACAGAAGGGCCGGCGGGCCGAGCTGGAGGGCGCCCTGCCCGTGGCGCGGCAGCAGAGGGCCGGGCACCTCCGGCGGGATGCAGAGCTGCCGGCAGTGCCTCGGTGCCAGCGCCGCTCCTCTCTCCTCCCACAGGCTCATGAGCGGGCTGTGGAGAACCACAGAGCTGCGGCCAAGGAACAGCTGATGAAGGTGAGCGGATGCAGCGGCACGGGCCGGTGTGGGTGTGCGGGCTCAGCAGTGCTGCCGTGGGGCGTGGGGTGGGAGAAGTCCCCCCGTGCGGGGCTGCAGCTGCAGCCCTGCGGGCGCCGGTCGCCCCGATGGAGGAGGTGGGAGGGGACGGCGGCACGGAGCTCCGTGGGAGCGCCGGTGCCCTGATGGCCTCTCCTCCTTGCCCGCAGGAGTGCCGGAAAGTACGGGGTGAAAGAGTGGCTGCTAGGCGAGAGGAGCTGGAGCAGGTAGGGTGGAGCAGGGGCTCGTCCTCAGAGCTCGGCGTCCTCACGGCCCTGGCTGTGAGGAGGACCTCGGTCATGGTCCCTTGGGTCCCAGTGCATCCATCCCACATGGCCCAGCTGATGTCTTGCAGAAGCAGCTCATCGCCCAGCTGGAAAAGCAGCTGCAGGGTGAGACTGAGGAGATTGAGGTAGTGTGAAGGGACGAGGGGACGGGGCTCCCTGCAGCACCGGGGCTGTGCTGCTGCACTGCCGGCTCCCGCAGTCCCGCATGAGCCCCGGCTGTGCAACAGGGCCTGACCACCGTCCCGGGGCAGCAATGGGGCTGCAGCGCCGCTGGGCTTGGGGCTCGGGTTCCGTTCGGCACGTGGCGGGAGGGAGCAGCCCCATCCCAGCCCTGGGGTGGGCACACACTGCTGGGGAGCCCCCGCGGTGACAGAGGCCGGCACCTTCCAACCGAGCCTTGTGCCCTACAGGCAGCAGCATCAGATGGAGCTGGAGGCAGCCCCCATGCCTGGGGCTGTGCTGCCGGAGCTGGTGGAGGCACAGCTGGTAAGGGGCAGAGTTTGCCAGCGGAAATTTAACAGCGCTGCAGCGCGTGAAGCTGCTGCAGGAGCTGATGCAGGTGAGCTCTGGGTGGGCGGGCACAGAAGGGCCGGCGGGCCGAGCTGGAGGGCGCCCTGCCCGTGGCGCGGCAGCAGAGGGCCGGGCACCTCCGGCGGGATGCAGAGCTGCCGGCAGCGCCTCGGTGCCAGCGCCGCTCCTCTCTCCTCCCACAGGC
Source organism: Tetrao urogallus (assembly GCF_951394365.1). Lineage (NCBI taxonomy): Eukaryota > Metazoa > Chordata > Aves > Galliformes > Phasianidae > Tetrao > Tetrao urogallus. The sequence continues at coordinate 157,185 of NC_136823.1, forward strand.
TCATGAGCGGGCTGTGGAGAACCACAGAGCTGCGGCCAAGGAACAGCTGATGAAGGTGAGCGGATGCAGCGGCACGGGCCGGTGTGGGTGTGCGGGCTCAGCAGTGCTGCCGTGGGGCGTGGGGTGGGAGAAGTCCCCCCGTGCGGGGCTGCAGCTGCAGCCCTGCGGGCGCCGGTCGCCCCGATGGAGGAGGTGGGAGGGGACGGCGGCACGGAGCTCCGTGGGAGCGCCGGTGCCCTGATGGCCTCTCCTCCTTGCCCGCAGGAGTGCTGGAAAGTACGGGATGAAAGAGTGGCTGCTAGGCGAGAGGAGCTGGAGCAGGTAGGGTGGAGCAGGGGCTCGTCCTCAGAGCTCGGCGTCCTCACGGCCCTGGCTGTGAGGAGGACCTCGGTCATGGTCCACGGGTCCCAGCACAGCCATCCCACATGGCCCAGCTGATGTCTTGCAGAAGCAGCTCATCACCCAGCTGGAAAAGCAGCTGCAGGGTGAGACTGAGGAGATTGAGGTAGTGTGAAGGGGCGAGGGGACGGGGCTCCCTGCAGCACCGGGGCTGTGCTGCTGCACTGCCGGCTCCCGCAGTCCCGCATGAGCCCCGGCTGTGCAACAGGGCCTGACCACCGTCCCGGGGCAGCAATGGGGCTGCAGCGCCGCTGGGCTTGGGGCTCGGGTTCCGTTCGGCACGTGGCGGGAGGGAGCAGCCCCATCCCAGCCCTGGGGTGGGCACACACTGCTGGGGAGCCCCCGCGGTGACAAGGCCGGCACCTTCCAACCGAGCCTTGTGCCCTACAGGCAGCAGCATCAGATGGAGCTGGAGGCAGCCCCCATGCCTGGGGCTGTGCTGCCGGAGCTGGTGGAGGCACAGCTGGTAAGGGGCAGAGTTTGCCAGCGGAAATTTAACAGCGCTGCAGCGCGTGAAGCTGCTGCAGGAGCTGATGCAGGTGAGCTCTGGGTGGGCGGGCACAGAAGGGCCGGCGGGCCGAGCTGGAGGGCGCCCTGCCCGTGGCGCGGCAGCAGAGGGCCGGGCACCTCCGGCGGGATGCAGAGCTGCCGGCAGCGCCTCGGTGCCAGCGCCGCTCCTCTCTCCTCCCACAGGCTCATGAGCGGGCTGTGGAGAACCACAGAGCTGCGGCCAAGGAACAGCTGATGAAGGTGAGCGGATGCAGCGGCACGGGCCGGTGTGGGTGTGCGGGCTCAGCAGTGCTGCCGTGGGGCGTGGGGTGGGAGAAGTCCCCCCGTGCGGGGCTGCAGCTGCAGCCCTGCGGGCGCCGGTCGCCCCGATGGAGGAGGTGGGAGGGGACGGCGGCACGGAGCTCCGTGGGAGCGCCGGTGCCCTGATGGCCTCTCCTCCTTGCCCGCAGGAGTGCCGGAAAGTACGGGATGAAAGAGTGGCTGCTAGGCGAGAGGAGCTGGAGCAGGTAGGGTGGAGCGGGGGCTCGTCCTCAGAGCTCGGCGTCCTCACGGCCCTGGCTGTGAGGAGGACCTCGGTCCCGGCCCCTTGGGTCCACGGGTCCCAGCGCAGCCATCCCACATGGCCCAGCTGATGTCTTGCAGGAGAAGCAGCTCATCGCCCAGCTGGAAAAGCAGCTGCAGGGTGAGACTGAGGAGATTGAGGTAGTGTGAAGGGGCGAGGGGACGGGGCTCCCTGCAGCACCGGGGCTGTGCTGCTGCACTGCCGGCTCCCGCAGTCCCGCATGAGCCCCGGCTGTGCAACAGGGCCTGACCACCGTCCCGGGGCAGCAGTGGGGCTGCAGCGCCGCTGGGCTTGGGGCTCGGGTTCCGTTCGGCACGTGGCGGGAGGGAGCAGCCCCATCCCAGCCCTGGGGTGGGCACACACTGCTGGGGAGCCCCCGCGGTGACAGAGGCCGGCACCTTCCAACCGAGCCTTGTGCCCTACAGGCAGCAGCATCAGATGGAGCTGGAGAAGCCCCCATGCCTGGGGCTGTGCTGCCGGAGCTGGTGGAGGCACAGCTGGTAAGGGGCAGAGTTTGCCAGCGGAAATTTAACAGCGCTGCAGCGCGTGAAGCTGCTGCAGGAGCTGATGCAGGTGAGCTCTGGGTGGGCGGGCACAAAAGGGCCGGCGGGCCGAGCTGGAGGGCGCCCTGCCCGTGGCGCGGCAGCAGAGGGCCGGGCACCTCCGGCGGGATGCAGAGCTGCCGGCAGCGCCTCGGTGCCAGCGCCGCTCCTCTCTCCTCCCACAGGCTCATGAGCGGGCTGTGGAGAACCACAGAGCTGCGGCCAAGGAACAGCTGATGAAGGTGAGCGGATGCAGCGGCACGGGCCGGTGTGGGTGTGCGGGCTCAGCAGTGCTGCCGTGGGGCGTGGGGTGGGAGAAGTCCCCCCGTGCGGGGCTGCAGCTGCAGCCCTGCGGGCGCCGGTCGCCCCGATGGAGGAGGTGGGAGGGGACGGCGGCACGGAGCTCCGTGGGAGCGCCGGTGCCCTGATGGCCTCTCCTCCTTGCCCGCAGGAGTGCCGGAAAGTACGGGGTGAAAGAGTGGCTGCTAGGCGAGAGGAGCTGGAGCAGGTAGGGTGGAGCAGGGGCTCGTCCTCAGAGCTCGGCGTCCTCACGGCCCTGGCTGTGAGGAGGACCTCGGTCATGGTCCCTTGGGTCCCAGTGCATCCATCCCACATGGCCCAGCTGATGTCTTGCAGAAGCAGCTCATCGCCCAGCTGGAAAAGCAGCTGCAGGGTGAGACTGAGGAGATTGAGGTAGTGTGAAGGGACGAGGGGACGGGGCTCCCTGCAGCACCGGGGCTGTGCTGCTGCACTGCCGGCTCCCGCAGTCCCGCATGAGCCCCGGCTGTGCAACAGGGCCTGACCACCGTCCCGGGGCAGCAATGGGGCTGCAGCGCCGCTGGGCTTGGGGCTCGGGTTCCGTTCGGCACGTGGCGGGAGGGAGCAGCCCCATCCCAGCCCTGGGGTGGGCACACACTGCTGGGGAGCCCCCGCGGTGACAGAGGCCGGCACCTTCCAACCGAGCCTTGTGCCCTACAGGCAGCAGCATCAGATGGAGCTGGAGGCAGCCCCCATGCCTGGGGCTGTGCTGCCGGAGCTGGTGGAGGCACAGCTGGTAAGGGGCAGAGTTTGCCAGCGGAAATTTAACAGCGCTGCAGCGCGTGAAGCTGCTGCAGGAGCTGATGCAGGTGAGCTCTGGGTGGGCGGGCACAGAAGGGCCGGCGGGCCGAGCTGGAGGGCGCCCTGCCCGTGGCGCGGCAGCAGAGGGCCGGGCACCTCCGGCGGGATGCAGAGCTGCCGGCAGCGCCTCGGTGCCAGCGCCGCTCCTCTCTCCTCCCACAGGCTCATGAGCGGGCTGTGGAGAACCACAGAGCTGCGGCCAAGGAACAGCTGATGAAGGTGAGCGGATGCAGCGGCACGGGCCGGTGTGGGTGTGCGGGCTCAGCAGTGCTGCCGTGGGGCGTGGGGTGGGAGAAGTCCCCCCGTGCGGGGCTGCAGCTGCAGCCCTGCGGGCGCCGGTCGCCCCGATGGAGGAGGTGGGAGGGGACGGCGGCACGGAGCTCCGTGGGAGCGCCGGTGCCCTGATGGCCTCTCCTCCTTGCCCGCAGGAGTGCTGGAAAGTACGGGATGAAAGAGTGGCTGCTAGGCGAGAGGAGCTGGAGCAGGTAGGGTGGAGCAGGGGCTCGTCCTCAGAGCTCGGCGTCCTCACGGCCCTGGCTGTGAGGAGGACCTCGGTCATGGTCCACGGGTCCCAGCACAGCCATCCCACATGGCCCAGCTGATGTCTTGCAGAAGCAGCTCATCACCCAGCTGGAAAAGCAGCTGCAGGGTGAGACTGAGGAGATTGAGGTAGTGTGAAGGGGCGAGGGGACGGGGCTCCCTGCAGCACCGGGGCTGTGCTGCTGCACTGCCGGCTCCCGCAGTCCCGCATGAGCCCCGGCTGTGCAACAGGGCCTGACCACCGTCCCGGGGCAGCAATGGGGCTGCAGCGCCGCTGGGCTTGGGGCTCGGGTTCCGTTCGGCACGTGGCGGGAGGGAGCAGCCCCATCCCAGCCCTGGGGTGGGCACACACTGCTGGGGAGCCCCCGCGGTGACAAGGCCGGCACCTTCCAACCGAGCCTTGTGCCCTACAGGCAGCAGCATCAGATGGAGCTGGAGGCAGCCCCCATGCCTGGGGCTGTGCTGCCGGAGCTGGTGGAGGCACAGCTGGTAAGGGGCAGAGTTTGCCAGCGGAAATTTAACAGCGCTGCAGCGCGTGAAGCTGCTGCAGGAGCTGATGCAGGTGAGCTCTGGGTGGGCGGGCACAGAAGGGCCGGCGGGCCGAGCTGGAGGGCGCCCTGCCCGTGGCGCGGCAGCAGAGGGCCGGGCACCTCCGGCGGGATGCAGAGCTGCCGGCAGCGCCTCGGTGCCAGCGCCGCTCCTCTCTCCTCCCACAGGCTCATGAGCGGGCTGTGGAGAACCACAGAGCTGCGGCCAAGGAACAGCTGATGAAGGTGAGCGGATGCAGCGGCACGGGCCGGTGTGGGTGTGCGGGCTCAGCAGTGCTGCCGTGGGGCGTGGGGTGGGAGAAGTCCCCCCGTGCGGGGCTGCAGCTGCAGCCCTGCGGGCGCCGGTCGCCCCGATGGAGGAGGTGGGAGGGGACGGCGGCACGGAGCTCCGTGGGAGCGCCGGTGCCCTGATGGCCTCTCCTCCTTGCCCGCAGGAGTGCCGGAAAGTACGGGATGAAAGAGTGGCTGCTAGGCGAGAGGAGCTGGAGCAGGTAGGGTGGAGCGGGGGCTCGTCCTCAGAGCTCGGCGTCCTCACGGCCCTGGCTGTGAGGAGGACCTCGGTCCCGGCCCCTTGGGTCCACGGGTCCCAGCGCAGCCATCCCACATGGCCCAGCTGATGTCTTGCAGGAGAAGCAGCTCATTGCCCAGCTGGAAAAGCAGCTGCAGGGTGAGACTGAGGAGATTGAGGTAGTGTGAAGGGGCGAGGGGACGGGGCTCCCTGCAGCACCGGGGCTGTGCTGCTGCACTGCCGGCTCCCGCAGTCCCGCATGAGCCCCGGCTGTGCAACAGGGCCTGACCACCGTCCCGGGGCAGCAATGGGGCTGCAGCGCCGCTGGGCTTGGGGCTCGGGTTCCGTTCGGCACGTGGCGGGAGGGAGCAGCCCCATCCCAGCCCTGGGGTGGGCACACACTGCTGGGGAGCCCCCGCGGTGACAGAGGCCGGCACCTTCCAACCGAGCCTTGTGCCCTACAGGCAGCAGCATCAGATGGAGCTGGAGGCAGCCCCCATGCCTGGGGCTGTGTTGCCGGAGCTGGTGGAGGCACAGCTGGTAAGGGGCAGAGTTTGCCAGCGGAAATTTAACAGCGCTGCAGCGCGTGAAGCTGCTGCAGGAGCTGATGCAGGTGAGCTCTGGGTGGGCGGGCACAGAAGGGCCGGCGGGCCGAGCTGGAGGGCGCCCTGCCCGTGGCGCGGCAGCAGAGGGCCGGGCACCTCCGGCGGGATGCAGAGCTGCCGGCAGCGCCTCGGTGCCAGCGCCGCTCCTCTCTCCTCCCACAGGCTCATGAGCGGGCTGTGGAGAACCACAGAGCTGCGGCCAAGGAACAGCTGATGAAGGTGAGCGGATGCAGCGGCACGGGCCGGTGTGGGTGTGCGGGCTCAGCAGTGCTGCCGTGGGGCGTGGGGTGGGAGAAGTCCCCCCGTGCGGGGCTGCAGCTGCAGCCCTGCGGGCGCCGGTCGCCCCGATGGAGGAGGTGGGAGGGGACGGCGGCACGGAGCTCCGTGGGAGCGCCGGTGCCCTGATGGCCTCTCCTCCTTGCCCGCAGGAGTGCCGGAAAGTACGGGGTGAAAGAGTGGCTGCTAGGCGAGAGGAGCTGGAGCAGGTAGGGTGGAGCGGGGGCTCGTCCTCAGAGCTCGGCGTCCTCACGGCCCTGGCTGTGAGGAGGACCTCGGTCCCGGCCCCTTGGGTCCACGGGTCCCAGCGCAGCCATCCCACATGGCCCAGCTGATGTCTTGCAGGAGAAGCAGCTCATTGCCCAGCTGGAAAAGCAGCTGCAGGGTGAGACTGAGGAGATTGAGGTAGTGTGAAGGGGCGAGGGGACGGGGCTCCCTGCAGCACCGGGGCTGTGCTGCTGCACTGCCGGCTCCCGCAGTCCCGCATGAGCCCCGGCTGTGCAACAGGGCCTGACCACCGTCCCGGGGCAGCAGTGGGGCTGCAGCGCCGCTGGGCTTGGGGCTCGGGTTCCGTTCGGCACGTGGCGGGAGGGAGCAGCCCCATCCCAGCCCTGGGGTGGGCACACACTGCTGGGGAGCCCCCGCGGTGACAGAGGCCGGCACCTTCCAACCGAGCCTTGTGCCCTACAGGCAGCAGCATCAGATGGAGCTGGAGAAGCCCCCATGCCTGGGGCTGTGCTGCCGGAGCTGGTGGAGGCACAGCTGGTAAGGGGCAGAGTTTGCCAGCGGAAATTTAACAGCGCTGCAGCGCGTGAAGCTGCTGCAGGAGCTGATGCAGGTGAGCTCTGGGTGGGCGGGCACAAAAGGGCCGGCGGGCCGAGCTGGAGGGCGCCCTGCCCGTGGCGCGGCAGCAGAGGGCCGGGCACCTCCGGCGGGATGCAGAGCTGCCGGCAGCGCCTCGGTGCCAGCGCCGCTCCTCTCTCCTCCCACAGGCTCATGAGCGGGCTGTGGAGAACCACAGAGCTGCGGCCAAGGAACAGCTGATGAAGGTGAGCGGATGCAGCGGCACGGGCCGGTGTGGGTGTGCGGGCTCAGCAGTGCTGCCGTGGGGCGTGGGGTGGGAGAAGTCCCCCCGTGCGGGGCTGCAGCTGCAGCCCTGCGGGCGCCGGTCGCCCCGATGGAGGAGGTGGGAGGGGACGGCGGCACGGAGCTCCGTGGGAGCGCCGGTGCCCTGATGGCCTCTCCTCCTTGCCCGCAGGAGTGCCGGAAAGTACGGGGTGAAAGAGTGGCTGCTAGGCGAGAGGAGCTGGAGCAGGTAGGGTGGAGCAGGGGCTCGTCCTCAGAGCTCGGCGTCCTCACGGCCCTGGCTGTGAGGAGGACCTCGGTCATGGTCCCTTGGGTCCCAGTGCATCCATCCCACATGGCCCAGCTGATGTCTTGCAGAAGCAGCTCATCGCCCAGCTGGAAAAGCAGCTGCAGGGTGAGACTGAGGAGATTGAGGTAGTGTGAAGGGACGAGGGGACGGGGCTCCCTGCAGCACCGGGGCTGTGCTGCTGCACTGCCGGCTCCCGCAGTCCCGCATGAGCCCCGGCTGTGCAACAGGGCCTGACCACCGTCCCGGGGCAGCAATGGGGCTGCAGCGCCGCTGGGCTTGGGGCTCGGGTTCCGTTCGGCACGTGGCGGGAGGGAGCAGCCCCATCCCAGCCCTGGGGTGGGCACACACTGCTGGGGAGCCCCCGCGGTGACAGAGGCCGGCACCTTCCAACCGAGCCTTGTGCCCTACAGGCAGCAGCATCAGATGGAGCTGGAGGCAGCCCCCATGCCTGGGGCTGTGCTGCCGGAGCTGGTGGAGGCACAGCTGGTAAGGGGCAGAGTTTGCCAGCGGAAATTTAACAGCGCTGCAGCGCGTGAAGCTGCTGCAGGAGCTGATGCAGGTGAGCTCTGGGTGGGCGGGCACAGAAGGGCCGGCGGGCCGAGCTGGAGGGCGCCCTGCCCGTGGCGCGGCAGCAGAGGGCCGGGCACCTCCGGCGGGATGCAGAGCTGCCGGCAGCGCCTCGGTGCCAGCGCCGCTCCTCTCTCCTCCCACAGGCTCATGAGCGGGCTGTGGAGAACCACAGAGCTGCGGCCAAGGAACAGCTGATGAAGGTGAGCGGATGCAGCGGCACGGGCCGGTGTGGGTGTGCGGGCTCAGCAGTGCTGCCGTGGGGCGTGGGGTGGGAGAAGTCCCCCCGTGCGGGGCTGCAGCTGCAGCCCTGCGGGCGCCGGTCGCCCCGATGGAGGAGGTGGGAGGGGACGGCGGCACGGAGCTCCGTGGGAGCGCCGGTGCCCTGATGGCCTCTCCTCCTTGCCCGCAGGAGTGCTGGAAAGTACGGGATGAAAGAGTGGCTGCTAGGCGAGAGGAGCTGGAGCAGGTAGGGTGGAGCAGGGGCTCGTCCTCAGAGCTCGGCGTCCTCACGGCCCTGGCTGTGAGGAGGACCTCGGTCATGGTCCACGGGTCCCAGCACAGCCATCCCACATGGCCCAGCTGATGTCTTGCAGAAGCAGCTCATCACCCAGCTGGAAAAGCAGCTGCAGGGTGAGACTGAGGAGATTGAGGTAGTGTGAAGGGGCGAGGGGACGGGGCTCCCTGCAGCACCGGGGCTGTGCTGCTGCACTGCCGGCTCCCGCAGTCCCGCATGAGCCCCGGCTGTGCAACAGGGCCTGACCACCGTCCCGGGGCAGCAATGGGGCTGCAGCGCCGCTGGGCTTGGGGCTCGGGTTCCGTTCGGCACGTGGCGGGAGGGAGCAGCCCCATCCCAGCCCTGGGGTGGGCACACACTGCTGGGGAGCCCCCGCGGTGACAAGGCCGGCACCTTCCAACCGAGCCTTGTGCCCTACAGGCAGCAGCATCAGATGGAGCTGGAGGCAGCCCCCATGCCTGGGGCTGTGCTGCCGGAGCTGGTGGAGGCACAGCTGGTAAGGGGCAGAGTTTGCCAGCGGAAATTTAACAGCGCTGCAGCGCGTGAAGCTGCTGCAGGAGCTGATGCAGGTGAGCTCTGGGTGGGCGGGCACAGAAGGGCCGGCGGGCCGAGCTGGAGGGCGCCCTGCCCGTGGCGCGGCAGCAGAGGGCCGGGCACCTCCGGCGGGATGCAGAGCTGCCGGCAGCGCCTCGGTGCCAGCGCCGCTCCTCTCTCCTCCCACAGGCTCATGAGCGGGCTGTGGAGAACCACAGAGCTGCGGCCAAGGAACAGCTGATGAAGGTGAGCGGATGCAGCGGCACGGGCCGGTGTGGGTGTGCGGGCTCAGCAGTGCTGCCGTGGGGCGTGGGGTGGGAGAAGTCCCCCCGTGCGGGGCTGCAGCTGCAGCCCTGCGGGCGCCGGTCGCCCCGATGGAGGAGGTGGGAGGGGACGGCGGCACGGAGCTCCGTGGGAGCGCCGGTGCCCTGATGGCCTCTCCTCCTTGCCCGCAGGAGTGCCGGAAAGTACGGGATGAAAGAGTGGCTGCTAGGCGAGAGGAGCTGGAGCAGGTAGGGTGGAGCGGGGGCTCGTCCTCAGAGCTCGGCGTCCTCACGGCCCTGGCTGTGAGGAGGACCTCGGTCCCGGCCCCTTGGGTCCACGGGTCCCAGCGCAGCCATCCCACATGGCCCAGCTGATGTCTTGCAGGAGAAGCAGCTCATTGCCCAGCTGGAAAAGCAGCTGCAGGGTGAGACTGAGGAGATTGAGGTAGTGTGAAGGGGCGAGGGGACGGGGCTCCCTGCAGCACCGGGGCTGTGCTGCTGCACTGCCGGCTCCCGCAGTCCCGCATGAGCCCCGGCTGTGCAACAGGGCCTGACCACCGTCCCGGGGCAGCAATGGGGCTGCAGCGCCGCTGGGCTTGGGGCTCGGGTTCCGTTCGGCACGTGGCGGGAGGGAGCAGCCCCATCCCAGCCCTGGGGTGGGCACACACTGCTGGGGAGCCCCCGCGGTGACAGAGGCCGGCACCTTCCAACCGAGCCTTGTGCCCTACAGGCAGCAGCATCAGATGGAGCTGGAGGCAGCCCCCATGCCTGGGGCTGTGTTGCCGGAGCTGGTGGAGGCACAGCTGGTAAGGGGCAGAGTTTGCCAGCGGAAATTTAACAGCGCTGCAGCGCGTGAAGCTGCTGCAGGAGCTGATGCAGGTGAGCTCTGGGTGGGCGGGCACAGAAGGGCCGGCGGGCCGAGCTGGAGGGCGCCCTGCCCGTGGCGCGGCAGCAGAGGGCCGGGCACCTCCGGCGGGATGCAGAGCTGCCGGCAGCGCCTCGGTGCCAGCGCCGCTCCTCTCTCCTCCCACAGGCTCATGAGCGGGCTGTGGAGAACCACAGAGCTGCGGCCAAGGAACAGCTGATGAAGGTGAGCGGATGCAGCGGCACGGGCCGGTGTGGGTGTGCGGGCTCAGCAGTGCTGCCGTGGGGCGTGGGGTGGGAGAAGTCCCCCCGTGCGGGGCTGCAGCTGCAGCCCTGCGGGCGCCGGTCGCCCCGATGGAGGAGGTGGGAGGGGACGGCGGCACGGAGCTCCGTGGGAGCGCCGGTGCCCTGATGGCCTCTCCTCCTTGCCCGCAGGAGTGCCGGAAAGTACGGGGTGAAAGAGTGGCTGCTAGGCGAGAGGAGCTGGAGCAGGTAGGGTGGAGCAGGGGCTCGTCCTCAGAGCTCGGCGTCCTCACGGCCCTGGCTGTGAGGAGGACCTCGGTCATGGTCCCTTGGGTCCCAGTGCATCCATCCCACATGGCCCAGCTGATGTCTTGCAGAAGCAGCTCATCGCCCAGCTGGAAAAGCAGCTGCAGGGTGAGACTGAGGAGATTGAGGTAGTGTGAAGGGACGAGGGGACGGGGCTCCCTGCAGCACCGGGGCTGTGCTGCTGCACTGCCGGCTCCCGCAGTCCCGCATGAGCCCCGGCTGTGCAACAGGGCCTGACCACCGTCCCGGGGCAGCAATGGGGCTGCAGCGCCGCTGGGCTTGGGGCTCGGGTTCCGTTCGGCACGTGGCGGGAGGGAGCAGCCCCATCCCAGCCCTGGGGTGGGCACACACTGCTGGGGAGCCCCCGCGGTGACAGAGGCCGGCACCTTCCAACCGAGCCTTGTGCCCTACAGGCAGCAGCATCAGATGGAGCTGGAGGCAGCCCCCATGCCTGGGGCTGTGCTGCCGGAGCTGGTGGAGGCACAGCTGGTAAGGGGCAGAGTTTGCCAGCGGAAATTTAACAGCGCTGCAGCGCGTGAAGCTGCTGCAGGAGCTGATGCAGGTGAGCTCTGGGTGGGCGGGCACAGAAGGGCCGGCGGGCCGAGCTGGAGGGCGCCCTGCCCGTGGCGCGGCAGCAGAGGGCCGGGCACCTCCGGCGGGATGCAGAGCTGCCGGCAGCGCCTCGGTGCCAGCGCCGCTCCTCTCTCCTCCCACAGGCTCATGAGCGGGCTGTGGAGAACCACAGAGCTGCGGCCAAGGAACAGCTGATGAAGGTGAGCGGATGCAGCGGCACGGGCCGGTGTGGGTGTGCGGGCTCAGCAGTGCTGCCGTGGGGCGTGGGGTGGGAGAAGTCCCCCCGTGCGGGGCTGCAGCTGCAGCCCTGCGGGCGCCGGTCGCCCCGATGGAGGAGGTGGGAGGGGACGGCGGCACGGAGCTCCGTGGGAGCGCCGGTGCCCTGATGGCCTCTCCTCCTTGCCCGCAGGAGTGCTGGAAAGTACGGGATGAAAGAGTGGCTGCTAGGCGAGAGGAGCTGGAGCAGGTAGGGTGGAGCAGGGGCTCGTCCTCAGAGCTCGGCGTCCTCACGGCCCTGGCTGTGAGGAGGACCTCGGTCATGGTCCACGGGTCCCAGCACAGCCATCCCACATGGCCCAGCTGATGTCTTGCAGAAGCAGCTCATCACCCAGCTGGAAAAGCAGCTGCAGGGTGAGACTGAGGAGATTGAGGTAGTGTGAAGGGGCGAGGGGACGGGGCTCCCTGCAGCACCGGGGCTGTGCTGCTGCACTGCCGGCTCCCGCAGTCCCGCATGAGCCCCGGCTGTGCAACAGGGCCTGACCACCGTCCCGGGGCAGCAATGGGGCTGCAGCGCCGCTGGGCTTGGGGCTCGGGTTCCGTTCGGCACGTGGCGGGAGGGAGCAGCCCCATCCCAGCCCTGGGGTGGGCACACACTGCTGGGGAGCCCCCGCGGTGACAAGGCCGGCACCTTCCAACCGAGCCTTGTGCCCTACAGGCAGCAGCATCAGATGGAGCTGGAGGCAGCCCCCATGCCTGGGGCTGTGCTGCCGGAGCTGGTGGAGGCACAGCTGGTAAGGGGCAGAGTTTGCCAGCGGAAATTTAACAGCGCTGCAGCGCGTGAAGCTGCTGCAGGAGCTGATGCAGGTGAGCTCTGGGTGGGCGGGCACAGAAGGGCCGGCGGGCCGAGCTGGAGGGCGCCCTGCCCGTGGCGCGGCAGCAGAGGGCCGGGCACCTCCGGCGGGATGCAGAGCTGCCGGCAGCGCCTCGGTGCCAGCGCCGCTCCTCTCTCCTCCCACAGGCTCATGAGCGGGCTGTGGAGAACCACAGAGCTGCGGCCAAGGAACAGCTGATGAAGGTGAGCGGATGCAGCGGCACGGGCCGGTGTGGGTGTGCGGGCTCAGCAGTGCTGCCGTGGGGCGTGGGGTGGGAGAAGTCCCCCCGTGCGGGGCTGCAGCTGCAGCCCTGCGGGCGCCGGTCGCCCCGATGGAGGAGGTGGGAGGGGACGGCGGCACGGAGCTCCGTGGGAGCGCCGGTGCCCTGATGGCCTCTCCTCCTTGCCCGCAGGAGTGCCGGAAAGTACGGGATGAAAGAGTGGCTGCTAGGCGAGAGGAGCTGGAGCAGGTAGGGTGGAGCGGGGGCTCGTCCTCAGAGCTCGGCGTCCTCACGGCCCTGGCTGTGAGGAGGACCTCGGTCCCGGCCCCTTGGGTCCACGGGTCCCAGCGCAGCCATCCCACATGGCCCAGCTGATGTCTTGCAGGAGAAGCAGCTCATCGCCCAGCTGGAAAAGCAGCTGCAGGGTGAGACTGAGGAGATTGAGGTAGTGTGAAGGGGCGAGGGGACGGGGCTCCCTGCAGCACCGGGGCTGTGCTGCTGCACTGCCGGCTCCCGCAGTCCCGCATGAGCCCCGGCTGTGCAACAGGGCCTGACCACCGTCCCGGGGCAGCAGTGGGGCTGCAGCGCCGCTGGGCTTGGGGCTCGGGTTCCGTTCGGCACGTGGCGGGAGGGAGCAGCCCCATCCCAGCCCTGGGGTGGGCACACACTGCTGGGGAGCCCCCGCGGTGACAGAGGCCGGCACCTTCCAACCGAGCCTTGTGCCCTACAGGCAGCAGCATCAGATGGAGCTGGAGGCAGCCCCCATGCCTGGGGCTGTGCTGCCGGAGCTGGTGGAGGCACAGCTGGTAAGGGGCAGAGTTTGCCAGCGGAAATTTAACAGCGCTGCAGCGCGTGAAGCTGCTGCAGGAGCTGATGCAGGTGAGCTCTGGGTGGGCGGGCACAAAAGGGCCGGCGGGCCGAGCTGGAGGGCGCCCTGCCCGTGGCGCGGCAGCAGAGGGCCGGGCACCTCCGGCGGGATGCAGAGCTGCCGGCAGCGCCTCGGTGCCAGCGCCGCTCCTCTCTCCTCCCACAGGCTCATGAGCGGGCTGTGGAGAACCACAGAGCTGCGGCCAAGGAACAGCTGATGAAGGTGAGCGGATGCAGCGGCACGGGCCGGTGTGGGTGTGCGGGCTCAGCAGTGCTGCCGTGGGGCGTGGGGTGGGAGAAGTCCCCCCGTGCGGGGCTGCAGCTGCAGCCCTGCGGGCGCCGGTCGCCCCGATGGAGGAGGTGGGAGGGGACGGCGGCACGGAGCTCCGTGGGAGCGCCGGTGCCCTGATGGCCTCTCCTCCTTGCCCGCAGGAGTGCCGGAAAGTACGGGATGAAAGAGTGGCTGCTAGGCGAGAGGAGCTGGAGCAGGTAGGGTGGAGCAGGGGCTCGTCCTCAGAGCTCGGCGTCCTCACGGCCCTGGCTGTGAGGAGGACCTCGGTCCTGGTCCCTTGGGTCCCAGCGCAGCCATCCCACATGGCCCAGCTGATGTCTTGCAGGAGAAGCAGCTCATCGCCCAGCTGGAAAAGCAGCTGCAGGGTGAGACTGAGGAGATTGAGGTAGTGTGAAGGGGCGAGGGGACGGGGCTCCCTGCAGCACCGGGGCTGTGCTGCTGCACTGCCGGCTCCCGCAGTCCCGCATGAGCCCCGGCTGTGCAACAGGGCCTGACCACCGTCCCGGGGCAGCAATGGGGCTGCAGCGCCGCTGGGCTTGGGGCTCGGGTTCCGTTCGGCACGTGGCGGGAGGGAGCAGCCCCATCCCAGCCCTGGGGTGGGCACACACTGCTGGGGAGCCCCCGCGGTGACAGAGGCCGGCACCTTCCAACCGAGCCTTGTGCCCTACAGGCAGCAGCATCAGATGGAGCTGGAGGCAGCCCCCATGCCTGGGGCTGTGCTGCCGGAGCTGGTGGAGGCACAGCTGGTAAGGGGCAGAGTTTGCCAGCGGAAATTTAACAGCGCTGCAGCGCGTGAAGCTGCTGCAGGAGCTGATGCAGGTGAGCTCTGGGTGGGCGGGCACAGAAGGGCCGGCGGGCCAAGCTGGAGGGCGCCCTGCCCGTGGCGCGGCAGCAGAGGGCCGGGCACCTCCGGCGGGATGCAGAGCTGCCGGCAGCGCCTCGGTGCCAGCGCCGCTCCTCTCTCCTCCCACAGGCTCATGAGCGGGCTGTGGAGAACCACAGAGCTGCGGCCAAGGAACAGCTGATGAAGGTGAGCGGATGCAGCGGCATGGGCCGGTGTGGGTGTGCGGGCTCAGCAGTGCTGCCGTGGGGCGTGGGGTGGGAGAAGTCCCCCCGTGCGGGGCTGCAGCTGCAGCCCTGCGGGCGCCGGTCGCCCCGATGGAGGAGGTGGGAGGGGACGGCGGCACGGAGCTCCGTGGGAGCGCCGGTGCCCTGATGGCCTCTCCTCCTTGCCCGCAGGAGTGCCGGAAAGTACGGGATGAAAGAGTGGCTGCTAGGCGAGAGGAGCTGGAGCAGGTAGGGTGGAGCAGGGGCTCGTCCTCAGAGCTCGGCGTCCTCACGGCCCTGGCTGTGAGGAGGACCTCGGTCCTGGTCCCTTGGGTCCCAGCGCAGCCATCCCACATGGCCCAGCTGATGTCTTGCAGGAGAAGCAGCTCATCGCCCAGCTGGAAAAGCAGCTGCAGGGTGAGACTGAGGAGATTGAGGTAGTGTGAAGGGGCGAGGGGACGGGGCTCCCTGCAACACCGGGGCCGTGCTGCTGCGCTGCCGGCTCCTGCAGTCCCGCATGAGCCCCGGCTGTGCAGCAGGGCCTGGCCACTGTCCCTGCCCCGTGTTTACCTACAGGAGAAGGAGAAGCAGGCGAGGAGATGAGGGCTCGCCTTCTGGATGCAGTGAGTGTCCCCTCGTTGCCCCGTGCCCAGCCGCCAGCAGCCGGGCTCCTGGCAGGGGGCTGATGTCTTGGACCCCCACTGCAGCTGGCGGGGCTCCCAAACGGCTCCGTCGGCACTGTGTGGGGCTGTGCTGCCGTGGGGGGGGATGCCTCATTCCCGGCCCCCTTTCTCTTTTGCCCCACAGGATGATCTGCCTCATCCTGGTCTGCCTCCAGCTGCTCCTCGTTGTTGCGCTGGGGTCTTCTCTCGGCTCCTGCCTCGAGTGCTGCCCCGGGCAACGTACGCTTCCCTGGCGTACTTTGCGAGCAGCACCCTGCGTGTGGTCTGTGATGGGCTGCTGCCCATCTGACTGCCGGGCTCGGTAGCCCCTCCCAGCTCGGGGCTGCGCGGTGGGGCGCGGGGAGAGGGCTCTGTCCCCATGGAAGGGGCCTCTCCTGTGCTCCTGCCCCCCGGGGCGCACCGGCACAGTTGTGGGGCAGTGCTGACAGGCGGCTGAGTGCCACCCCTTTGGACTTCTCAGTGAGTTTCTACTGTCGTCGTTAGCCGTCGTCATGAGCCGTCGTCGGCTGAACACCACCTCCTCCGACGACCCAGCACACTGGAGATCAGCACCTGACACCAGGACGTGGCTGGATCCACGAGCGCTTTGCTGCCTGTCCCTCTTTCCCCATTTTCTGCCTTTTTGTCATCTGGTATTCTTCGGCTCTTTGTCACAGCCATTGCCCACAATTGTTACATCTAATATTATTCATTGCAATCAGCCCATTGGCCAATGTTACCACCAATTGGAGCTGGAGGAGCTGGAGGTAGAGAGTGCCTGGTGAGTGGGACTGGGCCCTGCAGCCCACGCCTTTCCCACAAGCCCTTCCTTTCCAGGTGCCGCAGTTCCTCTGCACTGTCTCTGAAAACCAGACGACTCAGTCTGCTGCCTTTGGTGCCACCTCCGAGGAAGCATTCCAGCTGATTCGAGTGTCCTGTGGGACTTCTCGGTCAAGCCCTTCTCCGTTCTTTTTGCTCTCCTTCTTGGCTTCCTTCCTCAGCAGAGCAGCACTTACTTTGGGCTTCTTCACTGTCTCCCAAGTCTGAGTCCCAAGACTGTGCCAGTCCTACAGGAATCAATGCAGAAACGGTCAGGGAACCTTCACAGGTAACAAGTGGCTGACAGCTCGCTTTGGGAGCTCAAGCCACCCACCCAGGCAGCTTTGGCTGCCAGCACTGGTAACCGCCTTCCTGGCATTAGGGCACACCAGAAACTCCACATCTATCTCCTTCCCAAAAGTCCCATACGAACCAGAACCCAAAGCCATCTCCTGCAGGGCAGTGCCTGCACAGGGCTTGGACACTGCCTGGCAGTGCACGGAGCACAGCAGCAGCAGCAGCAGATGAGCTTGCATCCCAAGGCTCCTGGCGTGCATCAGGAACAGCGCGCACACGGAAGGAAGGGCAGGACAAACGACGGCACTCTCGGCTGGGCCGGGCCCACCAACGTAGGCCACAGCTACAAATTGTTCCCTCCCTGCCCCTTGTCTGTGCCTTTCTATCAGCCTCAGAGAGCACGACTTACTGGCTTATGGCACCTGGAAACTGGCACAATTGCAGCTAATGCAGAGAAGCTGCAACGTGGCTCCACAGAAGAGATGGTGGTGCAGCACGTTCTCCGCCAGCGTGGGCTCAGGGATCTCAGCTGGGGAGAAATGCCCTTCAGCAGCCACACAGCAGGCAGCCTGCTGCTCCCCTGCTCTCAAGGAGGCCGCTTTCTACAAGAGGGGAAAAAGAGTCGTTATTCTGTCATGCACACTGGTGTTACAGGCTGAGTTAGAGCTGTTCTGAAGATATCCTTGGTCTACTGACCCAACAACAAAGAAGGACACAAAACTTGCAGCTGCACCATCTTTTCCGCCTGCCGAGGAAAAGACTCCTCAAGCTTGAGCACTGCTCCACTTGCAGGCAAGGGGAGCAGGAGCTGAAAAGGACAGGAGGACATAAAATGAAGGAAAAGCTTAACAGAAAGCAGATCTGTTGCAGACAGTGCCACCAGCTGTGTTTGAATAGTGCTGCCTTAGTGCATGCTTACAGTAAGGCACACCTACCTTGCAAGGGCCACACAGAGTTTGTTTGGAGTTTGTGACACAGCACCTATGGCTCCCCCGAGTCCCAACTCCATTTCTCAGCCACTCACGCTCTGCTCCTCCATGTTCTGCAACAGAAAAGTCACAAGATGGAAATTCAGTTCATCGCAGACGTCAAACCTCCCTTTTCAGTGTAGTCGCACTCATTTCTCTGCAGGATAAATCAGGGGAGTGCTTACCAAGTGAGCAGCATTTACTGCCAGTTAGCAGCAGCAACCTGTGCCTAACTCTACACTACTAACAGTAACCTGTGCCTAACTCTAAACCACTAACAGTACCCTATGCCTAACACTAAAACTAAACTTAACACTAAAACTAAGCTAACAATGAAATCAACAACCAAACCCAGAAGTGGGACCTAACTCCTACAGGGGAAAGATGGAACCGGGGGCCCGCAGAACCGCAGAGGAGCAACAAGGTGGAGGAGGGGCAGATGTTAGCAATGCCACCCAGCTAATGCCAGGGGCAGGGGCCGCGCAGCGGGTAAGGAGCCGAGCGCCCGGACCAGCAATGGCGGAGCTGTGAGCGCGCCAACACGGGGCCTGGCACGGTGCTGCGGTGCCAGGCCAGCTGTGCCGCAGGCGGATCCACCTCCATGGGCTCCTCTGGAGGCGGATCCACCTCCATGGGCTCCCCATGGTCGCTCACAGCGCTGGCCCGGGCGCAATGGAACCAGGCTCCCTTCCTCCTCTCCCTCCTCTGCCTGATGGTCATGGTGGGCCCCTTCCTCCTCTTCGGTTCTGGGGCCCCCAGCTCCCTCTTCCCATTTAAAACCACTCTCTCCTCCTCTCTCGCTCTCTTCGTTCTGGACATGGCTGCCACCTGCCCAGCACGCTCAGAGACGAGTGCGCCCGGTGGGGCAGCAGTGACCAAGGAGACAGCTCTGACATGAGGAAGGTTCTACAATGGCACCTGTGCTGCGGGGACCGCATGGGAAGAGGAGGGGGCTGGAGGGCACGGGACGGCAGCTGGAAGCTCTCCTGTGTCCAGCAGGCAGACCTTCTCTCCGGCGAGCAACAGGGCACAGAGGAGCCGAACCCGAGGAAAGGGCCTGCAGCCTTCTCACCCTGTGCACATCACATACAGGCTCAGGGTTCTGTCTTACATGCAGCAAAACTTAATCTTAGCAGAAACAATTCTAACTACTTTTGCAGCCACCCACTATTTCCTGTGGATAACAAATCCACACCCGCCCCCCAGCCCCCGGCCGCGACGCCACCAGGCAAAGGACCCCAGCCACGACGCCCCGGCCACAGCGCCCAGCCCCCCGGCTCCCAGGCCCCCCGGGCCCAGGCCGCGGCACCAGGCCCCCCGGCCCCCAGCCGTGATACCCGGCCCCCCGACACCCAGCCGCGGTGCCCGGGCCCCCTGGGCCACCCGGCCCCCAACCGCGGCACCCATGCCCCCGGGCCCCCCGGCCGCGGTGCGCGGCCCCCAGGCCCCCCGGAGCCCCTGGCCCCCAGCTGTGACGCCTGGCCCCCCGGCCCCCGGCCCCCTGGGCCACCCGGCCCCCTACCGCGGCGCCCGCGCCCCCGGGCCCCCCAGACGCGGCGCCCGGCACCCCGGACGTGACGCCCGGCCCCCCGGGCCCCGGCCGCGATGCCCGGCCCCTCGGCCCCCCTGGCCCCGACAGCGACGCCTGGCCCCTTGGCCCCCCCGGGCCCCGGCCGGGACGCCCAGC
The DNA here is from genome assembly GCF_951394365.1 of Tetrao urogallus. Lineage (NCBI taxonomy): Eukaryota > Metazoa > Chordata > Aves > Galliformes > Phasianidae > Tetrao > Tetrao urogallus. Next base: position 175,986 of record NC_136823.1, read on the forward strand.
CCCTCGGCCCCCCGGGCCCCGGCCGCGACACCCAGCCATGACGCCTGGTCCCAAAGCCCCCCGGCCGCGACACCCGGCCCCCCGGGCTACGGTGACCGGACCCACGGCCCACAGGCCCCCGGTCCCCCGGCCGCGACGCCCGGCCCCCCGGAGCCCCTGGCCCCCAGCCATGACGCCCGGGCCCCCGGCCCCCCGGGCCCCTGCCGCGACGCCCCCTGGACCCCTCGACCCCGGCCCCTGGCCGAGGCGCCCGAGCCCCCGGCCCCCGGCACCCCAGCCACGACGCCCGGGCCCCCGGCCACCCGGGCCCCTGCCGGGACCACCAAGCCCCCGTGCTCCGGCCGCAACTCCCGGCCCCCAAGCACCCCGGCCCCCGGCCACGGCACCCGGCCCCCCGCCCCCCACCCATGACGCCCGGCCCCCTGACCCCCGGCCGCGGCGCCCGAGCCCTCCGGGCCCCCCGGCCCCCGGCCGCGGCGCCCGGGCCCCCGGACCCCTGGGCCCCCCGGGACCCGGCCGCAGCGCCCGGCATCCCGGCCACGACGCGCGGGCCCCCGGCCCACCGGACCCCAGCCGTGATACCCGGCCCCCCGACCCCCGGCGCCCGGGCCCCCGGCCCCTGGGCCACCCGGCCCCCTACCTCGGCGCCCGCGCCCCCGGGCCCCACGGCCGCGGCGCCCGGCAACCCGGCCGTGACGCCCGGCCCCCCGGGCCCCGGCCGCGACGCCCAGCCCCTCGGCCCCCCAGGCCCCGGCCGCGATGTCCGGCCCCTCGGCCACCCGGGCCCCGGCGGCGACGCCTGGCCCCTCGGCCCCCCGGCCCCCGGCCGCGGCGCCCGGCCCCTCGGGCCTACGGCCCCCTGGGCCCCCCGGCCCCCGGCCGCGGCGACTGGACCGCCGGCCCCCCCGGGCCCCGGCCGCGACGCCCGGGCCCCCCGCCCCCCGGGCTTCGGCCGCGACGCCCGGGCCCCCCGCCCCCCGCCGCGACACCCGGGCCTTCGACCCCCCGGCCCCCGGCCGCGAGGCCCGGCCCCTCGGCCGTGACGCCCAGGCTTCCGGCCCCCCGGCCCCCGGCCGCGGCGTCCCGGCCCCCGGGCCCCGGCCGCGATGTCCGGCCCCCGGCCGCGACGCCCCCGGGCCGCGGGGCCCCGGGCCCTTTCTGCAAAGCCGAAAGAAAGCCATCACGCACGTTGCGGCAGAAACACCAGCACAATATCAGCACATTACAGAGTCAGGAAAAGAAATGCTCACCGTCTCCAAGGATTTACACCGACAGAACAAACTCCACAGCAGAGAACCTTCCAGAAACAAGCCCTTCCCCTGTGCCCGTCAGCCCTGAAAGGACCTCCAAGTGGGGCAGCCAGGCTCCGCCCCTTCCGGCCACGGAGCCGAATTGCCTTCAGCTGCGCTCCCAGGGCTGACCGGGTCCTTTCCTCAGCTCCTCCGTCAGGGGTTCAGGCTGTGATTCAACGCTTCTCATGCAGCAGAGCAAAGGAAAAAATACCAAAGCAAAGCTATCGATGAAATAAAAACAACAAAGAAAGCTTGCAGGATTCTAGGAAATAACAAAAATCCACAGGAAGCGATGCAGAAGGCAGGGTTATGTCTGCGTGTCTGTCTGAAGGAAACAGCTGCAGATGTTCAGTGCTGCTCGATGCACCCATTGCAGACAGCTGCACAGAACAGGGCTCCTGCAGCACTGACAGCTCCTGTCAGCTTCACTATTAAAGCAATCCGATAAACTTCCAACTCCGTATTCCACGTACTTTAAAGAAAGAAGCACTAAAGCTGGCAAACACACGATGGCTTCAGATAACAAACACCAAGTCAAATGGCACTTCAGGCAATAAGCATCCTTAAATTAGCCCACCTCTTTTGGTTTATCCAGAGAGGCTTCAAGTTCTTTCAGAGCTTCTTCTCATTCCTGGAGCTGGAAAAACCAATGGAAAAATGTTGAAATGGCTCCAAAACTCGTTCAATTTTCACTTAATCTCAATTTTGCCCTGCAGGTGGGTTTTTGCTCTACACAACATCTGACTAATTGGAAGAGCCCTAATGGCCGTCTACATTCAGCATCCACTCACGCTATTCTTCCCTTACAGCAGGACGCTGAATCCTGATGTCCCCTGTACACTCTGGAAACTAGAGAGAAAAAAGAGGCAAAGAAGAGAATAAAAAGTAGCAAGCAACGCACGTCACTGTAGAGAAAGCCAGCAGGAAAGCTCAGCATAGGAGGGCTGTGGACACCCCCTGTGTCACACCCCAACGTTTGGGGCAGCCCTCTGGGGACCCCGTCTGTGCCCTCCCCCACAGAAAACTTGGTTCCCATGGGGTGGGGTTGACACCCCTCTCGTTTGTAATTAAGGTTTATTTTTTGATCATGGGGATTTGGGGATGTCCTCCGCATGTAAATAATAAGGGGCGGAGGAGCGGCTGTGGGGCTCCATATGTCACACTGGGGTAAACTTTGGGGACAGAGGTCAGTGCAGCATCCTGGCCCCATAGCCCCTATGGCCCCGCAACCACTGTAGCCCCATCTTGTAGCCATCCCTTATCCGTGTCCCACAACTTTATCCCATCCCATATCCATTATATCCACCCACAGCCATCTCAAACCCATCCCACATCCACACCCCACATCCATATCCATTCCAAATCCGTATCTCCACATCCATCCCACGTCCGTTCCGTACACTTAACCCATGCCATTATCATCCCAATCCCATCCCATATCCTTATTTCATCCCCAATCCATCCCGCGTTCTTCCCACGTTGATCCCACGTCCACCCCAAGCCCATCCCATATACATTCCATTTTCTGATCTCCCATTCCGCATCCACCCCATATCCATATCCCCACACCCCGATCTTAAATTTCACGTCCCACCGCCAAATCCAACCTCCTAACCGCACCTCCCAACCCCAATTCCAAACCTCCTTCCCAATCCCACGACCCAGCCCCACCTCCCACCTGTCCATCCCAGCCCCATCTCCCACCCCCTAGAGCAGTAGGGTGCACCACGAGGCCCCGCCCCCTGCCCGCGCTCCTCCCACCAGCAGCCCAGCGCCGTTCCCCCCCCCGGCTCTCATTGGTCAGGTGCCGGTCCTTCCCGCCCTCGGGCTTTCATTGGTCAGCGGCAGCGCCGCCGGCTCCGATTGGCTGAGGCGTGGCGTGCGGGAACGGCCGTTTGCAGCCGGCTCAGAGCCGCTCTCCCCTCAGACGGCGGCGCTCCCGCAGCCCGGGCGGCCCTGCGTCGCCGCTGAGCGCCAGAGCTCCGGGCAGCACCGAGACGGAACCGCGGCACGACGGGAGCGGTGCTGAGCGCAGCGGAGCCGGAGCCGGAGCCGGAGCCGGAGCCGGGAGGGACGGAGAGCAGCACTGGGACAGGGAAGGAAGCCTTGTGGGGTGAGGGGCTGGGAAGGCTGGGGGCATCCAGGGAGGCACACGGGGCTGTAGTGGGCTGCGGTATCGGGGTATATGGGGCTATAGGGTGGGTGCAGGGGGATTTAGGGGAGCAGAGGGCTGTGAGGGGGTAACGGGGACGCGGTGCTTTAGGGAGCATTGCGGGGGGTGGGAGGGGCTGGGGAGAGCTATGGGGAGGGATATGGGAGCTGGGGGAGGATGTAAGGAAATACGGCTCTATGAACGTCTGTAGGGGGAATACGGGTGGGACAGAAGGGATGTGGGGCTACAGGGAGCAGTGGGAGGGCTATAGGTGTGATGTGGAGAAACGGGCGCAATAGGGGTCTGCGGGTGGGTACAGGCGGGACATAGAGGCACATAAGGTTATAAAAGGCTGTAGGGGAGCAATAGGGGGCTTGCGTGGGCACAGGAAAACAGAGGGTAATATGGGGCTACACTGTGTGCTGAACGGGAATGTGCAGAGAGAAGACCGAGAGAGAGGCAAGATATAGGCAGGATGACGGGGATGAAGGGGGAGAGTAGGTGCATATAGAGTATCTCGAGGGATCAGAAAAAAACAAAACAAAACACAACAGAATGATGAGAGCAAAAAAAAAAAAAGCAAGGACTGAAAAAGACATTTTTAGCATCTATCAGTATTAGTAAGCTATAAATGGGCAGATATGGGGAACAAAGTAGGTACCTCAGCAGGTAAGCATTTTTCCCCTACGCCAGGGAAGGTGATGGAGCAGATTGTCTTGAGGGAGACCATGCGGCATGTGCGGGGTGACCGGAGGATCAGGCCTAGCCAGCATGGGTTCGTGAAGGGCAGGTCCTGTTTCACCAACCTGATCTCCTTCTGTGATCTAGTGACCCATCTGGTGGATGAGGGAAAGGCTGTTGATGTGGTCTACCTAGACTTCAGCAAAGCCTTTGACACTGTCTCCCACAGGATTCTCCTGCAGAAGCTGGCAGCCCGAGGCTTGGATGGGTACACTCTCGGCTGGGTGAGGAGCTGGCTGGAGGGCCGGGCTCAGAGAGTGGTGGTGAATGGAGTCAAATCCAGCTGGCGACCGGTCGTGAGTGGTGTTCCCCAGGGGTCGGTGCTGGGGCCTGTCCTCTTCAGTATCTTGATTGATGACCTGGATGAGGGCATCGAGTGCACCCTCAGTAAATTTGCAGACGACACCAAATTGGCTGGAAGTGTGGATCTGCCTGGGGGTAGCGAGGCCCTGCAGAGGGATCTGGACAGGCGGGAGAGCTGGGCTGAAGCCAACGGGATGAGTTTCAACAAGGCCAAATGCCGGGTCCTGCACTTCGGCTACAGCAACCCCAGGCGAGGCTACAGGCTTGGGGCGGTGTGGCTGGAGGACTGCGTAGAGGAAACGGACCTGGGGGTACTGATTGATGCTCGGCTGAATATGAGCCGACAGTGTGCCCAGGTGGCCAAGAAGGCCAATGGCATCCTGGCTTGCATCAGAAACAGCGTTGCAAGCAGGAACAGAGAGTTCCCCTGTACTCGGCACTGGTGAGGCCGCACCTCGAGTACCGTGTCCAGTTTTGGGCCCCTCACTGCAAGAAAGACATCGAGGCCCTGGAACGCGTTCAGAGGAGGGCAACAAAGCTGGTGAGGGGTCTGGAACACAGGCCGTATGAGGAGAGGCTGAAGGAGCTGGGAAAGTTCAGCATGGAGAAGAGGAGGCTCAGGGGAGACCTCGTTGCTCTCTATAACTTCCTGAAGGGAGGCTGTAGTGAGCTGGGGGTCGGCCTCTTCTCTCGTGTCATTAGTGATAGGACCAGAGGGAATGGCTTCAAGCTACGGCAGGGGAGATTCAGGCTGGACATCAGGAAGTATTACTTTTCAGAAAGGGTGGCCAGGCACTGGAATGGACTGCCCAGGGAGGTGGTGGAGTCACCGAGCCTGGGGGTGTTCAAGGAAAGGCTGGGTGTTGTGTTGAGGGACGTGGTTTAGTGGGAGCTATTGGCAATAGGCGAACGGTTGGACTGGAGGATCTTTTAGGTCTTTTCCAACCTTGGCGATTCTATGATTCTAACTATTCTGTTTTCAAAGCACAGTTGGAATACTATGCGGTAAATAAGGTATCGGGCTGTTCACAGAACAGAAAAATGTGAAAGATTGAAAAGTTGCTGACTAAGTAAGCGACTTACATTCCGTACCTAAGATGAAGACTTGACGAAAAATAGCAAGTGATCATACGATTCAAGGCTGTACAATAATGGATCCTCAACAGCACATGAATAACATTTCATTGGGAAATATGAAATCTAGCATTTGCAAATGTTTATGTGTCTGACTTTGCACTTCAATACTACTATTTCTCTGCAAGAGTTCTGTTATCTAGTTAGTACATAAAACAGGAGTACTATCAGTGACTGACAATCATGCAGGAGTATTCTTGTCAAGTATGGCAATACCCAAGGGTCTGAACCCTTCTTTTTTTTTCCTGGCTCCAGGCTTGCTTTTTGAGGTATTTTTGGGGATAAGACTCTAACTGACTTACCCAGGAGGTGACTGATGAGTGTCACCGTGTGGCAATCAACATAACTTTGTGGACATTTGAAAGCATTTCCTTTGGAACTCCTTGCCTTCAGAAGAGAGTTCTCAGGAGCTTTTACTAGCAGAAGAACTGGCCTGGGAGCAAATAACTCCAGCTTCGTGTGGGAGACTGGGGAATTATACCATCACATACTGTGAAAAACAAGATGCAGGTGAGCACCTCCCAGCTCCCTCTTCTTTGCTGACAAGGTGTGGAAGATGGGAACAAAGGAGTTTCTGCTGAGATCCCAAAGCCAGAAGCTGCCACTCCAAAGAGAGCTGACTCGATCACTTTGGACTTCTGTATACAAGTTGGTACTGCTGCCACTGCTGTCATCATCAACCAAACAACAACCCTTGACAACCCACCACTTCTGAAGATCAGTGTCTGAACTATGAACCAAACCTAGTGGTGACTATCTCTCTCCTGCTTTCTGCAAAGACTCCTTGCTTTCATTTCCTGTCTTTACCACCCACCTTCCCTTCCCCACCTCCTTCAACAACTAGGATTTGTAGTAATCTGGTTGGGCTAGCATTTCACCCATCGTCCCCTAATCTCGCCATCAGGCATATGTATATTAAAAGAACCTTCTCTCCCTCCCGTGTTAGGGAGACAAGGGTACCATATTACAAATAAATACCAGTGGAATGATGATAGAGGTAGAAAGATACAGAGATGTTAATTTAAACTTGTATTTCACTAAAGGATACCTCTGGATTTATTTTTGGACTTCATTTCATTTTGAAAAATTTTCACAAATACTACCCGCGGTCTCTGAAAAAATTGGTCAATGTAACACGAAAGAAGTTAAGGCACTCCATCTCCAAAGCTACTTCAACGTCTTCAATGTCTTCCCGGGCTCCTGTCAAACAGAGTAACAGAGCGTGCATTTATTACATCAAAGGATAGAAGCACTGGAGGAAGGTCTCGTTATCTGAGCTGGAAGTGCCTTGATAGGATCACAGTGCTAAATAAGCCCCTTTGACAACAAAACAAAGTCCAAAATGGACTCACAAATCACAAGTGTTTAAAATCCAAGAGTAGAAATAGCTTTGTTTTAGATAGATCGTTCTTAGCATTTTGTTTTGAGCCCTGCTGGTGGCAGTGGGGGTCCAGGCCATCAGCCCCCTGCCGGGAGCCCGGCTGCTGGCGGCTGGGCACAGGGCAATTAGGGGACACTCACTGCATCCAGAAGGCGAGCCGTCGTCTCCTCACCTGCTCCTTCTTCTCCCGCAGGTGAACACGGGGCAGGGATGGTGGTCGGGCCCTGCTGCACATCCAGGGCTCATGCAGGACAGTGGGAGCCTGGCAGCGCAGTGGCACAGGCGGCCTCTGTCACCGCGGGGGCTCCCCAGCAGTGTGTGCCCACCCCAGGGGGCTGGGATGGGGCTGCTCCGTCACGCCACATGCCAAACGGAAGCCGAGCCCAAAGCCCAGCAGCCCTGCAGCCCCATTGGTGCCCCAGGTGCAGGCATGGGCTGCAGGGCCCAGTCCCACTCAGCACACATTCTCCATCTCCAGCTCCTCCAGCTCCTCTTGCAGGCGCTGTTTCTCCTGGAGCAGCACCTGGCAGACAAAAGTGTGAGTGCCCGTGCCTGCTGCAGCCCTCCTCCAGGTCCCCAGCCTGGGGGCAAGCAGCCCCGATCCCCGCACCCCTCCACACTACCTCGATCTCCTCGGTCTCAGCGTGCAGCTGCTTTTCCAGCTGGGCGATGAGCTGCTTCTACTGCAAGACAATGGCTGCACCATGTGGGATGGCTGTTCTGGGACCCACGGACCCGAGGGACCGCCAGAGACAGCCAGAGCTGTGAGGACGCCAAGCTCTGAGGACGCGCCCCTGCTTCACCCTATCTGCTCCAGCTCCCATTTCCTGGCAGCCACTCTTTTGCCCTGTGCTTGCTGGGATTCCTGCAGGAAAGAAGAGGAGCAGCCATCAGGGCACCAGCACTCCCACGGAGCTCCGTCTGACAGCAGCTCCGTGCTGCCGTCCCCTCCCACCTCCTCCATCGGGGCAACCGGCGCCCGCAGGGCTGCAGCTGCAGACCCGCACGGGGGGACTTCTCCCACCCCACGCCCCACACCCCACACCCCACGGGCAGCACTGCTGTGCCTGCACACCCACACCGGCCCGTGCCGCTGCATCCGCTCATCTTCATCAGCAATTCCCTGGCCGCGGCTCTGTGGTTCTCCACAACCCGCTCATGAGCCTGTGGGAGGAGAGAGGAGCGGCGCTGGCACCGAGGCCATGTCCACTGCACATGTCCATTCCATATACTTATACTTATTCCATATCCTCATCCCATCCCATTACCATCCCAGTCCCATTCTGTATCCATATTTCATCCCCAATCCACCCCACATTCTTCCCATATCCATCCCATATATATTCCATTTTCTGATCTCCCATTCCACATTCATCCCATATCCGTATCCCACACCCCAATCCTACAGGGAGCATTGGGGGGGTTTGGGAGGGGCTATGGGGGGGTCTACGTGGGGGTACAAGGTGGGCTATGGAAGCATGTGGGGCTAAACGGTCCAGATATAGGCCCAAATACAGGGACTATAGGGGGCTAAAGGGGAGATGGGGGAATACTGGTGAGATACAGGGTTATAAACATGGCTGTGAAGCGATACAGGGCAATATGGGGCTACAGGGGCCTGGGGAGAGCTATGGGGAGGGATATAGGGGACTGGGGGAGGATATAAGAAAATGGCATCCTGGACGACGCTGCAGACGTGGATGAGCTGCTCACGTGGATCAAGAGCGGTGAGTTTGGGAGCAGCACAGCTGATGGGGGGCTGTCTGCGCTGAGTGCCTGGGGGAAAGCTGTCATTGCCCCACTGGGCATTTCTTCCATTGCCCAGAAGAGAGACCCAGCACCAACAGCATTGCCGACAATGTGGAAATTGACCGTTTGCTCACCTGGATTGAGGGTGAGTTTGCGGTCTGCACAGATGACTGGTGGGTGTCTACACCAAGCAGGGGTGGGACGGCTGCCATCATCGCTCCGGGGGGATGTTCTGCCATTCCAGAAGCTGCGAATGCTCTGGACAGCAGCAAAAGGGAAGAGCTGACGCAGTGCACCACTGCCACAGAACCACCGAGCCCACGTGTCTCCAGCAGCCTCGACTCCTCCTCTTGTACCAGAGCTGCCTCACTCCCCCAGGGCCAGCAGGGAGCTCAGCAACGAGACAGATGCTGAACCTGGGCTCCTCAACAACTCACTTGGGTACCAGACAGCATCTCCTGAGCTGCCCGTGCTGAGCCAACTGGCTGCCCCTGCACCTCCATCGCCCAGCACTGCACACCTGATGGGAGAGGTGCTGCGAAGGCAGCCCCGGGTGATTCTCACCCGCCTGGCATTGCCACCTGGCTGCATCTCCTGCCGGCTGGCAGACGAGCACCACGGGGACAGCACCGCGCCGCCCACGAGCCCAACGCCCGCCTGCACCACCACCAGAGGCCAGAGCACCGCGCACAAGCAGGTGGCATCCCAGCCACAGAGAGGAAGCTGCCGCGCTGCCACCATGCGCCAGGCCACAAACGCCGGCGCTAGGCAAAGCTGCCCGTGTCAGCACGGCAGCCAGCACGAGGACTCGCTGCCCATCACACGGCAACAGCGGCCCGAGCAGGAGCGGACCAAGAAAGCAGCCCACGTGGTGCAGCAGGAGACGTGGCCGCAGCTGATGAATATGGCTCCCTGCAGCCCTGGGCTCCTCGCTGGCCCCCACAACACCCGGAGAGCAGCGGCAGTGTTCCAGGGGCACCAGCCCTACCCCTCCAAAACTGGGCTGTCCACAAACGGCGTCTCGGACTGGGGCAGCGTGGGACTCTGAAGCTGAAGGACCGCAAAAGTGTTGGACTGCCAAAGCTCTGGGCTGGGAAATGTTGCTTGGGGGGTGGGAATGGCTGGGGGTGGGAACTGCAGGAGCGGGGGAATGGTTGGGGGTGGGATCTTTTTGGAGTGGGCAATGAAATGGCTGTACTGCGATATCGGTGGGGTGGGAAACAACTGGGGTGAGAAATGGCTGTGGTGGGAGATGGCTGGCATAAAAAATTCTTGTACTCTGTGACTGCTGGCACTGGGGATGTGGGGAGGGGGAGAGAATTTTGTGGGGTGGCAAACAGCAAAAAGGCCCACTGCAGAAAAAGCAAAAGCAAAACAAAGAAGGAAAACAAAGCTAAGCAAAACGAGCTACAGAAACACTAAAGTAAAGCCAGTGAGCTGAATACACTCTCATGGCAAAGCAAAGAATCCAAAGTAAACTGATAAAGACGCTCACCAATGCTTAGCCATGGAAGGAAAGAATGGAAATTTAAAAGCAGTGCAGGGCCAGGTTACTAACGAAAAACCAAAGAGCAAACCAAAGCCAAGCAGAACCAGGACAAATCAAAGGAAGACAAAGGACTGAAAAGCCAAGGAAAGCAAAGCTGAAGCACTTGAAATCCTCACAAACAGAAGGCAATATGCTTAGCAAAGCAAAAAGGAGTTTAAAGAACACAAACGGAAGGGGAAAAAAGAGACACAACGCTGGAAAAAAACAACGCATTGCAATGCAGAAGGAGCAGTAAACCAAGGCAGGAACCTGCGGCTGCCAGTCAGAGCAAAGCATCTCTCTGGAGGAAGCCAAAGCACTTGCTTCACGTAGGGGTAAAATAGTGGAAATGCAATAATACAACTATCTTTAACTGTAAATCCCAGTGCTTACGACCTTAATCAACGTGCAAAGAGAACATACGGAAAACCTGAACTGAACAGCTCTGCATCCAATCCTGTTGTCTATCTCTACCTCTCACTTGGCTCATTTTTCAGACTGTTTTCTTCCGCTGCATTTCAGCAATTCCGTTCTTCAGTGGAAGGCCAATTGCATCATCTTCATACTGTAAGAAAGTAGTACTCCATGAGCAGCTCTTGGGAGATGCTTAGTTGAGACAACCATGATCTTATTGGAAATAGGCACCTAAGGTTGATACAGGGACACACGTCTCCAGGTCATGCCAGAGACAGGACTATCATAGTGCTGAAACATTACTTCAGAGGATCCTTTATCAGTAAGGGAAAGAATTTGAGGGCATATTCACAAAGTCTGCACTAGCTGTAGCTAACTAATATATTTTGCTTTCTCATCATTTAGCTGGAGAAGACAGGCACACTCAAACATTAGTCTGGGGGAGCCGAACTAATACACAGTGCAAAGCGCTTGGATTCTTCAGGGGGAAACGCTGTCTTTAACTGCCTTAGTTATACCTATCCAATATTATCTTGAGGTTCTCAATTCATAACCACGCTTTCCTTCCCACACTTCAAGACTACAAGCAGCCAGAACAACGTTCTCTGCAGAAATCCAGGACAGAAGAGTCCTGGTGGATCAGTATCAGGCCCAGCTCACAGGAGGCCAACACCCACTATTTCCTCTCTGATCAACACACATCTCTGGCAGCATTCAGTTGTCTTCCCTGTCATCAAAACCATATCTTTTCAAAGCAAATGAATCTAGCCTTAAAAGCACACTTAGCCTCCTACAGCAATTCAGTGGATTTGTGGATTGAGAACACATCTGTAGGCAAACACACCAATTTCCATGTGTCTGAACGTGCAGCCTCTCCTGACGCAGCGATCCTCCTTCCGCAGCTGCAGAACCTTTCATCCCACAGAGTGACTTCACAGGGGCAGAAGGGACAGCTGTCTCCCTGCAACAAGAAGGAAACAAAAAAGAAAAATAAAGGAGCACAGCCCCATGTCCAAGAACTCCACGTATTCCAGTGACTGGAAGTCATCCGCAGTATCAGCCTTCACCCTGGCATCACAGGCCCTTGTTGGCCTATGGCAGCAGTGCTGGTACAGGACTCACTGTGTTACACCGTTACAAAGACGTGATACCTGTGAGTGGGTAACACAGCAATGAGGTGAAGCCTGAGCCAGCACTTTTCCTCACTGTCTCCTTATCTTCCTGAACAACAGATAACCTCATTGCACCTACTGCAAAAAGACACTCGGACACAAACTTCCATACTGTGTTTGCAAGGATCTTACGAAGGAAAAAAGAGGTTTCTTCTGCAGTTAGCCAGAATAGAGCAGACACTATCTGCAAGCCCCCTGGCATCCTTCCTACGCAGCACCTGCAGCAAGCAGGCACTGACTGCACAGCTTGCGAGGGCCACCACTGCTCAGATAACAACCGAGGCGTGAGAAAACACGTCAGCAGGAGCAGTTCACTCATAACGCAGCAACAAAGACCGGAGCACCGTGAGACAGGTAGCAGAGCGCTTTCACCAGCGGTCAATGCTAACCCCATCCAGTCAGTGCTGAGCAGAATGGGGACAAAGGACAGACTCACAAACTGAAGGTAACGTTTCCTCCTGGCTCAGCTATAATCATTTCTTCAGGCTTTTTCTTTTTTCCTCCCTGTTCCTTGGTTTTGGTAAGATGCTAGTAATTTATGCAAACTCCCATACACTGCCAATGTCCATCCGATGCCGATATGAAGGCTGAGATCAGCCCTTCTTCTAGCCATACAATTTTAGAAGCAAAATCCGTTAGAGATTTGGTGATGCAGACAGGTACAGACAACAAAAGCAGAGGCAGAGAAAAGAAGAGCTGCCTTGCATGGCAGCAGGTAACCCATGTACCCAGAAAAACACTTGTCTGTAACATTCACACCCGTATCTCATCCCACATATGACCCACAACACTACAGCTTTAAAGTAAAACTCTACTGCTCTGTACTGTGGTGAGCCTCTAAGCTGTCTTTGCTTCTCTGCTTCTGCAATCTAAGCTCACTGTGTCTTTCTGCTTAACAGGCAAACCTCACCATAAGACGACAATATGCAAACTATGGGTGGATACGTACGTAGCCAAAGTATTAGAAGAATTTTTTACTATGAGACAACAAACGTACGTGAGGTGATGCTGTCTGAACTGGAACCACACTGACTTTAACAAACATTCCAAAACACTGGAAATCAAGATTTTACCATATTTCACAATTTCCTGTTATGTGTCTTAAGCTGCGTAGGAAAATCTGGGATGCCACCTGAACCAGCAGGACCTCCAACCCCATCCCTCTGCATTACGCACAGGAAAAGGAAAAGAAATGTCTCAAGATGACAAGTTACCACTTATTTCACTTTAAGAAAAGCAAGAAAATCCTGCATTACTGATAATCACCAAGCTTGATCGTACAAATCAGCATGTAACATAGCAACTCTTCTCTCCAGCAACCAGAAAAGAGAGATAGCAGAGAAATAATTGATTCACAGGTCGGGAAGAGAAATACTGACATATTAAGAGCATGAGACAAATCCAGTCTAGTTCAGACATAGCTGAAAGCTGTTGTCAGCCAAAGCCTCAGCAGTTACCAAAACGTAAACAAAGCTACGCTTAAGGTGTTCATTTTTTAAGTTGAACACAATGCCTGGCATTACAAAAAATCAAAATAATCATAACTTCCTCTTGTTTGAATCAAAAAATGGGAGAAAATCACTTGGAAGCAGAACATTCACGACTTCTAAAATCACTCTGCCTTTTAGTCTTTGCATCCACCTGCCTTACGAAGAGAAGTACAAAAGCCTGTCTGCTAACCAGCAACCGGCCAGCAAAAACTACTGAAATCATCCGTCAGCAATGAAGAAGCAACAACACAAGGAAAAGTACATCAGCTGAGTTATTCACACTTCAGCAGACCAAAAGGTACCAAGATCTGAACTACCTGAGCTCCAGAGCCAGCCTTTCTCAAGCTACATGATCACCTGGTTGTATCAGCTGTAAAATACCGAGAGCTCAGGGTTCTGTCTTACATGCAGCAAAACTCCATCTTAGCAGAAACAATTCTAACTACTTCTGCAGCCACCCACTATTTCCTGTGGATAACAAACCCGCCCCCGGGCCGCGGGGCCCCGGCCCCCGGCCGCGACGCGACTGGACCCCCGGCCCCCCCGGGCCCCCGGCCGCGACGCCCGGGCCCCCCGCCCCCCGCCGCGACACCCGGGCCTTCGACCCCCCGGCCCCCGGCCGCGAGGCCCGGCCCCTCGGCCCCCCGGGCCCGGCGGCGACGCCCGGCCCCCCGGAGCCCCCGGTCCCCTGCCGTGACGCCCAGGCTTCCGGCCCCCCGGCCCCCGGCCGCGGCGTCCCGGCACCCGGGCCCCGGCCGCGATGTCCGGCCCCCGGCCGCGACGCCCCCGGGCCGCGGGGCCCCGGGCCCTTTCTGCAAAGCCGAAAGAAAGCCATCACGCACGTTGCGGCAGAAACACCAGCACAATATCAGCACATTACAGAGTCAGGAAAAGAAATGCTCACCGTCTCCAAGGATTTACACCGACAGAACAAACTCCACAGCAGAGAACCTTCCAGAAACAAGCCCTTCCCCTGTGCCCGTCAGCCCTGAAAGGACCTCCAAGTGGGGCAGCCAGGCTCCGCCCCTTCCGGCCACGGAGCCGAATTGCCTTCAGCTGCGCTCCCAGGGCTGACCGGGTCCTTTCCTCAGCTCCTCCGTCAGGGGTTCAGGCTGTGATTCAACGCTTCTCATGCAGCAGAGCAAAGGAAAAAATACCAAAGCAAAGCTATCGATGAAATAAAAACAACAAAGAAAGCTTGCAGGATTCTAGGAAATAACAAAAATCCACAGGAAGCGATGCAGAAGGCAGGGTTATGTCTGCGTGTCTGTCTGAAGGAAACAGCTGCAGATGTTCAGTGCTGCTCGATGCACCCATTGCAGACAGCTGCACAGAACAGGGCTCCTGCAGCACTGACAGCTCCTGTCAGCTTCACTATTAAAGCAATCCGATAAACTTCCAACTCCGTATTCCACGTACTTTAAAGAAAGAAGCACTAAAGCTGGCAAACACACGATGGCTTCAGATAACAAACACCAAGTCAAATGGCACTTCAGGCAATAAGCATCCTTAAATTAGCCCACCTCTTTTGGTTTATCCAGAGAGGCTTCAAGTTCTTTCAGAGCTTCTTCTCATTCCTGGAGCTGGAAAAACCAATGGAAAAATGTTGAAATGGCTCCAAAACTCGTTCAATTTTCACTTAATCTCAATTTTGCCCTGCAGGTGGGTTTTTGCTCTACACAACATCTGACTAATTGGAAGAGCCCTAATGGCCGTCTACATTCAGCATCCACTCACGCTATTCTTCCCTTACAGCAGGACGCTGAATCCTGATGTCCCCTGTACACTCTGGAAACTAGAGAGAAAAAAGAGGCAAAGAAGAGAATAAAAAGTAGCAAGCAACGCACGTCACTGTAGAGAAAGCCAGCAGGAAAGCTCAGCATAGGAGGGCTGTGGACACCCCCTGTGTCACACCCCAACGTTTGGGGCAGCCCTCTGGGGACCCCGTCTGTGCCCTCCCCCACAGAAAACTTGGTTCCCATGGGGTGGGGTTGACACCCCTCTCGTTTGTAATTAAGGTTTATTTTTTGATCATGGGGATTTGGGGATGTCCTCCGCATGTAAATAATAAGGGGCGGAGGAGCGGCTGTGGGGCTCCATATGTCACACTGGGGTAAACTTTGGGGACAGAGGTCAGTGCAGCATCCTGGCCCCATAGCCCCTATGGCCCCGCAACCACTGTAGCCCCATCTTGTAGCCATCCCTTATCCGTGTCCCACAACTTTATCCCATCCCATATCCATTATATCCACCCACAGCCATCTCAAACCCATCCCACATCCACACCCCACATCCATATCCATTCCAAATCCGTATCTCCACATCCATCCCACGTCCGTTCCGTACACTTAACCCATGCCATTATCATCCCAATCCCATCCCATATCCTTATTTCATCCCCAATCCATCCCGCGTTCTTCCCACGTTGATCCCACGTCCACCCCAAGCCCATCCCATATACATTCCATTTTCTGATCTCCCATTCCGCATCCACCCCATATCCATATCCCCACACCCCGATCTTAAATTTCACGTCCCACCGCCAAATCCAACCTCCTAACCGCACCTCCCAACCCCAATTCCAAACCTCCTTCCCAATCCCACGACCCAGCCCCACCTCCCACCTGTCCATCCCAGCCCCATCTCCCACCCCCTAGAGCAGTAGGGTGCACCACGAGGCCCCGCCCCCTGCCCGCGCTCCTCCCACCAGCAGCCCAGCGCCGTTCCCCCCCCCGGCTCTCATTGGTCAGGTGCCGGTCCTTCCCGCCCTCGGGCTTTCATTGGTCAGCGGCAGCGCCGCCGGCTCCGATTGGCTGAGGCGTGGCGTGCGGGAACGGCCGTTTGCAGCCGGCTCAGAGCCGCTCTCCCCTCAGACGGCGGCGCTCCCGCAGCCCGGGCGGCCCTGCGTCGCCGCTGAGCGCCAGAGCTCCGGGCAGCACCGAGACGGAACCGCGGCACGACGGGAGCGGTGCTGAGCGCAGCGGAGCCGGAGCCGGAGCCGGAGCCGGAGCCGGGAGGGACGGAGAGCAGCACTGGGACAGGGAAGGAAGCCTTGTGGGGTGAGGGGCTGGGAAGGCTGGGGGCATCCAGGGAGGCACACGGGGCTGTAGTGGGCTGCGGTATCGGGGTATATGGGGCTATAGGGTGGGTGCAGGGGGATTTAGGGGAGCAGAGGGCTGTGAGGGGGTAACGGGGACGCGGTGCTTTAGGGAGCATTGCGGGGGGTGGGAGGGGCTGGGGAGAGCTATGGGGAGGGATATGGGAGCTGGGGGAGGATGTAAGGAAATACGGCTCTATGAACGTCTGTAGGGGGAATACGGGTGGGACAGAAGGGATGTGGGGCTACAGGGAGCAGTGGGAGGGCTATAGGTGTGATGTGGAGAAACGGGCGCAATAGGGGTCTGCGGGTGGGTACAGGCGGGACATAGAGGCACATAAGGTTATAAAAGGCTGTAGGGGAGCAATAGGGGGCTTGCGTGGGCACAGGAAAACAGAGGGTAATATGGGGCTACACTGTGTGCTGAACGGGAATGTGCAGAGAGAAGACCGAGAGAGAGGCAAGATATAGGCAGGATGACGGGGATGAAGGGGGAGAGTAGGTGCATATAGAGTATCTCGAGGGATCAGAAAAAAACAAAACAAAACACAACAGAATGATGAGAGCAAAAAAAAAAAAAGCAAGGACTGAAAAAGACATTTTTAGCATCTATCAGTATTAGTAAGCTATAAATGGGCAGATATGGGGAACAAAGTAGGTACCTCAGCAGGTAAGCATTTTTCCCCTACGCCAGGGAAGGTGATGGAGCAGATTGTCTTGAGGGAGACCATGCGGCATGTGCGGGGTGACCGGAGGATCAGGCCTAGCCAGCATGGGTTCGTGAAGGGCAGGTCCTGTTTCACCAACCTGATCTCCTTCTGTGATCTAGTGACCCATCTGGTGGATGAGGGAAAGGCTGTTGATGTGGTCTACCTAGACTTCAGCAAAGCCTTTGACACTGTCTCCCACAGGATTCTCCTGCAGAAGCTGGCAGCCCGAGGCTTGGATGGGTACACTCTCGGCTGGGTGAGGAGCTGGCTGGAGGGCCGGGCTCAGAGAGTGGTGGTGAATGGAGTCAAATCCAGCTGGCGACCGGTCGTGAGTGGTGTTCCCCAGGGGTCGGTGCTGGGGCCTGTCCTCTTCAGTATCTTGATTGATGACCTGGATGAGGGCATCGAGTGCACCCTCAGTAAATTTGCAGACGACACCAAATTGGCTGGAAGTGTGGATCTGCCTGGGGGTAGCGAGGCCCTGCAGAGGGATCTGGACAGGCGGGAGAGCTGGGCTGAAGCCAACGGGATGAGTTTCAACAAGGCCAAATGCCGGGTCCTGCACTTCGGCTACAGCAACCCCAGGCGAGGCTACAGGCTTGGGGCGGTGTGGCTGGAGGACTGCGTAGAGGAAACGGACCTGGGGGTACTGATTGATGCTCGGCTGAATATGAGCCGACAGTGTGCCCAGGTGGCCAAGAAGGCCAATGGCATCCTGGCTTGCATCAGAAACAGCGTTGCAAGCAGGAACAGAGAGTTCCCCTGTACTCGGCACTGGTGAGGCCGCACCTCGAGTACCGTGTCCAGTTTTGGGCCCCTCACTGCAAGAAAGACATCGAGGCCCTGGAACGCGTTCAGAGGAGGGCAACAAAGCTGGTGAGGGGTCTGGAACACAGGCCGTATGAGGAGAGGCTGAAGGAGCTGGGAAAGTTCAGCATGGAGAAGAGGAGGCTCAGGGGAGACCTCGTTGCTCTCTATAACTTCCTGAAGGGAGGCTGTAGTGAGCTGGGGGTCGGCCTCTTCTCTCGTGTCATTAGTGATAGGACCAGAGGGAATGGCTTCAAGCTACGGCAGGGGAGATTCAGGCTGGACATCAGGAAGTATTACTTTTCAGAAAGGGTGGCCAGGCACTGGAATGGACTGCCCAGGGAGGTGGTGGAGTCACCGAGCCTGGGGGTGTTCAAGGAAAGGCTGGGTGTTGTGTTGAGGGACGTGGTTTAGTGGGAGCTATTGGCAATAGGCGAACGGTTGGACTGGAGGACCTTTTAGGTCTTTTCCAACCTTGGTGATTCTATGATTCTAACTATTCTGTTTTCAAAGCACAGTTGGAATACTATGCGGTAAATAAGGTATCGGGCTGTTCACAGAACAGAAAAATGTGAAAGATTGAAAAGTTGCTGACTAAGTAAGCGACTTACATTCCGTACCTAAGATGAAGACTTGACGAAAAATAGCAAGTGATCATACGATTCAAGGCTGTACAATAATGGATCCTCAACAGCACATGAATAACATTTCATTGGGAAATATGAAATCTAGCATTTGCAAATGTTTATGTGTCTGACTTTGCACTTCAATACTACTATTTCTCTGCAAGAGTTCTGTTATCTAGTTAGTACATAAAACAGGAGTACTATCAGTGACTGACAATCATGCAGGAGTATTCTTGTCAAGTATGGCAATACCCAAGGGTCTGAACCCTTCTTTTTTTTTCCTGGCTCCAGGCTTGCTTTTTGAGGTATTTTTGGGGATAAGACTCTAACTGACTTACCCAGGAGGTGACTGATGAGTGTCACCGTGTGGCAATCAACATAACTTTGTGGACATTTGAAAGCATTTCCTTTGGAACTCCTTGCCTTCAGAAGAGAGTTCTCAGGAGCTTTTACTAGCAGAAGAACTGGCCTGGGAGCAAATAACTCCAGCTTCGTGTGGGAGACTGGGGAATTATACCATCACATACTGTGAAAAACAAGATGCAGGTGAGCACCTCCCAGCTCCCTCTTCTTTGCTGACAAGGTGTGGAAGATGGGAACAAAGGAGTTTCTGCTGAGATCCCAAAGCCAGAAGCTGCCACTCCAAAGAGAGCTGACTCGATCACTTTGGACTTCTGTATACAAGTTGGTACTGCTGCCACTGCTGTCATCATCAACCAAACAACAACCCTTGACAACCCACCACTTCTGAAGATCAGTGTCTGAACTATGAACCAAACCTAGTGGTGACTATCTCTCTCCTGCTTTCTGCAAAGACTCCTTGCTTTCATTTCCTGTCTTTACCACCCACCTTCCCTTCCCCACCTCCTTCAACAACTAGGATTTGTAGTAATCTGGTTGGGCTAGCATTTCACCCATCGTCCCCTAATCTCGCCATCAGGCATATGTATATTAAAAGAACCTTCTCTCCCTCCCGTGTTAGGGAGACAAGGGTACCATATTACAAATAAATACCAGTGGAATGATGATAGAGGTAGAAAGATACAGAGATGTTAATTTAAACTTGTATTTCACTAAAGGATACCTCTGGATTTATTTTTGGACTTCATTTCATTTTGAAAAATTTTCACAAATACTACCCGCGGTCTCTGAAAAAATTGGTCAATGTAACACGAAAGAAGTTAAGGCACTCCATCTCCAAAGCTACTTCAACGTCTTCAATGTCTTCCCGGGCTCCTGTCAAACAGAGTAACAGAGCGTGCATTTATTACATCAAAGGATAGAAGCACTGGAGGAAGGTCTCGTTATCTGAGCTGGAAGTGCCTTGATAGGATCACAGTGCTAAATAAGCCCCTTTGACAACAAAACAAAGTCCAAAATGGACTCACAAATCACAAGTGTTTAAAATCCAAGAGTAGAAATAGCTTTGTTTTAGATAGATCGTTCTTAGCATTTTGTTTTGAGCCCTGCTGGTGGCAGTGGGGGTCCAGGCCATCAGCCCCCTGCCGGGAGCCCGGCTGCTGGCGGCTGGGCACAGGGCAATTAGGGGACACTCACTGCATCCAGAAGGCGAGCCGTCGTCTCCTCACCTGCTCCTTCTTCTCCCGCAGGTGAACACGGGGCAGGGATGGTGGTCGGGCCCTGCTGCACATCCAGGGCTCATGCAGGACAGTGGGAGCCTGGCAGCGCAGTGGCACAGGCGGCCTCTGTCACCGCGGGGGCTCCCCAGCAGTGTGTGCCCACCCCAGGGGGCTGGGATGGGGCTGCTCCGTCACGCCACATGCCAAACGGAAGCCGAGCCCAAAGCCCAGCAGCCCTGCAGCCCCATTGGTGCCCCAGGTGCAGGCATGGGCTGCAGGGCCCAGTCCCACTCAGCACACATTCTCCATCTCCAGCTCCTCCAGCTCCTCTTGCAGGCGCTGTTTCTCCTGGAGCAGCACCTGGCAGACAAAAGTGTGAGTGCCCGTGCCTGCTGCAGCCCTCCTCCAGGTCCCCAGCCTGGGGGCAAGCAGCCCCGATCCCCGCACCCCTCCACACTACCTCGATCTCCTCGGTCTCAGCGTGCAGCTGCTTTTCCAGCTGGGCGATGAGCTGCTTCTACTGCAAGACAATGGCTGCACCATGTGGGATGGCTGTTCTGGGACCCACGGACCCGAGGGACCAGGACTGAGGTCCTCCTCACAGCCAGAGCTGTGAGGACGCCAAGCTCTGAGGACGCGCCCCTGCTTCACCCTATCTGCTCCAGCTCCCATTTCCTGGCAGCCACTCTTTTGCCCTGTGCTTGCTGGGATTCCTGCAGGAAAGAAGAGGAGCAGCCATCAGGGCACCAGCACTCCCACGGAGCTCCGTCTGACAGCAGCTCCGTGCTGCCGTCCCCTCCCACCTCCTCCATCGGGGCAACCGGCGCCCGCAGGGCTGCAGCTGCAGACCCGCACGGGGGGACTTCTCCCACCCCACGCCCCACACCCCACACCCCACGGGCAGCACTGCTGTGCCTGCACACCCACACCGGCCCGTGCCGCTGCATCCGCTCATCTTCATCAGCAATTCCCTGGCCGCGGCTCTGTGGTTCTCCACAACCCGCTCATGAGCCTGTGGGAGGAGAGAGGAGCGGCGCTGGCACCGAGGCCATGTCCACTGCACATGTCCATTCCATATACTTATACTTATTCCATATCCTCATCCCATCCCATTACCATCCCAGTCCCATTCTGTATCCATATTTCATCCCCAATCCACCCCACATTCTTCCCATATCCATCCCATATATATTCCATTTTCTGATCTCCCATTCCACATTCATCCCATATCCGTATCCCACACCCCAATCCTACAGGGAGCATTGGGGGGGTTTGGGAGGGGCTATGGGGGGGTCTACGTGGGGGTACAAGGTGGGCTATGGAAGCATGTGGGGCTAAACGGTCCAGATATAGGCCCAAATACAGGGACTATAGGGGGCTAAAGGGGAGATGGGGGAATACTGGTGAGATACAGGGTTATAAACATGGCTGTGAAGCGATACAGGGCAATATGGGGCTACAGGGGCCTGGGGAGAGCTATGGGGAGGGATATAGGGGACTGGGGGAGGATATAAGAAAATGGCATCCTGGACGACGCTGCAGACGTGGATGAGCTGCTCACGTGGATCAAGAGCGGTGAGTTTGGGAGCAGCACAGCTGATGGGGGGCTGTCTGCGCTGAGTGCCTGGGGGAAAGCTGTCATTGCCCCACTGGGCATTTCTTCCATTGCCCAGAAGAGAGACCCAGCACCAACAGCATTGCCGACAATGTGGAAATTGACCGTTTGCTCACCTGGATTGAGGGTGAGTTTGCGGTCTGCACAGATGACTGGTGGGTGTCTACACCAAGCAGGGGTGGGACGGCTGCCATCATCGCTCCGGGGGGATGTTCTGCCATTCCAGAAGCTGCGAATGCTCTGGACAGCAGCAAAAGGGAAGAGCTGACGCAGTGCACCACTGCCACAGAACCACCGAGCCCACGTGTCTCCAGCAGCCTCGACTCCTCCTCTTGTACCAGAGCTGCCTCACTCCCCCAGGGCCAGCAGGGAGCTCAGCAACGAGACAGATGCTGAACCTGGGCTCCTCAACAACTCACTTGGGTACCAGACAGCATCTCCTGAGCTGCCCGTGCTGAGCCAACTGGCTGCCCCTGCACCTCCATCGCCCAGCACTGCACACCTGATGGGAGAGGTGCTGCGAAGGCAGCCCCGGGTGATTCTCACCCGCCTGGCATTGCCACCTGGCTGCATCTCCTGCCGGCTGGCAGACGAGCACCACGGGGACAGCACCGCGCCGCCCACGAGCCCAACGCCCGCCTGCACCACCACCAGAGGCCAGAGCACCGCGCACAAGCAGGTGGCATCCCAGCCACAGAGAGGAAGCTGCCGCGCTGCCACCATGCGCCAGGCCACAAACGCCGGCGCTAGGCAAAGCTGCCCGTGTCAGCACGGCAGCCAGCACGAGGACTCGCTGCCCATCACACGGCAACAGCGGCCCGAGCAGGAGCGGACCAAGAAAGCAGCCCACGTGGTGCAGCAGGAGACGTGGCCGCAGCTGATGAATATGGCTCCCTGCAGCCCTGGGCTCCTCGCTGGCCCCCACAACACCCGGAGAGCAGCGGCAGTGTTCCAGGGGCACCAGCCCTACCCCTCCAAAACTGGGCTGTCCACAAACGGCGTCTCGGACTGGGGCAGCGTGGGACTCTGAAGCTGAAGGACCGCAAAAGTGTTGGACTGCCAAAGCTCTGGGCTGGGAAACGTTGCTTGGGGGGTGGGAATGGCTGGGGGTGGGAACTGCAGGAGCGGGGGAATGGTTGGGGGTGGGATCTTTTTGGAGTGGGCAATGAAATGGCTGTACTGCGATATCGGTGGGGTGGGAAACAACTGGGGTGAGAAATGGCTGTGGTGGGAGATGGCTGGCATAAAAAATTCTTGTACTCTGTGACTGCTGGCACTGGGGATGTGGGGAGGGGGAGAGAATTTTGTGGGGTGGCAAACAGCAAAAAGGCCCACTGCAGAAAAAGCAAAAGCAAAACAAAGAAGGAAAACAAAGCTAAGCAAAACGAGCTACAGAAACACTAAAGTAAAGCCAGTGAGCTGAATACACTCTCATGGCAAAGCAAAGAATCCAAAGTAAACTGATAAAGACGCTCACCAATGCTTAGCCATGGAAGGAAAGAATGGAAATTTAAAAGCAGTGCAGGGCCAGGTTACTAACGAAAAACCAAAGAGCAAACCAAAGCCAAGCAGAACCAGGACAAATCAAAGGAAGACAAAGGACTGAAAAGCCAAGGAAAGCAAAGCTGAAGCACTTGAAATCCTCACAAACAGAAGGCAATATGCTTAGCAAAGCAAAAAGGAGTTTAAAGAACACAAACGGAAGGGGAAAAAAGAGACACAACGCTGGAAAAAAACAACGCATTGCAATGCAGAAGGAGCAGTAAACCAAGGCAGGAACCTGCGGCTGCCAGTCAGAGCAAAGCATCTCTCTGGAGGAAGCCAAAGCACTTGCTTCACGTAGGGGTAAAATAGTGGAAATGCAATAATACAACTATCTTTAACTGTAAATCCCAGTGCTTACGACCTTAATCAACGTGCAAAGAGAACATACGGAAAACCTGAACTGAACAGCTCTGCATCCAATCCTGTTGTCTATCTCTACCTCTCACTTGGCTCATTTTTCAGACTGTTTTCTTCCGCTGCATTTCAGCAATTCCGTTCTTCAGTGGAAGGCCAATTGCATCATCTTCATACTGTAAGAAAGTAGTACTCCATGAGCAGCTCTTGGGAGATGCTTAGTTGAGACAACCATGATCTTATTGGAAATAGGCACCTAAGGTTGATACAGGGACACACGTCTCCAGGTCATGCCAGAGACAGGACTATCATAGTGCTGAAACATTACTTCAGAGGATCCTTTATCAGTAAGGGAAAGAATTTGAGGGCATATTCACAAAGTCTGCACTAGCTGTAGCTAACCAATATATTTTGCTTTCTCATCACTTAGCTGGAGAAGACAGGCACACTCAAACATTAGTCTGGGGGAGCCGAACTAATACACAGTGCAAAGCGCTTGGATTCTTCAGGGGGAAACGCTGTCTTTAACTGCCTTAGTTATACCTACCCAATATTATCTTGAGGTTCTCAATTCATAACCACGCTTTCCTTCCCACACTTCAAGACTACAAGCAGCCAGAACAACGTTCTCTGCAGAAATCCAGGACAGAAGAGTCCTGGTGGATCAGTATCAGGCCCAGCTCACAGGAGGCCAACACCCACTATTTCCTCTCTGATCAACACACATCTCTGGCAGCATTCAGTTGTCTTCCCTGTCATCAAAACCATATCTTTTCAAAGCAAATGAATCTAGCCTTAAAAGCACACTTAGCCTCCTACAGCAATTCAGTGGATTTGTGGATTGAGAACACATCTGTAGGCAAACACACCAATTTCCATGTGTCTGAACGTGCAGCCTCTCCTGACGCAGCGATCCTCCTTCCGCAGCTGCAGAACCTTTCATCCCACAGAGTGACTTCACAGGGGCAGAAGGGACAGCTGTCTCCCTGCAACAAGAAGGAAACAAAAAAGAAAAATAAAGGAGCACAGCCCCATGTCCAAGAACTCCACGTATTCCAGTGACTGGAAGTCATCCGCAGTATCAGCCTTCACCCTGGCATCACAGGCCCTTGTTGGCCTATGGCAGCAGTGCTGGTACAGGACTCACTGTGTTACACCGTTACAAAGACGTGATACCTGTGAGTGGGTAACACAGCAATGAGGTGAAGCCTGAGCCAGCACTTTTCCTCACTGTCTCCTTATCTTCCTGAACAACAGATAACCTCATTGCACCTACTGCAAAAAGACACTCGGACACAAACTTCCATACTGTGTTTGCAAGGATCTTACGAAGGAAAAAAGTGGTTTCTTCTGCAGTTAGCCAGAATAGAGCAGACACTATCTGCAAGCCCCCTGGCATCCTTCCTACGCAGCACCTGCAGCAAGCAGGCACTGACTGCACAGCTTGCGAGGGCCACCACTGCTCAGATAACAACCGAGGCGTGAGAAAACACGTCAGCAGGAGCAGTTCACTCATAACGCAGCAACAAAGACCGGAGCACCGTGAGACAGGTAGCAGAGCGCTTTCACCAGCGGTCAATGCTAACCCCATCCAGTCAGTGCTGAGCAGAATGGGGACAAAGGACAGACTCACAAACTGAAGGTAACGTTTCCTCCTGGCTCAGCTATAATCATTTCTTCAGGCTTTTTCTTTTTTCCTCCCTGTTCCTTGGTTTTGGTAAGATGCTAGTAATTTATGCAAACTCCCATACACTGCCAATGTCCATCCGATGCCGATATGAAGGCTGAGATCAGCCCTTCTTCTAGCCATACAATTTTAGAAGCAAAATCCGTTAGAGATTTGGTGATGCAGACAGGTACGGACAACAAAAGCAGAGGCAGAGAAAAGAAGAGCTGCCTTGCATGGCAGCAGGTAACCCATGTACCCAGAAAAACACTTGTCTGTAACATTCACACCCGTATCTCATCCCACATATGACCCACAACACTACAGCTTTAAAGTAAAACTCTACTGCTCTGTACTGTGGTGAGCCTCTAAGCTGTCTTTGCTTCTCTGCTTCTGCAATCTAAGCTCACTGTGTCTTTCTGCTTAACAGGCAAACCTCACCATAAGACGACAATATGCAAACTATGGGTGGATACGTACGTAGCCAAAGTATTAGAAGAATTTTTTACTATGAGACAACAAACGTACGTGAGGTGATGCTGTCTGAACTGGAACCACACTGACTTTAACAAACATTCCAAAACACTGGAAATCAAGATTTTACC
Source organism: Tetrao urogallus (assembly GCF_951394365.1). Classification (NCBI taxonomy): domain Eukaryota; kingdom Metazoa; phylum Chordata; class Aves; order Galliformes; family Phasianidae; genus Tetrao; species Tetrao urogallus. Next base: position 201,947 of record NC_136823.1, read on the forward strand.
ATATTTCACAATTTCCTGTTATGTGTCTTAAGCTGCGTAGGAAAATCTGGGATGCCACCTGAACCAGCAGGACCTCCAACCCCATCCCTCTGCATTACGCACAGGAAAAGGAAAAGAAATGTCTCAAGATGACAAGTTACCACTTATTTCACTTTAAGAAAAGCAAGAAAATCCTGCATTACTGATAATCACCAAGCTTGATCGTACAAATCAGCATGTAACATAGCAACTCTTCTCTCCAGCAACCAGAAAAGAGAGATAGCAGAGAAATAATTGATTCACAGGTCGGGAAGAGAAATACTGACATATTAAGAGCATGAGACAAATCCAGTCTAGTTCAGACATAGCTGAAAGCTGTTGTCAGCCAAAGCCTCAGCAGTTACCAAAACGTAAACAAAGCTACGCTTAAGGTGTTCATTTTTTAAGTTGAACACAATGCCTGGCATTACAAAAAATCAAAATAATCATAACTTCCTCTTGTTTGAATCAAAAAATGGGAGAAAATCACTTGGAAGCAGAACATTCACGACTTCTAAAATCACTCTGCCTTTTAGTCTTTGCATCCACCTGCCTTACGAAGAGAAGTACAAAAGCCTGTCTGCTAACCAGCAACCGGCCAGCAAAAACTACTGAAATCATCCGTCAGCAATGAAGAAGCAACAACACAAGGAAAAGTACATCAGCTGAGTTATTCACACTTCAGCAGACCAAAAGGTACCAAGATCTGAACTACCTGAGCTCCAGAGCCAGCCTTTCTCAAGCTACATGATCACCTGGTTGTATCAGCTGTAAAATACCGAGAGCTCAGGGTTCTGTCTTACATGCAGCAAAACTCCATCTTAGCAGAAACAATTCTAACTACTTCTGCAGCCACCCACTATTTCCTGTGGATAACAAACCCGCCCCCGGGCCGCGGGGCCCCGGCCCCCGGCCGCGACGCGACTGGACCCCCGGCCCCCCCGGGCCCCCGGCCGCGACGCCCGGGCCCCCCGCCCCCCGCCGCGACACCCGGGCCTTCGACCCCCCGGCCCCCGGCCGCGAGGCCCGGCCCCTCGGCCCCCCGGGCCCGGCGGCGACGCCCGGCCCCCCGGAGCCCCCGGTCCCCTGCCGTGACGCCCAGGCTTCCGGCCCCCCGGCCCCCGGCCGCGGCGTCCCGGCACCCGGGCCCCGGCCGCGATGTCCGGCCCCCGGCCGCGACGCCCCCGGGCCGCGGGGCCCCGGGCCCTTTCTGCAAAGCCGAAAGAAAGCCATCACGCACGTTGCGGCAGAAACACCAGCACAATATCAGCACATTACAGAGTCAGGAAAAGAAATGCTCACCGTCTCCAAGGATTTACACCGACAGAACAAACTCCACAGCAGAGAACCTTCCAGAAACAAGCCCTTCCCCTGTGCCCGTCAGCCCTGAAAGGACCTCCAAGTGGGGCAGCCAGGCTCCGCCCCTTCCGGCCACGGAGCCGAATTGCCTTCAGCTGCGCTCCCAGGGCTGACCGGGTCCTTTCCTCAGCTCCTCCGTCAGGGGTTCAGGCTGTGATTCAACGCTTCTCATGCAGCAGAGCAAAGGAAAAAATACCAAAGCAAAGCTATCGATGAAATAAAAACAACAAAGAAAGCTTGCAGGATTCTAGGAAATAACAAAAATCCACAGGAAGCGATGCAGAAGGCAGGGTTATGTCTGCGTGTCTGTCTGAAGGAAACAGCTGCAGATGTTCAGTGCTGCTCGATGCACCCATTGCAGACAGCTGCACAGAACAGGGCTCCTGCAGCACTGACAGCTCCTGTCAGCTTCACTATTAAAGCAATCCGATAAACTTCCAACTCCGTATTCCACGTACTTTAAAGAAAGAAGCACTAAAGCTGGCAAACACACGATGGCTTCAGATAACAAACACCAAGTCAAATGGCACTTCAGGCAATAAGCATCCTTAAATTAGCCCACCTCTTTTGGTTTATCCAGAGAGGCTTCAAGTTCTTTCAGAGCTTCTTCTCATTCCTGGAGCTGGAAAAACCAATGGAAAAATGTTGAAATGGCTCCAAAACTCGTTCAATTTTCACTTAATCTCAATTTTGCCCTGCAGGTGGGTTTTTGCTCTACACAACATCTGACTAATTGGAAGAGCCCTAATGGCCGTCTACATTCAGCATCCACTCACGCTATTCTTCCCTTACAGCAGGACGCTGAATCCTGATGTCCCCTGTACACTCTGGAAACTAGAGAGAAAAAAGAGGCAAAGAAGAGAATAAAAAGTAGCAAGCAACGCACGTCACTGTAGAGAAAGCCAGCAGGAAAGCTCAGCATAGGAGGGCTGTGGACACCCCCTGTGTCACACCCCAACGTTTGGGGCAGCCCTCTGGGGACCCCGTCTGTGCCCTCCCCCACAGAAAACTTGGTTCCCATGGGGTGGGGTTGACACCCCTCTCGTTTGTAATTAAGGTTTATTTTTTGATCATGGGGATTTGGGGATGTCCTCCGCATGTAAATAATAAGGGGCGGAGGAGCGGCTGTGGGGCTCCATATGTCACACTGGGGTAAACTTTGGGGACAGAGGTCAGTGCAGCATCCTGGCCCCATAGCCCCTATGGCCCCGCAACCACTGTAGCCCCATCTTGTAGCCATCCCTTATCCGTGTCCCACAACTTTATCCCATCCCATATCCATTATATCCACCCACAGCCATCTCAAACCCATCCCACATCCACACCCCACATCCATATCCATTCCAAATCCGTATCTCCACATCCATCCCACGTCCGTTCCGTACACTTAACCCATGCCATTATCATCCCAATCCCATCCCATATCCTTATTTCATCCCCAATCCATCCCGCGTTCTTCCCACGTTGATCCCACGTCCACCCCAAGCCCATCCCATATACATTCCATTTTCTGATCTCCCATTCCGCATCCACCCCATATCCATATCCCCACACCCCGATCTTAAATTTCACGTCCCACCGCCAAATCCAACCTCCTAACCGCACCTCCCAACCCCAATTCCAAACCTCCTTCCCAATCCCACGACCCAGCCCCACCTCCCACCTGTCCATCCCAGCCCCATCTCCCACCCCCTAGAGCAGTAGGGTGCACCACGAGGCCCCGCCCCCTGCCCGCGCTCCTCCCACCAGCAGCCCAGCGCCGTTCCCCCCCCCGGCTCTCATTGGTCAGGTGCCGGTCCTTCCCGCCCTCGGGCTTTCATTGGTCAGCGGCAGCGCCGCCGGCTCCGATTGGCTGAGGCGTGGCGTGCGGGAACGGCCGTTTGCAGCCGGCTCAGAGCCGCTCTCCCCTCAAACGGCGGCGCTCCCGCAGCCCGGGCGGCCCTGCGTCGCCGCTGAGCGCCAGAGCTCCGGGCAGCACCGAGACGGAACCGCGGCACGACGGGAGCGGTGCTGAGCGCAGCGGAGCCGGAGCCGGAGCCGGGAGGGACGGAGAGCAGCACTGGGACAGGGAAGGAAGCCTTGTGGGGTGAGGGGCTGGGAAGGCTGGGGGCATCCAGGGAGGCACACGGGGCTGTAGTGGGCTGCGGTATCGGGGTATATGGGGCTATAGGGTGGGTGCAGGGGGATTTAGGGGAGCAGAGGGCTGTGAGGGGGTAACGGGGACGCGGTGCTTTAGGGAGCATTGCGGGGGGTGGGAGGGGCTGGGGAGAGCTATGGGGAGGGATATGGGAGCTGGGGGAGGATGTAAGGAAATACGGCTCTATGAACGTCTGTAGGGGGAATACGGGTGGGACAGAAGGGATGTGGGGCTACAGGGAGCAGTGGGAGGGCTATAGGTGTGATGTGGAGAAACGGGCGCAATAGGGGTCTGCGGGTGGGTACAGGCGGGACATAGAGGCACATAAGGTTATAAAAGGCTGTAGGGGAGCAATAGGGGGCTTGCGTGGGCACAGGAAAACAGAGGGTAATATGGGGCTACACTGTGTGCTGAACGGGAATGTGCAGAGAGAAGACCGAGAGAGAGGCAAGATATAGGCAGGATGACGGGGATGAAGGGGGAGAGTAGGTGCATATAGAGTATCTCGAGGGATCAGAAAAAAACAAAACAAAACACAACAGAATGATGAGAGCAAAAAAAAAAAAAGCAAGGACTGAAAAAGACATTTTTAGCATCTATCAGTATTAGTAAGCTATAAATGGGCAGATATGGGGAACAAAGTAGGTACCTCAGCAGGTAAGCATTTTTCCCCTACGCCAGGGAAGGTGATGGAGCAGATTGTCTTGAGGGAGACCATGCGGCATGTGCGGGGTGACCGGAGGATCAGGCCTAGCCAGCATGGGTTCGTGAAGGGCAGGTCCTGTTTCACCAACCTGATCTCCTTCTGTGATCTAGTGACCCATCTGGTGGATGAGGGAAAGGCTGTTGATGTGGTCTACCTAGACTTCAGCAAAGCCTTTGACACTGTCTCCCACAGGATTCTCCTGCAGAAGCTGGCAGCCCGAGGCTTGGATGGGTACACTCTCGGCTGGGTGAGGAGCTGGCTGGAGGGCCGGGCTCAGAGAGTGGTGGTGAATGGAGTCAAATCCAGCTGGCGACCGGTCGTGAGTGGTGTTCCCCAGGGGTCGGTGCTGGGGCCTGTCCTCTTCAGTATCTTGATTGATGACCTGGATGAGGGCATCGAGTGCACCCTCAGTAAATTTGCAGACGACACCAAATTGGCTGGAAGTGTGGATCTGCCTGGGGGTAGCGAGGCCCTGCAGAGGGATCTGGACAGGCGGGAGAGCTGGGCTGAAGCCAACGGGATGAGTTTCAACAAGGCCAAATGCCGGGTCCTGCACTTCGGCTACAGCAACCCCAGGCGAGGCTACAGGCTTGGGGCGGTGTGGCTGGAGGACTGCGTAGAGGAAACGGACCTGGGGGTACTGATTGATGCTCGGCTGAATATGAGCCGACAGTGTGCCCAGGTGGCCAAGAAGGCCAATGGCATCCTGGCTTGCATCAGAAACAGCGTTGCAAGCAGGAACAGAGAGTTCCCCTGTACTCGGCACTGGTGAGGCCGCACCTCGAGTACCGTGTCCAGTTTTGGGCCCCTCACTGCAAGAAAGACATCGAGGCCCTGGAACGCGTTCAGAGGAGGGCAACAAAGCTGGTGAGGGGTCTGGAACACAGGCCGTATGAGGAGAGGCTGAAGGAGCTGGGAAAGTTCAGCATGGAGAAGAGGAGGCTCAGGGGAGACCTCGTTGCTCTCTATAACTTCCTGAAGGGAGGCTGTAGTGAGCTGGGGGTCGGCCTCTTCTCTCGTGTCATTAGTGATAGGACCAGAGGGAATGGCTTCAAGCTACGGCAGGGGAGATTCAGGCTGGACATCAGGAAGTATTACTTTTCAGAAAGGGTGGCCAGGCACTGGAATGGACTGCCCAGGGAGGTGGTGGAGTCACCGAGCCTGGGGGTGTTCAAGGAAAGGCTGGGTGTTGTGTTGAGGGACGTGGTTTAGTGGGAGCTATTGGCAATAGGCGAACGGTTGGACTGGAGGACCTTTTAGGTCTTTTCCAACCTTGGTGATTCTATGATTCTAACTATTCTGTTTTCAAAGCACAGTTGGAATACTATGCGGTAAATAAGGTATCGGGCTGTTCACAGAACAGAAAAATGTGAAAGATTGAAAAGTTGCTGACTAAGTAAGCGACTTACATTCCGTACCTAAGATGAAGACTTGACGAAAAATAGCAAGTGATCATACGATTCAAGGCTGTACAATAATGGATCCTCAACAGCACATGAATAACATTTCATTGGGAAATATGAAATCTAGCATTTGCAAATGTTTATGTGTCTGACTTTGCACTTCAATACTACTATTTCTCTGCAAGAGTTCTGTTATCTAGTTAGTACATAAAACAGGAGTACTATCAGTGACTGACAATCATGCAGGAGTATTCTTGTCAAGTATGGCAATACCCAAGGGTCTGAACCCTTCTTTTTTTTTCCTGGCTCCAGGCTTGCTTTTTGAGGTATTTTTGGGGATAAGACTCTAACTGACTTACCCAGGAGGTGACTGATGAGTGTCACCGTGTGGCAATCAACATAACTTTGTGGACATTTGAAAGCATTTCCTTTGGAACTCCTTGCCTTCAGAAGAGAGTTCTCAGGAGCTTTTACTAGCAGAAGAACTGGCCTGGGAGCAAATAACTCCAGCTTCGTGTGGGAGACTGGGGAATTATACCATCACATACTGTGAAAAACAAGATGCAGGTGAGCACCTCCCAGCTCCCTCTTCTTTGCTGACAAGGTGTGGAAGATGGGAACAAAGGAGTTTCTGCTGAGATCCCAAAGCCAGAAGCTGCCACTCCAAAGAGAGCTGACTCGATCACTTTGGACTTCTGTATACAAGTTGGTACTGCTGCCACTGCTGTCATCATCAACCAAACAACAACCCTTGACAACCCACCACTTCTGAAGATCAGTGTCTGAACTATGAACCAAACCTAGTGGTGACTATCTCTCTCCTGCTTTCTGCAAAGACTCCTTGCTTTCATTTCCTGTCTTTACCACCCACCTTCCCTTCCCCACCTCCTTCAACAACTAGGATTTGTAGTAATCTGGTTGGGCTAGCATTTCACCCATCGTCCCCTAATCTCGCCATCAGGCATATGTATATTAAAAGAACCTTCTCTCCCTCCCGTGTTAGGGAGACAAGGGTACCATATTACAAATAAATACCAGTGGAATGATGATAGAGGTAGAAAGATACAGAGATGTTAATTTAAACTTGTATTTCACTAAAGGATACCTCTGGATTTATTTTTGGACTTCATTTCATTTTGAAAAATTTTCACAAATACTACCCGCGGTCTCTGAAAAAATTGGTCAATGTAACACGAAAGAAGTTAAGGCACTCCATCTCCAAAGCTACTTCAACGTCTTCAATGTCTTCCCGGGCTCCTGTCAAACAGAGTAACAGAGCGTGCATTTATTACATCAAAGGATAGAAGCACTGGAGGAAGGTCTCGTTATCTGAGCTGGAAGTGCCTTGATAGGATCACAGTGCTAAATAAGCCCCTTTGACAACAAAACAAAGTCCAAAATGGACTCACAAATCACAAGTGTTTAAAATCCAAGAGTAGAAATAGCTTTGTTTTAGATAGATCGTTCTTAGCATTTTGTTTTGAGCCCTGCTGGTGGCAGTGGGGGTCCAGGCCATCAGCCCCCTGCCGGGAGCCCGGCTGCTGGCGGCTGGGCACAGGGCAATTAGGGGACACTCACTGCATCCAGAAGGCGAGCCGTCGTCTCCTCACCTGCTCCTTCTTCTCCCGCAGGTGAACACGGGGCAGGGATGGTGGTCGGGCCCTGCTGCACATCCAGGGCTCATGCAGGACAGTGGGAGCCTGGCAGCGCAGTGGCACAGGCGGCCTCTGTCACCGCGGGGGCTCCCCAGCAGTGTGTGCCCACCCCAGGGGGCTGGGATGGGGCTGCTCCGTCACGCCACATGCCAAACGGAAGCCGAGCCCAAAGCCCAGCAGCCCTGCAGCCCCATTGGTGCCCCAGGTGCAGGCATGGGCTGCAGGGCCCAGTCCCACTCAGCACACATTCTCCATCTCCAGCTCCTCCAGCTCCTCTTGCAGGCGCTGTTTCTCCTGGAGCAGCACCTGGCAGACAAAAGTGTGAGTGCCCGTGCCTGCTGCAGCCCTCCTCCAGGTCCCCAGCCTGGGGGCAAGCAGCCCCGATCCCCGCACCCCTCCACACTACCTCGATCTCCTCGGTCTCAGCGTGCAGCTGCTTTTCCAGCTGGGCGATGAGCTGCTTCTACTGCAAGACAATGGCTGCACCATGTGGGATGGCTGTTCTGGGACCCACGGACCCGAGGGACCAGGACTGAGGTCCTCCTCACAGCCAGAGCTGTGAGGACGCCAAGCTCTGAGGACGCGCCCCTGCTTCACCCTATCTGCTCCAGCTCCCATTTCCTGGCAGCCACTCTTTTGCCCTGTGCTTGCTGGGATTCCTGCAGGAAAGAAGAGGAGCAGCCATCAGGGCACCAGCACTCCCACGGAGCTCCGTCTGACAGCAGCTCCGTGCTGCCGTCCCCTCCCACCTCCTCCATCGGGGCAACCGGCGCCCGCAGGGCTGCAGCTGCAGACCCGCACGGGGGGACTTCTCCCACCCCACGCCCCACACCCCACACCCCACGGGCAGCACTGCTGTGCCTGCACACCCACACCGGCCCGTGCCGCTGCATCCGCTCATCTTCATCAGCAATTCCCTGGCCGCGGCTCTGTGGTTCTCCACAACCCGCTCATGAGCCTGTGGGAGGAGAGAGGAGCGGCGCTGGCACCGAGGCCATGTCCACTGCACATGTCCATTCCATATACTTATACTTATTCCATATCCTCATCCCATCCCATTACCATCCCAGTCCCATTCTGTATCCATATTTCATCCCCAATCCACCCCACATTCTTCCCATATCCATCCCATATATATTCCATTTTCTGATCTCCCATTCCACATTCATCCCATATCCGTATCCCACACCCCAATCCTACAGGGAGCATTGGGGGGGTTTGGGAGGGGCTATGGGGGGGTCTACGTGGGGGTACAAGGTGGGCTATGGAAGCATGTGGGGCTAAACGGTCCAGATATAGGCCCAAATACAGGGACTATAGGGGGCTAAAGGGGAGATGGGGGAATACTGGTGAGATACAGGGTTATAAACATGGCTGTGAAGCGATACAGGGCAATATGGGGCTACAGGGGCCTGGGGAGAGCTATGGGGAGGGATATAGGGGACTGGGGGAGGATATAAGAAAATGGCATCCTGGACGACGCTGCAGACGTGGATGAGCTGCTCACGTGGATCAAGAGCGGTGAGTTTGGGAGCAGCACAGCTGATGGGGGGCTGTCTGCGCTGAGTGCCTGGGGGAAAGCTGTCATTGCCCCACTGGGCATTTCTTCCATTGCCCAGAAGAGAGACCCAGCACCAACAGCATTGCCGACAATGTGGAAATTGACCGTTTGCTCACCTGGATTGAGGGTGAGTTTGCGGTCTGCACAGATGACTGGTGGGTGTCTACACCAAGCAGGGGTGGGACGGCTGCCATCATCGCTCCGGGGGGATGTTCTGCCATTCCAGAAGCTGCGAATGCTCTGGACAGCAGCAAAAGGGAAGAGCTGACGCAGTGCACCACTGCCACAGAACCACCGAGCCCACGTGTCTCCAGCAGCCTCGACTCCTCCTCTTGTACCAGAGCTGCCTCACTCCCCCAGGGCCAGCAGGGAGCTCAGCAACGAGACAGATGCTGAACCTGGGCTCCTCAACAACTCACTTGGGTACCAGACAGCATCTCCTGAGCTGCCCGTGCTGAGCCAACTGGCTGCCCCTGCACCTCCATCGCCCAGCACTGCACACCTGATGGGAGAGGTGCTGCGAAGGCAGCCCCGGGTGATTCTCACCCGCCTGGCATTGCCACCTGGCTGCATCTCCTGCCGGCTGGCAGACGAGCACCACGGGGACAGCACCGCGCCGCCCACGAGCCCAACGCCCGCCTGCACCACCACCAGAGGCCAGAGCACCGCGCACAAGCAGGTGGCATCCCAGCCACAGAGAGGAAGCTGCCGCGCTGCCACCATGCGCCAGGCCACAAACGCCGGCGCTAGGCAAAGCTGCCCGTGTCAGCACGGCAGCCAGCACGAGGACTCGCTGCCCATCACACGGCAACAGCGGCCCGAGCAGGAGCGGACCAAGAAAGCAGCCCACGTGGTGCAGCAGGAGACGTGGCCGCAGCTGATGAATATGGCTCCCTGCAGCCCTGGGCTCCTCGCTGGCCCCCACAACACCCGGAGAGCAGCGGCAGTGTTCCAGGGGCACCAGCCCTACCCCTCCAAAACTGGGCTGTCCACAAACGGCGTCTCGGACTGGGGCAGCGTGGGACTCTGAAGCTGAAGGACCGCAAAAGTGTTGGACTGCCAAAGCTCTGGGCTGGGAAATGTTGCTTGGGGGGTGGGAATGGCTGGGGGTGGGAACTGCAGGAGCGGGGGAATGGTTGGGGGTGGGATCTTTTTGGAGTGGGCAATGAAATGGCTGTACTGCGATATCGGTGGGGTGGGAAACAACTGGGGTGAGAAATGGCTGTGGTGGGAGATGGCTGGCATAAAAAATTCTTGTACTCTGTGACTGCTGGCACTGGGGATGTGGGGAGGGGGAGAGAATTTTGTGGGGTGGCAAACAGCAAAAAGGCCCACTGCAGAAAAAGCAAAAGCAAAACAAAGAAGGAAAACAAAGCTAAGCAAAACGAGCTACAGAAACACTAAAGTAAAGCCAGTGAGCTGAATACACTCTCATGGCAAAGCAAAGAATCCAAAGTAAACTGATAAAGACGCTCACCAATGCTTAGCCATGGAAGGAAAGAATGGAAATTTAAAAGCAGTGCAGGGCCAGGTTACTAACGAAAAACCAAAGAGCAAACCAAAGCCAAGCAGAACCAGGACAAATCAAAGGAAGACAAAGGACTGAAAAGCCAAGGAAAGCAAAGCTGAAGCACTTGAAATCCTCACAAACAGAAGGCAATATGCTTAGCAAAGCAAAAAGGAGTTTAAAGAACACAAACGGAAGGGGAAAAAAGAGACACAACGCTGGAAAAAAACAACGCATTGCAATGCAGAAGGAGCAGTAAACCAAGGCAGGAACCTGCGGCTGCCAGTCAGAGCAAAGCATCTCTCTGGAGGAAGCCAAAGCACTTGCTTCACGTAGGGGTAAAATAGTGGAAATGCAATAATACAACTATCTTTAACTGTAAATCCCAGTGCTTACGACCTTAATCAACGTGCAAAGAGAACATACGGAAAACCTGAACTGAACAGCTCTGCATCCAATCCTGTTGTCTATCTCTACCTCTCACTTGGCTCATTTTTCAGACTGTTTTCTTCCGCTGCATTTCAGCAATTCCGTTCTTCAGTGGAAGGCCAATTGCATCATCTTCATACTGTAAGAAAGTAGTACTCCATGAGCAGCTCTTGGGAGATGCTTAGTTGAGACAACCATGATCTTATTGGAAATAGGCACCTAAGGTTGATACAGGGACACACGTCTCCAGGTCATGCCAGAGACAGGACTATCATAGTGCTGAAACATTACTTCAGAGGATCCTTTATCAGTAAGGGAAAGAATTTGAGGGCATATTCACAAAGTCTGCACTAGCTGTAGCTAACCAATATATTTTGCTTTCTCATCACTTAGCTGGAGAAGACAGGCACACTCAAACATTAGTCTGGGGGAGCCGAACTAATACACAGTGCAAAGCGCTTGGATTCTTCAGGGGGAAACGCTGTCTTTAACTGCCTTAGTTATACCTATCCAATATTATCTTGAGGTTCTCAATTCATAACCACGCTTTCCTTCCCACACTTCAAGACTACAAGCAGCCAGAACAACGTTCTCTGCAGAAATCCAGGACAGAAGAGTCCTGGTGGATCAGTATCAGGCCCAGCTCACAGGAGGCCAACACCCACTATTTCCTCTCTGATCAACACACATCTCTGGCAGCATTCAGTTGTCTTCCCTGTCATCAAAACCATATCTTTTCAAAGCAAATGAATCTAGCCTTAAAAGCACACTTAGCCTCCTACAGCAATTCAGTGGATTTGTGGATTGAGAACACATCTGTAGGCAAACACACCAATTTCCATGTGTCTGAACGTGCAGCCTCTCCTGACGCAGCGATCCTCCTTCCGCAGCTGCAGAACCTTTCATCCCACAGAGTGACTTCACAGGGGCAGAAGGGACAGCTGTCTCCCTGCAACAAGAAGGAAACAAAAAAGAAAAATAAAGGAGCACAGCCCCATGTCCAAGAACTCCACGTATTCCAGTGACTGGAAGTCATCCGCAGTATCAGCCTTCACCCTGGCATCACAGGCCCTTGTTGGCCTATGGCAGCAGTGCTGGTACAGGACTCACTGTGTTACACCGTTACAAAGACGTGATACCTGTGAGTGGGTAACACAGCAATGAGGTGAAGCCTGAGCCAGCACTTTTCCTCACTGTCTCCTTATCTTCCTGAACAACAGATAACCTCATTGCACCTACTGCAAAAAGACACTCGGACACAAACTTCCATACTGTGTTTGCAAGGATCTTACGAAGGAAAAAAGAGGTTTCTTCTGCAGTTAGCCAGAATAGAGCAGACACTATCTGCAAGCCCCCTGGCATCCTTCCTACGCAGCACCTGCAGCAAGCAGGCACTGACTGCACAGCTTGCGAGGGCCACCACTGCTCAGATAACAACCGAGGCGTGAGAAAACACGTCAGCAGGAGCAGTTCACTCATAACGCAGCAACAAAGACCGGAGCACCGTGAGACAGGTAGCAGAGCGCTTTCACCAGCGGTCAATGCTAACCCCATCCAGTCAGTGCTGAGCAGAATGGGGACAAAGGACAGACTCACAAACTGAAGGTAACGTTTCCTCCTGGCTCAGCTATAATCATTTCTTCAGGCTTTTTCTTTTTTCCTCCCTGTTCCTTGGTTTTGGTAAGATGCTAGTAATTTATGCAAACTCCCATACACTGCCAATGTCCATCCGATGCCGATATGAAGGCTGAGATCAGCCCTTCTTCTAGCCATACAATTTTAGAAGCAAAATCCGTTAGAGATTTGGTGATGCAGACAGGTACGGACAACAAAAGCAGAGGCAGAGAAAAGAAGAGCTGCCTTGCATGGCAGCAGGTAACCCATGTACCCAGAAAAACACTTGTCTGTAACATTCACACCCGTATCTCATCCCACATATGACCCACAACACTACAGCTTTAAAGTAAAACTCTACTGCTCTGTACTGTGGTGAGCCTCTAAGCTGTCTTTGCTTCTCTGCTTCTGCAATCTAAGCTCACTGTGTCTTTCTGCTTAACAGGCAAACCTCACCATAAGACGACAATATGCAAACTATGGGTGGATACGTACGTAGCCAAAGTATTAGAAGAATTTTTTACTATGAGACAACAAACGTACGTGAGGTGATGCTGTCTGAACTGGAACCACACTGACTTTAACAAACATTCCAAAACACTGGAAATCAAGATTTTACCATATTTCACAATTTCCTGTTATGTGTCTTAAGCTGCGTAGGAAAATCTGGGATATCACCTGAACCAGCAGGACCTCCAACCCCATCCCTCTGCATTACGCACAGGAAAAGGAAAAGAAATGTCTCAAGATGACAAGTTACCACTTATTTCACTTTAAGAAAAGCAAGAAAATCCTGCATTACTGATAATCACCAAGCTTGATCGTACAAATCAGCATGTAACATAGCAACTCTTCTCTCCAGCAACCAGAAAAGAGAGATAGCAGAGAAATAATTGATTCACAGGTCGGGAAGAGAAATACTGACATATTAAGAGCATGAGACAAATCCAGTCTAGTTCAGACATAGCTGAAAGCTGTTGTCAGCCAAAGCCTCAGCAGTTACCAAAACGTAAACAAAGCTACGCTTAAGGTGTTCATTTTTTAAGTTGAACACAATGCCTGGCATTACAAAAAATCAAAATAATCATAACTTCCTCTTGTTTGAATCAAAAAATGGGAGAAAATCACTTGGAAGCAGAACATTCACGACTTCTAAAATCACTCTGCCTTTTAGTCTTTGCATCCACCTGCCTTACGAAGAGAAGTACAAAAGCCTGTCTGCTAACCAGCAACCGGCCAGCAAAAACTACTGAAATCATCCGTCAGCAATGAAGAAGCAACAACACAAGGAAAAGTACATCAGCTGAGTTATTCACACTTCAGCAGACCAAAAGGTACCAAGATCTGAACTACCTGAGCTCCAGAGCCAGCCTTTCTCAAGCTACATGATCACCTGGTTGTATCAGCTGTAAAATACCGAGAGCTCAGGGTTCTGTCTTACATGCAGCAAAACTCCATCTTAGCAGAAACAATTCTAACTACTTCTGCAGCCACCCACTATTTCCTGTGGATAACAAACCCGCCCCCGGGCCGCGGGGCCCCGGCCCCCGGCCGCGACGCGACTGGACCCCCGGCCCCCCCGGGCCCCCGGCCGCGACGCCCGGGCCCCCCGCCCCCCGCCGCGACACCCGGGCCTTCGACCCCCCGGCCCCCGGCCGCGAGGCCCGGCCCCTCGGCCCCCCGGGCCCGGCGGCGACGCCCGGCCCCCCGGAGCCCCCGGTCCCCTGCCGTGACGCCCAGGCTTCCGGCCCCCCGGCCCCCGGCCGCGGCGTCCCGGCCCCCGGGCCCCGGCCGCGGCGTCCCGGCACCCGGGCCCCGGCCGCGATGTCCGGCCCCCGGCCGCGACGCCCCCGGGCCGCGGGGCCCCGGGCCCTTTCTGCAAAGCCGAAAGAAAGCCATCACGCACGTTGCGGCAGAAACACCAGCACAATATCAGCACATTACAGAGTCAGGAAAAGAAATGCTCACCGTCTCCAAGGATTTACACCGACAGAACAAACTCCACAGCAGAGAACCTTCCAGAAACAAGCCCTTCCCCTGTGCCCGTCAGCCCTGAAAGGAGCTCCAAGTGGGGCAGCCAGGCTCCGCCCCTTCCGGCCACGGAGCCGAATTGCCTTCAGCTGCGCTCCCAGGGCTGACCGGGTCCTTTCCTCAGCTCCTCCGTCAGGGGTTCAGGCTGTGATTCAACGCTTCTCATGCAGCAGAGCAAAGGAAAAAATACCAAAGCAAAGCTATCGATGAAATAAAAACAACAAAGAAAGCTTGCAGGATTCTAGGAAATAACAAAAATCCACAGGAAGCGATGCAGAAGGCAGGGTTATGTCTGCGTGTCTGTCTGAAGGAAACAGCTGCAGATGTTCAGTGCTGCTCGATGCACCCATTGCAGACAGCTGCACAGAACAGGGCTCCTGCAGCACTGACAGCTCCTGTCAGCTTCACTATTAAAGCAATCCGATAAACTTCCAACTCCGTATTCCACGTACTTTAAAGAAAGAAGCACTAAAGCTGGCAAACACACGATGGCTTCAGATAACAAACACCAAGTCAAATGGCACTTCAGGCAATAAGCATCCTTAAATTAGCCCACCTCTTTTGGTTTATCCAGAGAGGCTTCAAGTTCTTTCAGAGCTTCTTCTCATTCCTGGAGCTGGAAAAACCAATGGAAAAATGTTGAAATGGCTCCAAAACTCGTTCAATTTTCACTTAATCTCAATTTTGCCCTGCAGGTGGGTTTTTGCTCTACACAACATCTGACTAATTGGAAGAGCCCTAATGGCCGTCTACATTCAGCATCCACTCACGCTATTCTTCCCTTACAGCAGGACGCTGAATCCTGATGTCCCCTGTACACTCTGGAAACTAGAGAGAAAAAAGAGGCAAAGAAGAGAATAAAAAGTAGCAAGCAACGCACGTCACTGTAGAGAAAGCCAGCAGGAAAGCTCAGCATAGGAGGGCTGTGGACACCCCCTGTGTCACACCCCAACGTTTGGGGCAGCCCTCTGGGGACCCCGTCTGTGCCCTCCCCCACAGAAAACTTGGTTCCCATGGGGTGGGGTTGACACCCCTCTCGTTTGTAATTAAGGTTTATTTTTTGATCATGGGGATTTGGGGATGTCCTCCGCATGTAAATAATAAGGGGCGGAGGAGCGGCTGTGGGGCTCCATATGTCACACTGGGGTAAACTTTGGGGACAGAGGTCAGTGCAGCATCCTGGCCCCATAGCCCCTATGGCCCCGCAACCACTGTAGCCCCATCTTGTAGCCATCCCTTATCCGTGTCCCACAACTTTATCCCATCCCATATCCATTATATCCACCCACAGCCATCTCAAACCCATCCCACATCCACACCCCACATCCATATCCATTCCAAATCCGTATCTCCACATCCATCCCACGTCCGTTCCGTACACTTAACCCATGCCATTATCATCCCAATCCCATCCCATATCCTTATTTCATCCCCAATCCATCCCGCGTTCTTCCCACGTTGATCCCACGTCCACCCCAAGCCCATCCCATATACATTCCATTTTCTGATCTCCCATTCCGCATCCACCCCATATCCATATCCCCACACCCCGATCTTAAATTTCACGTCCCACCGCCAAATCCAACCTCCTAACCGCACCTCCCAACCCCAATTCCAAACCTCCTTCCCAATCCCACGACCCAGCCCCACCTCCCACCTGTCCATCCCAGCCCCATCTCCCACCCCCTAGAGCAGTAGGGTGCACCACGAGGCCCCGCCCCCTGCCCGCGCTCCTCCCACCAGCAGCCCAGCGCCGTTCCCCCCCCCGGCTCTCATTGGTCAGGTGCCGGTCCTTCCCGCCCTCGGGCTTTCATTGGTCAGCGGCAGCGCCGCCGGCTCCGATTGGCTGAGGCGTGGCGTGCGGGAACGGCCGTTTGCAGCCGGCTCAGAGCCGCTCTCCCCTCAGACGGCGGCGCTCCCGCAGCCCGGGCGGCCCTGCGTCGCCGCTGAGCGCCAGAGCTCCGGGCAGCACCGAGACGGAACCGCGGCACGACGGGAGCGGTGCTGAGCGCAGCGGAGCCGGAGCCGGAGCCGGGAGGGACGGAGAGCAGCACTGGGACAGGGAAGGAAGCCTTGTGGGGTGAGGGGCTGGGAAGGCTGGGGGCATCCAGGGAGGCACACGGGGCTGTAGTGGGCTGCGGTATCGGGGTATATGGGGCTATAGGGTGGGTGCAGGGGGATTTAGGGGAGCAGAGGGCTGTGAGGGGGTAACGGGGACGCGGTGCTTTAGGGAGCATTGCGGGGGGTGGGAGGGGCTGGGGAGAGCTATGGGGAGGGATATGGGAGCTGGGGGAGGATGTAAGGAAATACGGCTCTATGAACGTCTGTAGGGGGAATACGGGTGGGACAGAAGGGATGTGGGGCTACAGGGAGCAGTGGGAGGGCTATAGGTGTGATGTGGAGAAACGGGCGCAATAGGGGTCTGCGGGTGGGTACAGGCGGGACATAGAGGCACATAAGGTTATAAAAGGCTGTAGGGGAGCAATAGGGGGCTTGCGTGGGCACAGGAAAACAGAGGGTAATATGGGGCTACACTGTGTGCTGAACGGGAATGTGCAGAGAGAAGACCGAGAGAGAGGCAAGATATAGGCAGGATGACGGGGATGAAGGGGGAGAGTAGGTGCATATAGAGTATCTCGAGGGATCAGAAAAAAACAAAACAAAACACAACAGAATGATGAGAGCAAAAAAAAAAAAAGCAAGGACTGAAAAAGACATTTTTAGCATCTATCAGTATTAGTAAGCTATAAATGGGCAGATATGGGGAACAAAGTAGGTACCTCAGCAGGTAAGCATTTTTCCCCTACGCCAGGGAAGGTGATGGAGCAGATGGTCTTGAGGGAGACCATGCGGCATGTGCGGGGTGACCGGAGGATCAGGCCTAGCCAGCATGGGTTCGTGAAGGGCAGGTCCTGTTTCACCAACCTGATCTCCTTCTGTGATCTAGTGACCCATCTGGTGGATGAGGGAAAGGCTGTTGATGTGGTCTACCTAGACTTCAGCAAAGCCTTTGACACTGTCTCCCACAGGATTCTCCTGCAGAAGCTGGCAGCCCGAGGCTTGGATGGGTACACTCTCGGCTGGGTGAGGAGCTGGCTGGAGGGCCGGGCTCAGAGAGTGGTGGTGAATGGAGTCAAATCCAGCTGGCGACCGGTCGTGAGTGGTGTTCCCCAGGGGTCGGTGCTGGGGCCTGTCCTCTTCAGTATCTTGATTGATGACCTGGATGAGGGCATCGAGTGCACCCTCAGTAAATTTGCAGACAACACCAAATTGGCTGGAAGTGTGGATCTGCCTGGGGGTAGCGAGGCCCTGCAGAGGGATCTGGACAGGCGGGAGAGCTGGGCTGAAGCCAACGGGATGAGTTTCAACAAGGCCAAATGCCGGGTCCTGCACTTCGGCTACAGCAACCCCAGGCGAGGCTACAGGCTTGGGGCGGTGTGGCTGGAGGACTGCGTAGAGGAAATGGACCTGGGGGTACTGATTGATGCTCGGCTGAATATGAGCCGACAGTGTGCCCAGGTGGCCAAGAAGGCCAATGGCATCCTGGCTTGCATCAGAAACAGCGTTGCAAGCAGGAACAGAGAGTTCCCCTGTACTCGGCACTGGTGAGGCCGCACCTCGAGTACCGTGTCCAGTTTTGGGCCCCTCACTGCAAGAAAGACATCGAGGCCCTGGAACGCGTTCAGAGGAGGGCAACAAAGCTGGTGAGGGGTCTGGAACACAGGCCGTATGAGGAGAGGCTGAAGGAGCTGGGAAAGTTCAGCATGGAGAAGAGGAGGCTCAGGGGAGACCTCGTTGCTCTCTATAACTTCCTGAAGGGAGGCTGTAGTGAGCTGGGGGTCGGCCTCTTCTCTCGTGTCATTAGTGATAGGACCAGAGGGAATGGCTTCAAGCTACGGCAGGGGAGATTCAGGCTGGACATCAGGAAGTATTACTTTTCAGAAAGGGTGGCCAGGCACTGGAATGGACTGCCCAGGGAGGTGGTGGAGTCACCGAGCCTGGGGGTGTTCAAGGAAAGGCTGGGTGTTGTGTTGAGGGACGTGGTTTAGTGGGAGCTATTGGCAATAGGCGAACGGTTGGACTGGAGGATCTTTTAGGTCTTTTCCAACCTTGGCGATTCTATGATTCTAACTATTCTGTTTTCAAAGCACAGTTGGAATACTATGCGGTAAATAAGGTATCGGGCTGTTCACAGAACAGAAAAATGTGAAAGATTGAAAAGTTGCTGACTAAGTAAGCGACTTACATTCCGTACCTAAGATGAAGACTTGACGAAAAATAGCAAGTGATCATACGATTCAAGGCTGTACAATAATGGATCCTCAATAGCACATGAATAACATTTCATTGGGAAATATGAAATCTAGCATTTGCAAATGTTTATGTGTCTGACTTTGCACTTCAATACTACTATTTCTCTGCAAGAGTTCTGTTATCTAGTTAGTACATAAAACAGGAGTACTATCAGTGACTGACAATCATGCAGGAGTATTCTTGTCAAGTATGGCAATACCCAAGGGTCTGAACCCTTCTTTTTTTTTCCTGGCTCCAGGCTTGCTTTTTGAGGTATTTTTGGGGATAAGACTCTAACTGACTTACCCAGGAGGTGACTGATGAGTGTCACCGTGTGGCAATCAACATAACTTTGTGGACATTTGAAAGCATTTCCTTTGGAACTCCTTGCCTTCAGAAGAGAGTTCTCAGGAGCTTTTACTAGCAGAAGAACTGGCCTGGGAGCAAATAACTCCAGCTTCGTGTGGGAGACTGGGGAATTATACCATCACATACTGTGAAAAACAAGATGCAGGTGAGCACCTCCCAGCTCCCTCTTCTTTGCTGACAAGGTGTGGAAGATGGGAACAAAGGAGTTTCTGCTGAGATCCCAAAGCCAGAAGCTGCCACTCCAAAGAGAGCTGACTCGATCACTTTGGACTTCTGTATACAAGTTGGTACTGCTGCCACTGCTGTCATCATCAACCAAACAACAACCCTTGACAACCCACCACTTCTGAAGATCAGTGTCTGAACTATGAACCAAACCTAGTGGTGACTATCTCTCTCCTGCTTTCTGCAAAGACTCCTTGCTTTCATTTCCTGTCTTTACCACCCACCTTCCCTTCCCCACCTCCTTCAACAACTAGGATTTGTAGTAATCTGGTTGGGCTAGCATTTCACCCATCGTCCCCTAATCTCGCCATCAGGCATATGTATATTAAAAGAACCTTCTCTCCCTCCCGTGTTAGGGAGACAAGGGTACCATATTACAAATAAATACCAGTGGAATGATGATAGAGGTAGAAAGATACAGAGATGTTAATTTAAACTTGTATTTCACTAAAGGATACCTCTGGATTTATTTTTGGACTTCATTTCATTTTGAAAAATTTTCACAAATACTACCCGCGGTCTCTGAAAAAATTGGTCAATGTAACACGAAAGAAGTTAAGGCACTCCATCTCCAAAGCTACTTCAACGTCTTCAATGTCTTCCCGGGCTCCTGTCAAACAGAGTAACAGAGCGTGCATTTATTACATCAAAGGATAGAAGCACTGGAGGAAGGTCTCGTTATCTGAGCTGGAAGTGCCTTGATAGGATCACAGTGCTAAATAAGCCCCTTTGACAACAAAACAAAGTCCAAAATGGACTCACAAATCACAAGTGTTTAAAATCCAAGAGTAGAAATAGCTTTGTTTTAGATAGATCGTTCTTAGCATTTTGTTTTGAGCCCTGCTGGTGGCAGTGGGGGTCCAGGCCATCAGCCCCCTGCCGGGAGCCCGGCTGCTGGCGGCTGGGCACAGGGCAATTAGGGGACACTCACTGCATCCAGAAGGCGAGCCGTCGTCTCCTCACCTGCTCCTTCTTCTCCCGCAGGTGAACACGGGGCAGGGATGGTGGTCGGGCCCTGCTGCACATCCAGGGCTCATGCAGGACAGTGGGAGCCTGGCAGCGCAGTGGCACAGGCGGCCTCTGTCACCGCGGGGGCTCCCCAGCAGTGTGTGCCCACCCCAGGGGGCTGGGATGGGGCTGCTCCGTCACGCCACATGCCAAACGGAAGCCGAGCCCAAAGCCCAGCAGCCCTGCAGCCCCATTGGTGCCCCAGGTGCAGGCATGGGCTGCAGGGCCCAGTCCCACTCAGCACACATTCTCCATCTCCAGCTCCTCCAGCTCCTCTTGCAGGCGCTGTTTCTCCTGGAGCAGCACCTGGCAGACAAAAGTGTGAGTGCCCGTGCCTGCTGCAGCCCTCCTCCAGGTCCCCAGCCTGGGGGCAAGCAGCCCCGATCCCCGCACCCCTCCACACTACCTCGATCTCCTCGGTCTCAGCGTGCAGCTGCTTTTCCAGCTGGGCGATGAGCTGCTTCTACTGCAAGACAATGGCTGCACCATGTGGGATGGCTGTTCTGGGACCCACGGACCCGAGGGACCGCCAGAGACAGCCAGAGCTGTGAGGACGCCAAGCTCTGAGGACGCGCCCCTGCTTCACCCTATCTGCTCCAGCTCCCATTTCCTGGCAGCCACTCTTTTGCCCTGTGCTTGCTGGGATTCCTGCAGGAAAGAAGAGGAGCAGCCATCAGGGCACCAGCACTCCCACGGAGCTCCATCTGACAGCAGCTCCGTGCTGCCGTCCCCTCCCACCTCCTCCATCGGGGCAACCGGCGCCCGCAGGGCTGCAGCTGCAGACCCGCACGGGGGGACTTCTCCCACCCCACGCCCCACACCCCACACCCCACGGGCAGCACTGCTGTGCCTGCACACCCACACCGGCCCGTGCCGCTGCATCCGCTCATCTTCATCAGCAATTCCCTGGCCGCGGCTCTGTGGTTCTCCACAACCCGCTCATGAGCCTGTGGGAGGAGAGAGGAGCGGCGCTGGCACCGAGGCCATGTCCACTGCACATGTCCATTCCATATACTTATACTTATTCCATATCCTCATCCCATCCCATTACCATCCCAGTCCCATTCTGTATCCATATTTCATCCCCAATCCACCCCACATTCTTCCCATATCCATCCCATATATATTCCATTTTCTGATCTCCCATTCCACATTCATCCCATATCCGTATCCCACACCCCAATCCTACAGGGAGCATTGGGGGGGTTTGGGAGGGGCTATGGGGGGGTCTACGTGGGGGTACAAGGTGGGCTATGGAAGCATGTGGGGCTAAACGGTCCAGATATAGGCCCAAATACAGGGACTATAGGGGGCTAAAGGGGAGATGGGGGAATACTGGTGAGATACAGGGTTATAAACATGGCTGTGAAGCGATACAGGGCAATATGGGGCTACAGGGGCCTGGGGAGAGCTATGGGGAGGGATATAGGGGACTGGGGGAGGATATAAGAAAATGGCATCCTGGACGACGCTGCAGACGTGGATGAGCTGCTCACGTGGATCAAGAGCGGTGAGTTTGGGAGCAGCACAGCTGATGGGGGGCTGTCTGCGCTGAGTGCCTGGGGGAAAGCTGTCATTGCCCCACTGGGCATTTCTTCCATTGCCCAGAAGAGAGACCCAGCACCAACAGCATTGCCGACAATGTGGAAATTGACCGTTTGCTCACCTGGATTGAGGGTGAGTTTGCGGTCTGCACAGATGACTGGTGGGTGTCTACACCAAGCAGGGGTGGGACGGCTGCCATCATCGCTCCGGGGGGATGTTCTGCCATTCCAGAAGCTGCGAATGCTCTGGACAGCAGCAAAAGGGAAGAGCTGACGCAGTGCACCACTGCCACAGAACCACCGAGCCCACGTGTCTCCAGCAGCCTCGACTCCTCCTCTTGTACCAGAGCTGCCTCACTCCCCCAGGGCCAGCAGGGAGCTCAGCAACGAGACAGATGCTGAACCTGGGCTCCTCAACAACTCACTTGGGTACCAGACAGCATCTCCTGAGCTGCCCGTGCTGAGCCAACTGGCTGCCCCTGCACCTCCATCGCCCAGCACTGCACACCTGATGGGAGAGGTGCTGCGAAGGCAGCCCCGGGTGATTCTCACCCGCCTGGCATTGCCACCTGGCTGCATCTCCTGCCGGCTGGCAGACGAGCACCACGGGGACAGCACCGCGCCGCCCACGAGCCCAACGCCCGCCTGCACCACCACCAGAGGCCAGAGCACCGCGCACAAGCAGGTGGCATCCCAGCCACAGAGAGGAAGCTGCCGCGCTGCCACCATGCGCCAGGCCACAAACGCCGGCGCTAGGCAAAGCTGCCCGTGTCAGCACGGCAGCCAGCACGAGGACTCGCTGCCCATCACACGGCAACAGCGGCCCGAGCAGGAGCGGACCAAGAAAGCAGCCCACGTGGTGCAGCAGGAGACGTGGCCGCAGCTGATGAATATGGCTCCCTGCAGCCCTGGGCTCCTCGCTGGCCCCCACAACACCCGGAGAGCAGCGGCAGTGTTCCAGGGGCACCAGCCCTACCCCTCCAAAACTGGGCTGTCCACAAACGGCGTCTCGGACTGGGGCAGCGTGGGACTCTGAAGCTGAAGGACCGCAAAAGTGTTGGACTGCCAAAGCTCTGGGCTGGGAAACGTTGCTTGGGGGGTGGGAATGGCTGGGGGTGGGAATTGCAGGAGGGGGGGAATGGTTGGGGGTGGGATCTTTTTGGAGTGGGCAATGAAATGGCTGTACTGCGATATCGGTGGGGTGGGAAACAACTGGGGTGAGAAATGGCTGTGGTGGGAGATGGCTGGCATAAAAAATTCTTGTACTCTGTGACTGCTGGCACTGGGGATGTGGGGAGGGGGAGAGAATTTTGTGGGGTGGCAAACAGCAAAAAGGCCCACTGCAGAAAAAGCAAAAGCAAAACAAAGAAGGAAAACAAAGCTAAGCAAAACGAGCTACAGAAACACTAAAGTAAAGCCAGTGAGCTGAATACACTCTCATGGCAAAGCAAAGAATCCAAAGTAAACTGATAAAGACGCTCACCAATGCTTAGCCATGGAAGGAAAGAATGGAAATTTAAAAGCAGTGCAGGGCCAGGTTACTAACGAAAAACCAAAGAGCAAACCAAAGCCAAGCAGAACCAGGACAAATCAAAGGAAGACAAAGGACTGAAAAGCCAAGGAAAGCAAAGCTGAAGCACTTGAAATCCTCACAAACAGAAGGCAATATGCTTAGCAAAGCAAAAAGGAGTTTAAAGAACACAAACGGAAGGGGAAAAAAGAGACACAACGCTGGAAAAAAACAACGCATTGCAATGCAGAAGGAGCAGTAAACCAAGGCAGGAACCTGCGGCTGCCAGTCAGAGCAAAGCATCTCTCTGGAGGAAGCCAAAGCACTTGCTTCACGTAGGGGTAAAATAGTGGAAATGCAATAATACAACTATCTTTAACTGTAAATCCCAGTGCTTACGACCTTAATCAACGTGCAAAGAGAACATACGGAAAACCTGAACTGAACAGCTCTGCATCCAATCCTGTTGTCTATCTCTACCTCTCACTTGGCTCATTTTTCAGACTGTTTTCTTCCGCTGCATTTCAGCAATTCCGTTCTTCAGTGGAAGGCCAATTGCATCATCTTCATACTGTAAGAAAGTAGTACTCCATGAGCAGCTCTTGGGAGATGCTTAGTTGAGACAACCATGATCTTATTGGAAATAGGCACCTAAGGTTGATACAGGGACACACGTCTCCAGGTCATGCCAGAGACAGGACTATCATAGTGCTGAAACATTACTTCAGAGGATCCTTTATCAGTAAGGGAAAGAATTTGAGGGCATATTCACAAAGTCTGCACTAGCTGTAGCTAACTAATATATTTTGCTTTCTCATCATTTAGTTGGAGAAGACAGGCACACTCAAACATTAGTCTGGGGGAGCCGAACTAATACACAGTGCAAAGCGCTTGGATTCTTCAGGGGGAAACGTTGTCTTTAACTGCCTTAGTTATACCTACCCAATATTATCTTGAGGTTCTCAATTCATAACCACGCTTTCCTTCCCACACTTCAAGACTACAAGCAGCCAGAACAACGTTCTCTGCAGAAATCCAGGACAGAAGAGTCCTGGTGGATCAGTATCAGGCCCAGCTCACAGGAGGCCAACACCCACTATTTCCTCTCTGATCAACACACATCTCTGGCAGCATTCAGTTGTCTTCCCTGTCATCAAAACCATATCTTTTCAAAGCAAATGAATCTAGCCTTAAAAGCACACTTAGCCTCCTACAGCAATTCAGTGGATTTGTGGATTGAGAACACATCTGTAGGCAAACACACCAATTTCCATGTGTCTGAACGTGCAGCCTCTCCTGACGCAGCGATCCTCCTTCCGCAGCTGCAGAACCTTTCATCCCACAGAGTGACTTCACAGGGGCAGAAGGGACAGCTGTCTCCCTGCAACAAGAAGGAAACAAAAAAGAAAAATAAAGGAGCACAGCCCCATGTCCAAGAACTCCACGTATTCCAGTGACTGGAAGTCATCCGCAGTATCAGCCTTCACCCTGGCATCACAGGCCCTTGTTGGCCTATGGCAGCAGTGCTGGTACAGGACTCACTGTGTTACACCGTTACAAAGACGTGATACCTGTGAGTGGGTAACACAGCAATGAGGTGAAGCCTGAGCCAGCACTTTTCCTCACTGTCTCCTTATCTTCCTGAACAACAGATAACCTCATTGCACCTACTGCAAAAAGACACTCGGACACAAACTTCCATACTGTGTTTGCAAGGATCTTACGAAGGAAAAAAGTGGTTTCTTCTGCAGTTAGCCAGAATAGAGCAGACACTATCTGCAAGCCCCCTGGCATCCTTCCTACGCAGCACCTGCAGCAAGCAGGCACTGACTGCACAGCTTGCGAGGGCCACCACTGCTCAGATAACAACCGAGGCGTGAGAAAACACGTCAGCAGGAGCAGTTCACTCATAACGCAGCAACAAAGACCGGAGCACCGTGAGACAGGTAGCAGAGCGCTTTCACCAGCGGTCAATGCTAACCCCATCCAGTCAGTGCTGAGCAGAATGGGGACAAAGGACAGACTCACAAACTGAAGGTAACGTTTCCTCCTGGCTCAGCTATAATCATTTCTTCAGGCTTTTTCTTTTTTCCTCCCTGTTCCTTGGTTTTGGTAAGATGCTAGTAATTTATGCAAACTCCCATACACTGCCAATGTCCATCCGATGCCGATATGAAGGCTGAGATCAGCCCTTCTTCTAGCCATACAATTTTAGAAGCAAAATCCGTTAGAGATTTGGTGATGCAGACAGGTACGGACAACAAAAGCAGAGGCAGAGAAAAGAAGAGCTGCCTTGCATGGCAGCAGGTAACCCATGTACCCAGAAAAACACTTGTCTGTAACATTCACACCCGTATCTCATCCCACATATGACCCACAACACTACAGCTTTAAAGTAAAACTCTACTGCTCTGTACTGTGGTGAGCCTCTAAGCTGTCTTTGCTTCTCTGCTTCTGCAATCTAAGCTCACTGTGTCTTTCTGCTTAACAGGCAAACCTCACCATAAGACGACAATATGCAAACTATGGGTGGATACGTACGTAGCCAAAGTATTAGAAGAATTTTTTACTATGAGACAACAAACGTACGTGAGGTGATGCTGTCTGAACTGGAACCACACTGACTTTAACAAACATTCCAAAACACTGGAAATCAAGATTTTACCATATTTCACAATTTCCTGTTATGTGTCTTAAGCTGCGTAGGAAAATCTGGGATGCCACCTGAACCAGCAGGACCTCCAACCCCATCCCTCTGCATTACGCACAGGAAAAGGAAAAGAAATGTCTCAAGATGACAAGTTACCACTTATTTCACTTTAAGAAAAGCAAGAAAATCCTGCATTACTGATAATCACCAAGCTTGATCGTACAAATCAGCATGTAACATAGCAACTCTTCTCTCCAGCAACCAGAAAAGAGAGATAGCAGAGAAATAATTGATTCACAGGTCGGGAAGAGAAATACTGACATATTAAGAGCATGAGACAAATCCAGTCTAGTTCAGACATAGCTGAAAGCTGTTGTCAGCCAAAGCCTCAGCAGTTACCAAAACGTAAACAAAGCTACGCTTAAGGTGTTCATTTTTTAAGTTGAACACAATGCCTGGCATTACAAAAAATCAAAATAATCATAACTTCCTCTTGTTTGAATCAAAAAATGGGAGAAAATCACTTGGAAGCAGAACATTCACGACTTCTAAAATCACTCTGCCTTTTAGTCTTTGCATCCACCTGCCTTACGAAGAGAAGTACAAAAGCCTGTCTGCTAACCAGCAACCGGCCAGCAAAAACTACTGAAATCATCCGTCAGCAATGAAGAAGCAACAACACAAGGAAAAGTACATCAGCTGAGTTATTCACACTTCAGCAGACCAAAAGGTACCAAGATCTGAACTACCTGAGCTCCAGAGCCAGCCTTTCTCAAGCTACATGATCACCTGGTTGTATCAGCTGTAAAATACCGAGAGCTCAGGGTTCTGTCTTACATGCAGCAAAACTCCATCTTAGCAGAAACAATTCTAACTACTTCTGCAGCCACCCACTATTTCCTGTGGATAACAAACCCGCCCCCGGGCCGCGGGGCCCCGGCCCCCGGCCGCGACGCGACTGGACCCCCGGCCCCCCCGGGCCCCCGGCCGCGACGCCCGGGCCCCCCGCCCCCCGCCGCGACACCCGGGCCTTCGACCCCCCGGCCCCCGGCCGCGAGGCCCGGCCCCTCGGCCCCCCGGGCCCGGCGGCGACGCCCGGCCCCCCGGAGCCCCCGGTCCCCTGCCGTGACGCCCAGGCTTCCGGCCCCCCGGCCCCCGGCCGCGGCGTCCCGGCCCCCGGGCCCCGGCCGCGATGTCCGGCCCCCGGCCGCGACGCCCCCGGGCCGCGGGGCCCCGGGCCCTTTCTGCAAAGCCGAAAGAAAGCCATCACGCACGTTGCGGCAGAAACACCAGCACAATATCAGCACATTACAGAGTCAGGAAAAGAAATGCTCACCGTCTCCAAGGATTTACACCGACAGAACAAACTCCACAGCAGAGAACCTTCCAGAAACAAGCCCTTCCCCTGTGCCCGTCAGCCCTGAAAGGACCTCCAAGTGGGGCAGCCAGGCTCCGCCCCTTCCGGCCACGGAGCCGAATTGCCTTCAGCTGCGCTCCCAGGGCTGACCGGGTCCTTTCCTCAGCTCCTCCGTCAGGGGTTCAGGCTGTGATTCAACGCTTCTCATGCAGCAGAGCAAAGGAAAAAATACCAAAGCAAAGCTATCGATGAAATAAAAACAACAAAGAAAGCTTGCAGGATTCTAGGAAATAACAAAAATCCACAGGAAGCGATGCAGAAGGCAGGGTTATGTCTGCGTGTCTGTCTGAAGGAAACAGCTGCAGATGTTCAGTGCTGCTCGATGCACCCATTGCAGACAGCTGCACAGAACAGGGCTCCTGCAGCACTGACAGCTCCTGTCAGCTTCACTATTAAAGCAATCCGATAAACTTCCAACTCCGTATTCCACGTACTTTAAAGAAAGAAGCACTAAAGCTGGCAAACACACGATGGCTTCAGATAACAAACACCAAGTCAAATGGCACTTCAGGCAATAAGCATCCTTAAATTAGCCCACCTCTTTTGGTTTATCCAGAGAGGCTTCAAGTTCTTTCAGAGCTTCTTCTCATTCCTGGAGCTGGAAAAACCAATGGAAAAATGTTGAAATGGCTCCAAAACTCGTTCAATTTTCACTTAATCTCAATTTTGCCCTGCAGGTGGGTTTTTGCTCTACACAACATCTGACTAATTGGAAGAGCCCTAATGGCCGTCTACATTCAGCATCCACTCACGCTATTCTTCCCTTACAGCAGGACGCTGAATCCTGATGTCCCCTGTACACTCTGGAAACTAGAGAGAAAAAAGAGGCAAAGAAGAGAATAAAAAGTAGCAAGCAACGCACGTCACTGTAGAGAAAGCCAGCAGGAAAGCTCAGCATAGGAGGGCTGTGGACACCCCCTGTGTCACACCCCAACGTTTGGGGCAGCCCTCTGGGGACCCCGTCTGTGCCCTCCCCCACAGAAAACTTGGTTCCCATGGGGTGGGGTTGACACCCCTCTCGTTTGTAATTAAGGTTTATTTTTTGATCATGGGGATTTGGGGATGTCCTCCGCATGTAAATAATAAGGGGCGGAGGAGCGGCTGTGGGGCTCCATATGTCACACTGGGGTAAACTTTGGGGACAGAGGTCAGTGCAGCATCCTGGCCCCATAGCCCCTATGGCCCCGCAACCACTGTAGCCCCATCTTGTAGCCATCCCTTATCCGTGTCCCACAACTTTATCCCATCCCATATCCATTATATCCACCCACAGCCATCTCAAACCCATCCCACATCCACACCCCACATCCATATCCATTCCAAATCCGTATCTCCACATCCATCCCACGTCCGTTCCGTACACTTAACCCATGCCATTATCATCCCAATCCCATCCCATATCCTTATTTCATCCCCAATCCATCCCGCGTTCTTCCCACGTTGATCCCACGTCCACCCCAAGCCCATCCCATATACATTCCATTTTCTGATCTCCCATTCCGCATCCACCCCATATCCATATCCCCACACCCCGATCTTAAATTTCACGTCCCACCGCCAAATCCAACCTCCTAACCGCACCTCCCAACCCCAATTCCAAACCTCCTTCCCAATCCCACGACCCAGCCCCACCTCCCACCTGTCCATCCCAGCCCCATCTCCCACCCCCTAGAGCAGTAGGGTGCACCACGAGGCCCCGCCCCCTGCCCGCGCTCCTCCCACCAGCAGCCCAGCGCCGTTCCCCCCCCCGGCTCTCATTGGTCAGGTGCCGGTCCTTCCCGCCCTCGGGCTTTCATTGGTCAGCGGCAGCGCCGCCGGCTCCGATTGGCTGAGGCGTGGCGTGCGGGAACGGCCGTTTGCAGCCGGCTCAGAGCCGCTCTCCCCTCAGACGGCGGCGCTCCCGCAGCCCGGGCGGCCCTGCGTCGCCGCTGAGCGCCAGAGCTCCGGGCAGCACCGAGACGGAACCGCGGCACGACGGGAGCGGTGCTGAGCGCAGCGGAGCCGGAGCCGGAGCCGGAGCCGGAGCCGGGAGGGACGGAGAGCAGCACTGGGACAGGGAAGGAAGCCTTGTGGGGTGAGGGGCTGGGAAGGCTGGGGGCATCCAGGGAGGCACACGGGGCTGTAGTGGGCTGCGGTATCGGGGTATATGGGGCTATAGGGTGGGTGCAGGGGGATTTAGGGGAGCAGAGGGCTGTGAGGGGGTAACGGGGACGCGGTGCTTTAGGGAGCATTGCGGGGGGTGGGAGGGGCTGGGGAGAGCTATGGGGAGGGATATGGGAGCTGGGGGAGGATGTAAGGAAATACGGCTCTATGAACGTCTGTAGGGGGAATACGGGTGGGACAGAAGGGATGTGGGGCTACAGGGAGCAGTGGGAGGGCTATAGGTGTGATGTGGAGAAACGGGCGCAATAGGGGTCTGCGGGTGGGTACAGGCGGGACATAGAGGCACATAAGGTTATAAAAGGCTGTAGGGGAGCAATAGGGGGCTTGCGTGGGCACAGGAAAACAGAGGGTAATATGGGGCTACACTGTGTGCTGAACGGGAATGTGCAGAGAGAAGACCGAGAGAGAGGCAAGATATAGGCAGGATGACGGGGATGAAGGGGGAGAGTAGGTGCATATAGAGTATCTCGAGGGATCAGAAAAAAACAAAACAAAACACAACAGAATGATGAGAGCAAAAAAAAAAAAAGCAAGGACTGAAAAAGACATTTTTAGCATCTATCAGTATTAGTAAGCTATAAATGGGCAGATATGGGGAACAAAGTAGGTACCTCAGCAGGTAAGCATTTTTCCCCTACGCCAGGGAAGGTGATGGAGCAGATTGTCTTGAGGGAGACCATGCGGCATGTGCGGGGTGACCGGAGGATCAGGCCTAGCCAGCATGGGTTCGTGAAGGGCAGGTCCTGTTTCACCAACCTGATCTCCTTCTGTGATCTAGTGACCCATCTGGTGGATGAGGGAAAGGCTGTTGATGTGGTCTACCTAGACTTCAGCAAAGCCTTTGACACTGTCTCCCACAGGATTCTCCTGCAGAAGCTGGCAGCCCGAGGCTTGGATGGGTACACTCTCGGCTGGGTGAGGAGCTGGCTGGAGGGCCGGGCTCAGAGAGTGGTGGTGAATGGAGTCAAATCCAGCTGGCGACCGGTCGTGAGTGGTGTTCCCCAGGGGTCGGTGCTGGGGCCTGTCCTCTTCAGTATCTTGATTGATGACCTGGATGAGGGCATCGAGTGCACCCTCAGTAAATTTGCAGACGACACCAAATTGGCTGGAAGTGTGGATCTGCCTGGGGGTAGCGAGGCCCTGCAGAGGGATCTGGACAGGCGGGAGAGCTGGGCTGAAGCCAACGGGATGAGTTTCAACAAGGCCAAATGCCGGGTCCTGCACTTCGGCTACAGCAACCCCAGGCGAGGCTACAGGCTTGGGGCGGTGTGGCTGGAGGACTGCGTAGAGGAAACGGACCTGGGGGTACTGATTGATGCTCGGCTGAATATGAGCCGACAGTGTGCCCAGGTGGCCAAGAAGGCCAATGGCATCCTGGCTTGCATCAGAAACAGCGTTGCAAGCAGGAACAGAGAGTTCCCCTGTACTCGGCACTGGTGAGGCCGCACCTCGAGTACCGTGTCCAGTTTTGGGCCCCTCACTGCAAGAAAGACATCGAGGCCCTGGAACGCGTTCAGAGGAGGGCAACAAAGCTGGTGAGGGGTCTGGAACACAGGCCGTATGAGGAGAGGCTGAAGGAGCTGGGAAAGTTCAGCATGGAGAAGAGGAGGCTCAGGGGAGACCTCGTTGCTCTCTATAACTTCCTGAAGGGAGGCTGTAGTGAGCTGGGGGTCGGCCTCTTCTCTCGTGTCATTAGTGATAGGACCAGAGGGAATGGCTTCAAGCTACGGCAGGGGAGATTCAGGCTGGACATCAGGAAGTATTACTTTTCAGAAAGGGTGGCCAGGCACTGGAATGAATGGACTGCCCAGGGAGGTGGTGGAGTCACCGAGCCTGGGGGTGTTCAAGGAAAGGCTGGGTGTTGTGTTGAGGGACGTGGTTTAGTGGGAGCTATTGGCAATAGGCGAACGGTTGGACTGGAGGATCTTTTAGGTCTTTTCCAACCTTGGCGATTCTATGATTCTAACTATTCTGTTTTCAAAGCACAGTTGGAATACTATGCGGTAAATAAGGTATCGGGCTGTTCACAGAACAGAAAAATGTGAAAGATTGAAAAGTTGCTGACTAAGTAAGCGACTTACATTCCGTACCTAAGATGAAGACTTGACGAAAAATAGCAAGTGATCATACGATTCAAGGCTGTACAATAATGGATCCTCAATAGCACATGAATAACATTTCATTGGGAAATATGAAATCTAGCATTTGCAAATGTTTATGTGTCTGACTTTGCACTTCAATACTACTATTTCTCTGCAAGAGTTCTGTTATCTAGTTAGTACATAAAACAGGAGTACTATCAGTGACTGACAATCATGCAGGAGTATTCTTGTCAAGTATGGCAATACCCAAGGGTCTGAACCCTTCTTTTTTTTTCCTGGCTCCAGGCTTGCTTTTTGAGGTATTTTTGGGGATAAGACTCTAACTGACTTACCCAGGAGGTGACTGATGAGTGTCACCGTGTGGCAATCAACATAACTTTGTGGACATTTGAAAGCATTTCCTTTGGAACTCCTTGCCTTCAGAAGAGAGTTCTCAGGAGCTTTTACTAGCAGAAGAACTGGCCTGGGAGCAAATAACTCCAGCTTCGTGTGGGAGACTGGGGAATTATACCATCACATACTGTGAAAAACAAGATGCAGGTGAGCACCTCCCAGCTCCCTCTTCTTTGCTGACAAGGTGTGGAAGATGGGAACAAAGGAGTTTCTGCTGAGATCCCAAAGCCAGAAGCTGCCACTCCAAAGAGAGCTGACTCGATCACTTTGGACTTCTGTATACAAGTTGGTACTGCTGCCACTGCTGTCATCATCAACCAAACAACAACCCTTGACAACCCACCACTTCTGAAGATCAGTGTCTGAACTATGAACCAAACCTAGTGGTGACTATCTCTCTCCTGCTTTCTGCAAAGACTCCTTGCTTTCATTTCCTGTCTTTACCACCCACCTTCCCTTCCCCACCTCCTTCAACAACTAGGATTTGTAGTAATCTGGTTGGGCTAGCATTTCACCCATCGTCCCCTAATCTCGCCATCAGGCATATGTATATTAAAAGAACCTTCTCTCCCTCCCGTGTTAGGGAGACAAGGGTACCATATTACAAATAAATACCAGTGGAATGATGATAGAGGTAGAAAGATACAGAGATGTTAATTTAAACTTGTATTTCACTAAAGGATACCTCTGGATTTATTTTTGGACTTCATTTCATTTTGAAAAATTTTCACAAATACTACCCGCGGTCTCTGAAAAAATTGGTCAATGTAACACGAAAGAAGTTAAGGCACTCCATCTCCAAAGCTACTTCAACGTCTTCAATGTCTTCCCGGGCTCCTGTCAAACAGAGTAACAGAGCGTGCATTTATTACATCAAAGGATAGAAGCACTGGAGGAAGGTCTCGTTATCTGAGCTGGAAGTGCCTTGATAGGATCACAGTGCTAAATAAGCCCCTTTGACAACAAAACAAAGTCCAAAATGGACTCACAAATCACAAGTGTTTAAAATCCAAGAGTAGAAATAGCTTTGTTTTAGATAGATCGTTCTTAGCATTTTGTTTTGAGCCCTGCTGGTGGCAGTGGGGGTCCAGGCCATCAGCCCCCTGCCGGGAGCCCGGCTGCTGGCGGCTGGGCACAGGGCAATTAGGGGACACTCACTGCATCCAGAAGGCGAGCCGTCGTCTCCTCACCTGCTCCTTCTTCTCCCGCAGGTGAACACGGGGCAGGGATGGTGGTCGGGCCCTGCTGCACATCCAGGGCTCATGCAGGACAGTGGGAGCCTGGCAGCGCAGTGGCACAGGCGGCCTCTGTCACCGCGGGGGCTCCCCAGCAGTGTGTGCCCACCCCAGGGGGCTGGGATGGGGCTGCTCCGTCACGCCACATGCCAAACGGAAGCCGAGCCCAAAGCCCAGCAGCCCTGCAGCCCCATTGGTGCCCCAGGTGCAGGCATGGGCTGCAGGGCCCAGTCCCACTCAGCACACATTCTCCATCTCCAGCTCCTCCAGCTCCTCTTGCAGGCGCTGTTTCTCCTGGAGCAGCACCTGGCAGACAAAAGTGTGAGTGCCCGTGCCTGCTGCAGCCCTCCTCCAGGTCCCCAGCCTGGGGGCAAGCAGCCCCGATCCCCGCACCCCTCCACACTACCTCGATCTCCTCGGTCTCAGCGTGCAGCTGCTTTTCCAGCTGGGCGATGAGCTGCTTCTACTGCAAGACAATGGCTGCACCATGTGGGATGGCTGTTCTGGGACCCACGGACCCGAGGGACCAGGACTGAGGTCCTCCTCACAGCCAGAGCTGTGAGGACGCCAAGCTCTGAGGACGCGCCCCTGCTTCACCCTATCTGCTCCAGCTCCCATTTCCTGGCAGCCACTCTTTTGCCCTGTGCTTGCTGGGATTCCTGCAGGAAAGAAGAGGAGCAGCCATCAGGGCACCAGCACTCCCACGGAGCTCCGTCTGACAGCAGCTCCGTGCTGCCGTCCCCTCCCACCTCCTCCATCGGGGCAACCGGCGCCCGCAGGGCTGCAGCTGCAGACCCGCACGGGGGGACTTCTCCCACCCCACGCCCCACACCCCACACCCCACGGGCAGCACTGCTGTGCCTGCACACCCACACCGGCCCGTGCCGCTGCATCCGCTCATCTTCATCAGCAATTCCCTGGCCGCGGCTCTGTGGTTCTCCACAACCCGCTCATGAGCCTGTGGGAGGAGAGAGGAGCGGCGCTGGCACCGAGGCCATGTCCACTGCACATGTCCATTCCATATACTTATACTTATTCCATATCCTCATCCCATCCCATTACCATCCCAGTCCCATTCTGTATCCATATTTCATCCCCAATCCACCCCACATTCTTCCCATATCCATCCCATATATATTCCATTTTCTGATCTCCCATTCCACATTCATCCCATATCCGTATCCCACACCCCAATCCTACAGGGAGCATTGGGGGGGTTTGGGAGGGGCTATGGGGGGGTCTACGTGGGGGTACAAGGTGGGCTATGGAAGCATGTGGGGCTAAACGGTCCAGATATAGGCCCAAATACAGGGACTATAGGGGGCTAAAGGGGAGATGGGGGAATACTGGTGAGATACAGGGTTATAAACATGGCTGTGAAGCGATACAGGGCAATATGGGGCTACAGGGGCCTGGGGAGAGCTATGGGGAGGGATATAGGGGACTGGGGGAGGATATAAGAAAATGGCATCCTGGACGACGCTGCAGACGTGGATGAGCTGCTCACGTGGATCAAGAGCGGTGAGTTTGGGAGCAGCACAGCTGATGGGGGGCTGTCTGCGCTGAGTGCCTGGGGGAAAGCTGTCATTGCCCCACTGGGCATTTCTTCCATTGCCCAGAAGAGAGACCCAGCACCAACAGCATTGCCGACAATGTGGAAATTGACCGTTTGCTCACCTGGATTGAGGGTGAGTTTGCGGTCTGCACAGATGACTGGTGGGTGTCTACACCAAGCAGGGGTGGGACGGCTGCCATCATCGCTCCGGGGGGATGTTCTGCCATTCCAGAAGCTGCGAATGCTCTGGACAGCAGCAAAAGGGAAGAGCTGACGCAGTGCACCACTGCCACAGAACCACCGAGCCCACGTGTCTCCAGCAGCCTCGACTCCTCCTCTTGTACCAGAGCTGCCTCACTCCCCCAGGGCCAGCAGGGAGCTCAGCAACGAGACAGATGCTGAACCTGGGCTCCTCAACAACTCACTTGGGTACCAGACAGCATCTCCTGAGCTGCCCGTGCTGAGCCAACTGGCTGCCCCTGCACCTCCATCGCCCAGCACTGCACACCTGATGGGAGAGGTGCTGCGAAGGCAGCCCCGGGTGATTCTCACCCGCCTGGCATTGCCACCTGGCTGCATCTCCTGCCGGCTGGCAGACGAGCACCACGGGGACAGCACCGCGCCGCCCACGAGCCCAACGCCCGCCTGCACCACCACCAGAGGCCAGAGCACCGCGCACAAGCAGGTGGCATCCCAGCCACAGAGAGGAAGCTGCCGCGCTGCCACCATGCGCCAGGCCACAAACGCCGGCGCTAGGCAAAGCTGCCCGTGTCAGCACGGCAGCCAGCACGAGGACTCGCTGCCCATCACACGGCAACAGCGGCCCGAGCAGGAGCGGACCAAGAAAGCAGCCCACGTGGTGCAGCAGGAGACGTGGCCGCAGCTGATGAATATGGCTCCCTGCAGCCCTGGGCTCCTCGCTGGCCCCCACAACACCCGGAGAGCAGCGGCAGTGTTCCAGGGGCACCAGCCCTACCCCTCCAAAACTGGGCTGTCCACAAACGGCGTCTCGGACTGGGGCAGCGTGGGACTCTGAAGCTGAAGGACCGCAAAAGTGTTGGACTGCCAAAGCTCTGGGCTGGGAAATGTTGCTTGGGGGGTGGGAATGGCTGGGGGTGGGAACTGCAGGAGCGGGGGAATGGTTGGGGGTGGGATCTTTTTGGAGTGGGCAATGAAATGGCTGTACTGCGATATCGGTGGGGTGGGAAACAACTGGGGTGAGAAATGGCTGTGGTGGGAGATGGCTGGCATAAAAAATTCTTGTACTCTGTGACTGCTGGCACTGGGGATGTGGGGAGGGGGAGAGAATTTTGTGGGGTGGCAAACAGCAAAAAGGCCCACTGCAGAAAAAGCAAAAGCAAAACAAAGAAGGAAAACAAAGCTAAGCAAAACGAGCTACAGAAACACTAAAGTAAAGCCAGTGAGCTGAATACACTCTCATGGCAAAGCAAAGAATCCAAAGTAAACTGATAAAGACGCTCACCAATGCTTAGCCATGGAAGGAAAGAATGGAAATTTAAAAGCAGTGCAGGGCCAGGTTACTAACGAAAAACCAAAGAGCAAACCAAAGCCAAGCAGAACCAGGACAAATCAAAGGAAGACAAAGGACTGAAAAGCCAAGGAAAGCAAAGCTGAAGCACTTGAAATCCTCACAAACAGAAGGCAATATGCTTAGCAAAGCAAAAAGGAGTTTAAAGAACACAAACGGAAGGGGAAAAAAGAGACACAACGCTGGAAAAAAACAACGCATTGCAATGCAGAAGGAGCAGTAAACCAAGGCAGGAACCTGCGGCTGCCAGTCAGAGCAAAGCATCTCTCTGGAGGAAGCCAAAGCACTTGCTTCACGTAGGGGTAAAATAGTGGAAATGCAATAATACAACTATCTTTAACTGTAAATCCCAGTGCTTACGACCTTAATCAACGTGCAAAGAGAACATACGGAAAACCTGAACTGAACAGCTCTGCATCCAATCCTGTTGTCTATCTCTACCTCTCACTTGGCTCATTTTTCAGACTGTTTTCTTCCGCTGCATTTCAGCAATTCCGTTCTTCAGTGGAAGGCCAATTGCATCATCTTCATACTGTAAGAAAGTAGTACTCCATGAGCAGCTCTTGGGAGATGCTTAGTTGAGACAACCATGATCTTATTGGAAATAGGCACCTAAGGTTGATACAGGGACACACGTCTCCAGGTCATGCCAGAGACAGGACTATCATAGTGCTGAAACATTACTTCAGAGGATCCTTTATCAGTAAGGGAAAGAATTTGAGGGCATATTCACAAAGTCTGCACTAGCTGTAGCTAACTAATATATTTTGCTTTCTCATCATTTAGTTGGAGAAGACAGGCACACTCAAACATTAGTCTGGGGGAGCCGAACTAATACACAGTGCAAAGCGCTTGGATTCTTCAGGGGGAAACGTTGTCTTTAACTGCCTTAGTTATACCTACCCAATATTATCTTGAGGTTCTCAATTCATAACCACGCTTTCCTTCCCACACTTCAAGACTACAAGCAGCCAGAACAACGTTCTCTGCAGAAATCCAGGACAGAAGAGTCCTGGTGGATCAGTATCAGGCCCAGCTCACAGGAGGCCAACACCCACTATTTCCTCTCTGATCAACACACATCTCTGGCAGCATTCAGTTGTCTTCCCTGTCATCAAAACCATATCTTTTCAAAGCAAATGAATCTAGCCTTAAAAGCACACTTAGCCTCCTACAGCAATTCAGTGGATTTATGGATTGAGAACACATCTGTAGGCAAACACACCAATTTCCATGTGTCTGAACGTGCAGCCTCTCCTGACGCAGCGATCCTCCTTCCGCAGCTGCAGAACCTTTCATCCCACAGAGTGACTTCACAGGGGCAGAAGGGACAGCTGTCTCCCTGCAACAAGAAGGAAACAAAAAAGAAAAATAAAGGAGCACAGCCCCATGTCCAAGAACTCCACGTATTCCAGTGACTGGAAGTCATCCGCAGTATCAGCCTTCACCCTGGCATCACAGGCCCTTGTTGGCCTATGGCAGCAGTGCTGGTACAGGACTCACTGTGTTACACCGTTACAAAGACGTGATACCTGTGAGTGGGTAACACAGCAATGAGGTGAAGCCTGAGCCAGCACTTTTCCTCACTGTCTCCTTATCTTCCTGAACAACAGATAACCTCATTGCACCTACTGCAAAAAGACACTCGGACACAAACTTCCATACTGTGTTTGCAAGGATCTTACGAAGGAAAAAAGAGGTTTCTTCTGCAGTTAGCCAGAATAGAGCAGACACTATCTGCAAGCCCCCTGGCATCCTTCCTACGCAGCACCTGCAGCAAGCAGGCACTGACTGCACAGCTTGCGAGGGCCACCACTGCTCAGATAACAACCGAGGCGTGAGAAAACACGTCAGCAGGAGCAGTTCACTCATAACGCAGCAACAAAGACCGGAGCACCGTGAGACAGGTAGCAGAGCGCTTTCACCAGCGGTCAATGCTAACCCCATCCAGTCAGTGCTGAGCAGAATGGGGACAAAGGACAGACTCACAAACTGAAGGTAACGTTTCCTCCTGGCTCAGCTATAATCATTTCTTCAGGCTTTTTCTTTTTTCCTCCCTGTTCCTTGGTTTTGGTAAGATGCTAGTAATTTATGCAAACTCCCATACACTGCCAATGTCCATCCGATGCCGATATGAAGGCTGAGATCAGCCCTTCTTCTAGCCATACAATTTTAGAAGCAAAATCCGTTAGAGATTTGGTGATGCAGACAGGTACGGACAACAAAAGCAGAGGCAGAGAAAAGAAGAGCTGCCTTGCATGGCAGCAGGTAACCCATGTACCCAGAAAAACACTTGTCTGTAACATTCACACCCGTATCTCATCCCACATATGACCCACAACACTACAGCTTTAAAGTAAAACTCTACTGCTCTGTACTGTGGTGAGCCTCTAAGCTGTCTTTGCTTCTCTGCTTCTGCAATCTAAGCTCACTGTGTCTTTCTGCTTAACAGGCAAACCTCACCATAAGACGACAATATGCAAACTATGGGTGGATACGTACGTAGCCAAAGTATTAGAAGAATTTTTTACTATGAGACAACAAACGTACGTGAGGTGATGCTGTCTGAACTGGAACCACACTGACTTTAACAAACATTCCAAAACACTGGAAATCAAGATTTTACCATATTTCACAATTTCCTGTTATGTGTCTTAAGCTGCGTAGGAAAATCTGGGATGCCACCTGAACCAGCAGGACCTCCAACCCCATCCCTCTGCATTACGCACAGGAAAAGGAAAAGAAATGTCTCAAGATGACAAGTTACCACTTATTTCACTTTAAGAAAAGCAAGAAAATCCTGCATTACTGATAATCACCAAGCTTGATCGTACAAATCAGCATGTAACATAGCAACTCTTCTCTCCAGCAACCAGAAAAGAGAGATAGCAGAGAAATAATTGATTCACAGGTCGGGAAGAGAAATACTGACATATTAAGAGCATGAGACAAATCCAGTCTAGTTCAGACATAGCTGAAAGCTGTTGTCAGCCAAAGCCTCAGCAGTTACCAAAACGTAAACAAAGCTACGCTTAAGGTGTTCATTTTTTAAGTTGAACACAATGCCTGGCATTACAAAAAATCAAAATAATCATAACTTCCTCTTGTTTGAATCAAAAAATGGGAGAAAATCACTTGGAAGCAGAACATTCACGACTTCTAAAATCACTCTGCCTTTTAGTCTTTGCATCCACCTGCCTTACGAAGAGAAGTACAAAAGCCTGTCTGCTAACCAGCAACCGGCCAGCAAAAACTACTGAAATCATCCGTCAGCAATGAAGAAGCAACAACACAAGGAAAAGTACATCAGCTGAGTTATTCACACTTCAGCAGACCAAAAGGTACCAAGATCTGAACTACCTGAGCTCCAGAGCCAGCCTTTCTCAAGCTACATGATCACCTGGTTGTATCAGCTGTAAAATACCGAGAGCTCAGGGTTCTGTCTTACATGCAGCAAAACTCCATCTTAGCAGAAACAATTCTAACTACTTCTGCAGCCACCCACTATTTCCTGTGGATAACAAACCCGCCCCCGGGCCGCGGGGCCCCGGCCCCCGGCCGCGACGCGACTGGACCCCCGGCCCCCCCGGGCCCCCGGCCGCGACGCCCGGGCCCCCCGCCCCCCGCCGCGACACCCGGGCCTTCGACCCCCCGGCCCCCGGCCGCGAGGCCCGGCCCCTCGGCCCCCCGGGCCCGGCGGCGACGCCCGGCCCCCCGGAGCCCCCGGTCCCCTGCCGTGACGCCCAGGCTTCCGGCCCCCCGGCCCCCGGCCGCGGCGTCCCGGCCCCCGGGCCCCGGCCGCGATGTCCGGCCCCCGGCCGCGACGCCCCCGGGCCGCGGGGCCCCGGGCCCTTTCTGCAAAGCCGAAAGAAAGCCATCACGCACGTTGCGGCAGAAACACCAGCACAATATCAGCACATTACAGAGTCAGGAAAAGAAATGCTCACCGTCTCCAAGGATTTACACCGACAGAACAAACTCCACAGCAGAGAACCTTCCAGAAACAAGCCCTTCCCCTGTGCCCGTCAGCCCTGAAAGGACCTCCAAGTGGGGCAGCCAGGCTCCGCCCCTTCCGGCCACGGAGCCGAATTGCCTTCAGCTGCGCTCCCAGGGCTGACCGGGTCCTTTCCTCAGCTCCTCCGTCAGGGGTTCAGGCTGTGATTCAACGCTTCTCATGCAGCAGAGCAAAGGAAAAAATACCAAAGCAAAGCTATCGATGAAATAAAAACAACAAAGAAAGCTTGCAGGATTCTAGGAAATAACAAAAATCCACAGGAAGCGATGCAGAAGGCAGGGTTATGTCTGCGTGTCTGTCTGAAGGAAACAGCTGCAGATGTTCAGTGCTGCTCGATGCACCCATTGCAGACAGCTGCACAGAACAGGGCTCCTGCAGCACTGACAGCTCCTGTCAGCTTCACTATTAAAGCAATCCGATAAACTTCCAACTCCGTATTCCACGTACTTTAAAGAAAGAAGCACTAAAGCTGGCAAACACACGATGGCTTCAGATAACAAACACCAAGTCAAATGGCACTTCAGGCAATAAGCATCCTTAAATTAGCCCACCTCTTTTGGTTTATCCAGAGAGGCTTCAAGTTCTTTCAGAGCTTCTTCTCATTCCTGGAGCTGGAAAAACCAATGGAAAAATGTTGAAATGGCTCCAAAACTCGTTCAATTTTCACTTAATCTCAATTTTGCCCTGCAGGTGGGTTTTTGCTCTACACAACATCTGACTAATTGGAAGAGCCCTAATGGCCGTCTACATTCAGCATCCACTCACGCTATTCTTCCCTTACAGCAGGACGCTGAATCCTGATGTCCCCTGTACACTCTGGAAACTAGAGAGAAAAAAGAGGCAAAGAAGAGAATAAAAAGTAGCAAGCAACG
Source organism: Tetrao urogallus (assembly GCF_951394365.1). NCBI lineage: Eukaryota > Metazoa > Chordata > Aves > Galliformes > Phasianidae > Tetrao > Tetrao urogallus. The sequence goes on from NC_136823.1 coordinate 243,267, forward strand.
CACGTCACTGTAGAGAAAGCCAGCAGGAAAGCTCAGCATAGGAGGGCTGTGGACACCCCCTGTGTCACACCCCAACGTTTGGGGCAGCCCTCTGGGGACCCCGTCTGTGCCCTCCCCCACAGAAAACTTGGTTCCCATGGGGTGGGGTTGACACCCCTCTCGTTTGTAATTAAGGTTTATTTTTTGATCATGGGGATTTGGGGATGTCCTCCGCATGTAAATAATAAGGGGCGGAGGAGCGGCTGTGGGGCTCCATATGTCACACTGGGGTAAACTTTGGGGACAGAGGTCAGTGCAGCATCCTGGCCCCATAGCCCCTATGGCCCCGCAACCACTGTAGCCCCATCTTGTAGCCATCCCTTATCCGTGTCCCACAACTTTATCCCATCCCATATCCATTATATCCACCCACAGCCATCTCAAACCCATCCCACATCCACACCCCACATCCATATCCATTCCAAATCCGTATCTCCACATCCATCCCACGTCCGTTCCGTACACTTAACCCATGCCATTATCATCCCAATCCCATCCCATATCCTTATTTCATCCCCAATCCATCCCGCGTTCTTCCCACGTTGATCCCACGTCCACCCCAAGCCCATCCCATATACATTCCATTTTCTGATCTCCCATTCCGCATCCACCCCATATCCATATCCCCACACCCCGATCTTAAATTTCACGTCCCACCGCCAAATCCAACCTCCTAACCGCACCTCCCAACCCCAATTCCAAACCTCCTTCCCAATCCCACGACCCAGCCCCACCTCCCACCTGTCCATCCCAGCCCCATCTCCCACCCCCTAGAGCAGTAGGGTGCACCACGAGGCCCCGCCCCCTGCCCGCGCTCCTCCCACCAGCAGCCCAGCGCCGTTCCCCCCCCCGGCTCTCATTGGTCAGGTGCCGGTCCTTCCCGCCCTCGGGCTTTCATTGGTCAGCGGCAGCGCCGCCGGCTCCGATTGGCTGAGGCGTGGCGTGCGGGAACGGCCGTTTGCAGCCGGCTCAGAGCCGCTCTCCCCTCAGACGGCGGCGCTCCCGCAGCCCGGGCGGCCCTGCGTCGCCGCTGAGCGCCAGAGCTCCGGGCAGCACCGAGACGGAACCGCGGCACGACGGGAGCGGTGCTGAGCGCAGCGGAGCCGGAGCCGGAGCCGGAGCCGGAGCCGGGAGGGACGGAGAGCAGCACTGGGACAGGGAAGGAAGCCTTGTGGGGTGAGGGGCTGGGAAGGCTGGGGGCATCCAGGGAGGCACACGGGGCTGTAGTGGGCTGCGGTATCGGGGTATATGGGGCTATAGGGTGGGTGCAGGGGGATTTAGGGGAGCAGAGGGCTGTGAGGGGGTAACGGGGACGCGGTGCTTTAGGGAGCATTGCGGGGGGTGGGAGGGGCTGGGGAGAGCTATGGGGAGGGATATGGGAGCTGGGGGAGGATGTAAGGAAATACGGCTCTATGAACGTCTGTAGGGGGAATACGGGTGGGACAGAAGGGATGTGGGGCTACAGGGAGCAGTGGGAGGGCTATAGGTGTGATGTGGAGAAACGGGCGCAATAGGGGTCTGCGGGTGGGTACAGGCGGGACATAGAGGCACATAAGGTTATAAAAGGCTGTAGGGGAGCAATAGGGGGCTTGCGTGGGCACAGGAAAACAGAGGGTAATATGGGGCTACACTGTGTGCTGAACGGGAATGTGCAGAGAGAAGACCGAGAGAGAGGCAAGATATAGGCAGGATGACGGGGATGAAGGGGGAGAGTAGGTGCATATAGAGTATCTCGAGGGATCAGAAAAAAACAAAACAAAACACAACAGAATGATGAGAGCAAAAAAAAAAAAAGCAAGGACTGAAAAAGACATTTTTAGCATCTATCAGTATTAGTAAGCTATAAATGGGCAGATATGGGGAACAAAGTAGGTACCTCAGCAGGTAAGCATTTTTCCCCTACGCCAGGGAAGGTGATGGAGCAGATTGTCTTGAGGGAGACCATGCGGCATGTGCGGGGTGACCGGAGGATCAGGCCTAGCCAGCATGGGTTCGTGAAGGGCAGGTCCTGTTTCACCAACCTGATCTCCTTCTGTGATCTAGTGACCCATCTGGTGGATGAGGGAAAGGCTGTTGATGTGGTCTACCTAGACTTCAGCAAAGCCTTTGACACTGTCTCCCACAGGATTCTCCTGCAGAAGCTGGCAGCCCGAGGCTTGGATGGGTACACTCTCGGCTGGGTGAGGAGCTGGCTGGAGGGCCGGGCTCAGAGAGTGGTGGTGAATGGAGTCAAATCCAGCTGGCGACCGGTCGTGAGTGGTGTTCCCCAGGGGTCGGTGCTGGGGCCTGTCCTCTTCAGTATCTTGATTGATGACCTGGATGAGGGCATCGAGTGCACCCTCAGTAAATTTGCAGACGACACCAAATTGGCTGGAAGTGTGGATCTGCCTGGGGGTAGCGAGGCCCTGCAGAGGGATCTGGACAGGCGGGAGAGCTGGGCTGAAGCCAACGGGATGAGTTTCAACAAGGCCAAATGCCGGGTCCTGCACTTCGGCTACAGCAACCCCAGGCGAGGCTACAGGCTTGGGGCGGTGTGGCTGGAGGACTGCGTAGAGGAAACGGACCTGGGGGTACTGATTGATGCTCGGCTGAATATGAGCCGACAGTGTGCCCAGGTGGCCAAGAAGGCCAATGGCATCCTGGCTTGCATCAGAAACAGCGTTGCAAGCAGGAACAGAGAGTTCCCCTGTACTCGGCACTGGTGAGGCCGCACCTCGAGTACCGTGTCCAGTTTTGGGCCCCTCACTGCAAGAAAGACATCGAGGCCCTGGAACGCGTTCAGAGGAGGGCAACAAAGCTGGTGAGGGGTCTGGAACACAGGCCGTATGAGGAGAGGCTGAAGGAGCTGGGAAAGTTCAGCATGGAGAAGAGGAGGCTCAGGGGAGACCTCGTTGCTCTCTATAACTTCCTGAAGGGAGGCTGTAGTGAGCTGGGGGTCGGCCTCTTCTCTCGTGTCATTAGTGATAGGACCAGAGGGAATGGCTTCAAGCTACGGCAGGGGAGATTCAGGCTGGACATCAGGAAGTATTACTTTTCAGAAAGGGTGGCCAGGCACTGGAATGGACTGCCCAGGGAGGTGGTGGAGTCACCGAGCCTGGGGGTGTTCAAGGAAAGGCTGGGTGTTGTGTTGAGGGACGTGGTTTAGTGGGAGCTATTGGCAATAGGCGAACGGTTGGACTGGAGGATCTTTTAGGTCTTTTCCAACCTTGGCGATTCTATGATTCTAACTATTCTGTTTTCAAAGCACAGTTGGAATACTATGCGGTAAATAAGGTATCGGGCTGTTCACAGAACAGAAAAATGTGAAAGATTGAAAAGTTGCTGACTAAGTAAGCGACTTACATTCCGTACCTAAGATGAAGACTTGACGAAAAATAGCAAGTGATCATACGATTCAAGGCTGTACAATAATGGATCCTCAATAGCACATGAATAACATTTCATTGGGAAATATGAAATCTAGCATTTGCAAATGTTTATGTGTCTGACTTTGCACTTCAATACTACTATTTCTCTGCAAGAGTTCTGTTATCTAGTTAGTACATAAAACAGGAGTACTATCAGTGACTGACAATCATGCAGGAGTATTCTTGTCAAGTATGGCAATACCCAAGGGTCTGAACCCTTCTTTTTTTTTCCTGGCTCCAGGCTTGCTTTTTGAGGTATTTTTGGGGATAAGACTCTAACTGACTTACCCAGGAGGTGACTGATGAGTGTCACCGTGTGGCAATCAACATAACTTTGTGGACATTTGAAAGCATTTCCTTTGGAACTCCTTGCCTTCAGAAGAGAGTTCTCAGGAGCTTTTACTAGCAGAAGAACTGGCCTGGGAGCAAATAACTCCAGCTTCGTGTGGGAGACTGGGGAATTATACCATCACATACTGTGAAAAACAAGATGCAGGTGAGCACCTCCCAGCTCCCTCTTCTTTGCTGACAAGGTGTGGAAGATGGGAACAAAGGAGTTTCTGCTGAGATCCCAAAGCCAGAAGCTGCCACTCCAAAGAGAGCTGACTCGATCACTTTGGACTTCTGTATACAAGTTGGTACTGCTGCCACTGCTGTCATCATCAACCAAACAACAACCCTTGACAACCCACCACTTCTGAAGATCAGTGTCTGAACTATGAACCAAACCTAGTGGTGACTATCTCTCTCCTGCTTTCTGCAAAGACTCCTTGCTTTCGTTTCCTGTCTTTACCACCCACCTTCCCTTCCCCACCTCCTTCAACAACTAGGATTTGTAGTAATCTGGTTGGGCTAGCATTTCACCCATCGTCCCCTAATCTCGCCATCAGGCATATGTATATTAAAAGAACCTTCTCTCCCTCCCGTGTTAGGGAGACAAGGGTACCATATTACAAATAAATACCAGTGGAATGATGATAGAGGTAGAAAGATACAGAGATGTTAATTTAAACTTGTATTTCACTAAAGGATACCTCTGGATTTATTTTTGGACTTCATTTCATTTTGAAAAATTTTCACAAATACTACCCGCGGTCTCTGAAAAAATTGGTCAATGTAACACGAAAGAAGTTAAGGCACTCCATCTCCAAAGCTACTTCAACGTCTTCAATGTCTTCCCGGGCTCCTGTCAAACAGAGTAACAGAGCGTGCATTTATTACATCAAAGGATAGAAGCACTGGAGGAAGGTCTCGTTATCTGAGCTGGAAGTGCCTTGATAGGATCACAGTGCTAAATAAGCCCCTTTGACAACAAAACAAAGTCCAAAATGGACTCACAAATCACAAGTGTTTAAAATCCAAGAGTAGAAATAGCTTTGTTTTAGATAGATCGTTCTTAGCATTTTGTTTTGAGCCCTGCTGGTGGCAGTGGGGGTCCAGGCCATCAGCCCCCTGCCGGGAGCCCGGCTGCTGGCGGCTGGGCACAGGGCAATTAGGGGACACTCACTGCATCCAGAAGGCGAGCCGTCGTCTCCTCACCTGCTCCTTCTTCTCCCGCAGGTGAACACGGGGCAGGGATGGTGGTCGGGCCCTGCTGCACATCCAGGGCTCATGCAGGACAGTGGGAGCCTGGCAGCGCAGTGGCACAGGCGGCCTCTGTCACCGCGGGGGCTCCCCAGCAGTGTGTGCCCACCCCAGGGGGCTGGGATGGGGCTGCTCCGTCACGCCACATGCCAAACGGAAGCCGAGCCCAAAGCCCAGCAGCCCTGCAGCCCCATTGGTGCCCCAGGTGCAGGCATGGGCTGCAGGGCCCAGTCCCACTCAGCACACATTCTCCATCTCCAGCTCCTCCAGCTCCTCTTGCAGGCGCTGTTTCTCCTGGAGCAGCACCTGGCAGACAAAAGTGTGAGTGCCCGTGCCTGCTGCAGCCCTCCTCCAGGTCCCCAGCCTGGGGGCAAGCAGCCCCGATCCCCGCACCCCTCCACACTACCTCGATCTCCTCGGTCTCAGCGTGCAGCTGCTTTTCCAGCTGGGCGATGAGCTGCTTCTACTGCAAGACAATGGCTGCACCATGTGGGATGGCTGTTCTGGGACCCACGGACCCGAGGGACCAGGACTGAGGTCCTCCTCACAGCCAGAGCTGTGAGGACGCCAAGCTCTGAGGACGCGCCCCTGCTTCACCCTATCTGCTCCAGCTCCCATTTCCTGGCAGCCACTCTTTTGCCCTGTGCTTGCTGGGATTCCTGCAGGAAAGAAGAGGAGCAGCCATCAGGGCACCAGCACTCCCACGGAGCTCCGTCTGACAGCAGCTCCGTGCTGCCGTCCCCTCCCACCTCCTCCATCGGGGCAACCGGCGCCCGCAGGGCTGCAGCTGCAGACCCGCACGGGGGGACTTCTCCCACCCCACGCCCCACACCCCACACCCCACGGGCAGCACTGCTGTGCCTGCACACCCACACCGGCCCGTGCTGCTGCATCCGCTCATCTTCATCAGCAATTCCCTGGCCGCGGCTCTGTGGTTCTCCACAACCCGCTCATGAGCCTGTGGGAGGAGAGAGGAGCGGCGCTGGCACCGAGGCCATGTCCACTGCACATGTCCATTCCATATACTTATACTTATTCCATATCCTCATCCCATCCCATTACCATCCCAGTCCCATTCTGTATCCATATTTCATCCCCAATCCACCCCACATTCTTCCCATATCCATCCCATATATATTCCATTTTCTGATCTCCCATTCCACATCCATCCCATATCCGTATCCCACACCCCAATCCTACAGGGAGCATTGGGGGGGTTTGGGAGGGGCTATGGGGGGGTCTACGTGGGGGTACAAGGTGGGCTATGGAAGCATGTGGGGCTAAACGGTCCAGATATAGGCCCAAATACAGGGACTATAGGGGGCTAAAGGGGAGATGGGGGAATACTGGTGAGATACAGGGTTATAAACATGGCTGTGAAGCGATACAGGGCAATATGGGGCTACAGGGGCCTGGGGAGAGCTATGGGGAGGGATATAGGGGACTGGGGGAGGATATAAGAAAATGGCATCCTGGACGACGCTGCAGACGTGGATGAGCTGCTCACGTGGATCAAGAGCGGTGAGTTTGGGAGCAGCACAGCTGATGGGGGGCTGTCTGCGCTGAGTGCCTGGGGGAAAGCTGTCATTGCCCCACTGGGCATTTCTTCCATTGCCCAGAAGAGAGACCCAGCACCAACAGCATTGCCGACAATGTGGAAATTGACCGTTTGCTCACCTGGATTGAGGGTGAGTTTGCGGTCTGCACAGATGACTGGTGGGTGTCTACACCAAGCAGGGGTGGGACGGCTGCCATCATCGCTCCGGGGGGATGTTCTGCCATTCCAGAAGCTGCGAATGCTCTGGACAGCAGCAAAAGGGAAGAGCTGACGCAGTGCACCACTGCCACAGAACCACCGAGCCCACGTGTCTCCAGCAGCCTCGACTCCTCCTCTTGTACCAGAGCTGCCTCACTCCCCCAGGGCCAGCAGGGAGCTCAGCAACGAGACAGATGCTGAACCTGGGCTCCTCAACAACTCACTTGGGTACCAGACAGCATCTCCTGAGCTGCCCGTGCTGAGCCAACTGGCTGCCCCTGCACCTCCATCGCCCAGCACTGCACACCTGATGGGAGAGGTGCTGCGAAGGCAGCCCCGGGTGATTCTCACCCGCCTGGCATTGCCACCTGGCTGCATCTCCTGCCGGCTGGCAGACGAGCACCACGGGGACAGCACCGCGCCGCCCACGAGCCCAACGCCCGCCTGCACCACCACCAGAGGCCAGAGCACCGCGCACAAGCAGGTGGCATCCCAGCCACAGAGAGGAAGCTGCCGCGCTGCCACCATGCGCCAGGCCACAAACGCCGGCGCTAGGCAAAGCTGCCCGTGTCAGCACGGCAGCCAGCACGAGGACTCGCTGCCCATCACACGGCAACAGCGGCCCGAGCAGGAGCGGACCAAGAAAGCAGCCCACGTGGTGCAGCAGGAGACGTGGCCGCAGCTGATGAATATGGCTCCCTGCAGCCCTGGGCTCCTCGCTGGCCCCCACAACACCCGGAGAGCAGCGGCAGTGTTCCAGGGGCACCAGCCCTACCCCTCCAAAACTGGGCTGTCCACAAACGGCGTCTCGGACTGGGGCAGCGTGGGACTCTGAAGCTGAAGGACCGCAAAAGTGTTGGACTGCCAAAGCTCTGGGCTGGGAAATGTTGCTTGGGGGGTGGGAATGGCTGGGGGTGGGAACTGCAGGAGCGGGGGAATGGTTGGGGGTGGGATCTTTTTGGAGTGGGCAATGAAATGGCTGTACTGCGATATCGGTGGGGTGGGAAACAACTGGGGTGAGAAATGGCTGTGGTGGGAGATGGCTGGCATAAAAAATTCTTGTACTCTGTGACTGCTGGCACTGGGGATGTGGGGAGGGGGAGAGAATTTTGTGGGGTGGCAAACAGCAAAAAGGCCCACTGCAGAAAAAGCAAAAGCAAAACAAAGAAGGAAAACAAAGCTAAGCAAAACGAGCTACAGAAACACTAAAGTAAAGCCAGTGAGCTGAATACACTCTCATGGCAAAGCAAAGAATCCAAAGTAAACTGATAAAGACGCTCACCAATGCTTAGCCATGGAAGGAAAGAATGGAAATTTAAAAGCAGTGCAGGGCCAGGTTACTAACGAAAAACCAAAGAGCAAACCAAAGCCAAGCAGAACCAGGACAAATCAAAGGAAGACAAAGGACTGAAAAGCCAAGGAAAGCAAAGCTGAAGCACTTGAAATCCTCACAAACAGAAGGCAATATGCTTAGCAAAGCAAAAAGGAGTTTAAAGAACACAAACGGAAGGGGAAAAAAGAGACACAACGCTGGAAAAAAACAACGCATTGCAATGCAGAAGGAGCAGTAAACCAAGGCAGGAACCTGCGGCTGCCAGTCAGAGCAAAGCATCTCTCTGGAGGAAGCCAAAGCACTTGCTTCACGTAGGGGTAAAATAGTGGAAATGCAATAATACAACTATCTTTAACTGTAAATCCCAGTGCTTACGACCTTAATCAACGTGCAAAGAGAACATACGGAAAACCTGAACTGAACAGCTCTGCATCCAATCCTGTTGTCTATCTCTACCTCTCACTTGGCTCATTTTTCAGACTGTTTTCTTCCGCTGCATTTCAGCAATTCCGTTCTTCAGTGGAAGGCCAATTGCATCATCTTCATACTGTAAGAAAGTAGTACTCCATGAGCAGCTCTTGGGAGATGCTTAGTTGAGACAACCATGATCTTATTGGAAATAGGCACCTAAGGTTGATACAGGGACACACGTCTCCAGGTCATGCCAGAGACAGGACTATCATAGTGCTGAAACATTACTTCAGAGGATCCTTTATCAGTAAGGGAAAGAATTTGAGGGCATATTCACAAAGTCTGCACTAGCTGTAGCTAACTAATATATTTTGCTTTCTCATCATTTAGTTGGAGAAGACAGGCACACTCAAACATTAGTCTGGGGGAGCCGAACTAATACACAGTGCAAAGCGCTTGGATTCTTCAGGGGGAAACGTTGTCTTTAACTGCCTTAGTTATACCTACCCAATATTATCTTGAGGTTCTCAATTCATAACCACGCTTTCCTTCCCACACTTCAAGACTACAAGCAGCCAGAACAACGTTCTCTGCAGAAATCCAGGACAGAAGAGTCCTGGTGGATCAGCATCAGGCCCAGCTCACAGGAGGCCAACACCCACTATTTCCTCTCTGATCAACACACATCTCTGGCAGCATTCAGTTGTCTTCCCTGTCATCAAAACCATATCTTTTCAAAGCAAATGAATCTAGCCTTAAAAGCACACTTAGCCTCCTACAGCAATTCAGTGGATTTGTGGATTGAGAACACATCTGTAGGCAAACACACCAATTTCCATGTGTCTGAACGTGCAGCCTCTCCTGACGCAGCGATCCTCCTTCCGCAGCTGCAGAACCTTTCATCCCACAGAGTGACTTCACAGGGGCAGAAGGGACAGCTGTCTCCCTGCAACAAGAAGGAAACAAAAAAGAAAAATAAAGGAGCACAGCCCCATGTCCAAGAACTCCACGTATTCCAGTGACTGGAAGTCATCCGCAGTATCAGCCTTCACCCTGGCATCACAGGCCCTTGTTGGCCTATGGCAGCAGTGCTGGTACAGGACTCACTGTGTTACACCGTTACAAAGACGTGATACCTGTGAGTGGGTAACACAGCAATGAGGTGAAGCCTGAGCCAGCACTTTTCCTCACTGTCTCCTTATCTTCCTGAACAACAGATAACCTCATTGCACCTACTGCAAAAAGACACTCGGACACAAACTTCCATACTGTGTTTGCAAGGATCTTACGAAGGAAAAAAAGTGGTTTCTTCTGCAGTTAGCCAGAATAGAGCAGACACTATCTGCAAGCCCCCTGGCATCCTTCCTACGCAGCACCTGCAGCAAGCAGGCACTGACTGCACAGCTTGCGAGGGCCACCACTGCTCAGATAACAACCGAGGCGTGAGAAAACACGTCAGCAGGAGCAGTTCACTCATAACGCAGCAACAAAGACCGGAGCACCGTGAGACAGGTAGCAGAGCGCTTTCACCAGCGGTCAATGCTAACCCCATCCAGTCAGTGCTGAGCAGAATGGGGACAAAGGACAGACTCACAAACTGAAGGTAACGTTTCCTCCTGGCTCAGCTATAATCATTTCTTCAGGCTTTTTCTTTTTTCCTCCCTGTTCCTTGGTTTTGGTAAGATGCTAGTAATTTATGCAAACTCCCATACACTGCCAATGTCCATCCGATGCCGATATGAAGGCTGAGATCAGCCCTTCTTCTAGCCATACAATTTTAGAAGCAAAATCCGTTAGAGATTTGGTGATGCAGACAGGTACGGACAACAAAAGCAGAGGCAGAGAAAAGAAGAGCTGCCTTGCATGGCAGCAGGTAACCCATGTACCCAGAAAAACACTTGTCTGTAACATTCACACCCGTATCTCATCCCACATATGACCCACAACACTACAGCTTTAAAGTAAAACTCTACTGCTCTGTACTGTGGTGAGCCTCTAAGCTGTCTTTGCTTCTCTGCTTCTGCAATCTAAGCTCACTGTGTCTTTCTGCTTAACAGGCAAACCTCACCATAAGACGACAATATGCAAACTATGGGTGGATACGTACGTAGCCAAAGTATTAGAAGAATTTTTTACTATGAGACAACAAACGTACGTGAGGTGATGCTGTCTGAACTGGAACCACACTGACTTTAACAAACATTCCAAAACACTGGAAATCAAGATTTTACCATATTTCACAATTTCCTGTTATGTGTCTTAAGCTGCGTAGGAAAATCTGGGATGCCACCTGAACCAGCAGGACCTCCAACCCCATCCCTCTGCATTACGCACAGGAAAAGGAAAAGAAATGTCTCAAGATGACAAGTTACCACTTATTTCACTTTAAGAAAAGCAAGAAAATCCTGCATTACTGATAATCACCAAGCTTGATCGTACAAATCAGCATGTAACATAGCAACTCTTCTCTCCAGCAACCAGAAAAGAGAGATAGCAGAGAAATAATTGATTCACAGGTCGGGAAGAGAAATACTGACATATTAAGAGCATGAGACAAATCCAGTCTAGTTCAGACATAGCTGAAAGCTGTTGTCAGCCAAAGCCTCAGCAGTTACCAAAACGTAAACAAAGCTACGCTTAAGGTGTTCATTTTTTAAGTTGAACACAATGCCTGGCATTACAAAAAATCAAAATAATCATAACTTCCTCTTGTTTGAATCAAAAAATGGGAGAAAATCACTTGGAAGCAGAACATTCACGACTTCTAAAATCACTCTGCCTTTTAGTCTTTGCATCCACCTGCCTTACGAAGAGAAGTACAAAAGCCTGTCTGCTAACCAGCAACCGGCCAGCAAAAACTACTGAAATCATCCGTCAGCAATGAAGAAGCAACAACACAAGGAAAAGTACATCAGCTGAGTTATTCACACTTCAGCAGACCAAAAGGTACCAAGATCTGAACTACCTGAGCTCCAGAGCCAGCCTTTCTCAAGCTACATGATCACCTGGTTGTATCAGCTGTAAAATACCGAGAGCTCAGGGTTCTGTCTTACATGCAGCAAAACTCCATCTTAGCAGAAACAATTCTAACTACTTCTGCAGCCACCCACTATTTCCTGTGGATAACAAACCCGCCCCCGGGCCGCGGGGCCCCGGCCCCCGGCCGCGACGCGACTGGACCCCCGGCCCCCCCGGGCCCCCGGCCGCGACGCCCGGGCCCCCCGCCCCCCGCCGCGACACCCGGGCCTTCGACCCCCCGGCCCCCGGCCGCGAGGCCCGGCCCCTCGGCCCCCCGGGCCCGGCGGCGACGCCCGGCCCCCCGGAGCCCCCGGTCCCCTGCCGTGACGCCCAGGCTTCCGGCCCCCCGGCCCCCGGCCGCGGCGTCCCGGCCCCCGGGCCCCGGCCGCGATGTCCGGCCCCCGGCCGCGACGCCCCCGGGCCGCGGGGCCCCGGGCCCTTTCTGCAAAGCCGAAAGAAAGCCATCACGCACGTTGCGGCAGAAACACCAGCACAATATCAGCACATTACAGAGTCAGGAAAAGAAATGCTCACCGTCTCCAAGGATTTACACCGACAGAACAAACTCCACAGCAGAGAACCTTCCAGAAACAAGCCCTTCCCCTGTGCCCGTCAGCCCTGAAAGGACCTCCAAGTGGGGCAGCCAGGCTCCGCCCCTTCCGGCCACGGAGCCGAATTGCCTTCAGCTGCGCTCCCAGGGCTGACCGGGTCCTTTCCTCAGCTCCTCCGTCAGGGGTTCAGGCTGTGATTCAACGCTTCTCATGCAGCAGAGCAAAGGAAAAAATACCAAAGCAAAGCTATCGATGAAATAAAAACAACAAAGAAAGCTTGCAGGATTCTAGGAAATAACAAAAATCCACAGGAAGCGATGCAGAAGGCAGGGTTATGTCTGCGTGTCTGTCTGAAGGAAACAGCTGCAGATGTTCAGTGCTGCTCGATGCACCCATTGCAGACAGCTGCACAGAACAGGGCTCCTGCAGCACTGACAGCTCCTGTCAGCTTCACTATTAAAGCAATCCGATAAACTTCCAACTCCGTATTCCACGTACTTTAAAGAAAGAAGCACTAAAGCTGGCAAACACACGATGGCTTCAGATAACAAACACCAAGTCAAATGGCACTTCAGGCAATAAGCATCCTTAAATTAGCCCACCTCTTTTGGTTTATCCAGAGAGGCTTCAAGTTCTTTCAGAGCTTCTTCTCATTCCTGGAGCTGGAAAAACCAATGGAAAAATGTTGAAATGGCTCCAAAACTCGTTCAATTTTCACTTAATCTCAATTTTGCCCTGCAGGTGGGTTTTTGCTCTACACAACATCTGACTAATTGGAAGAGCCCTAATGGCCGTCTACATTCAGCATCCACTCACGCTATTCTTCCCTTACAGCAGGACGCTGAATCCTGATGTCCCCTGTACACTCTGGAAACTAGAGAGAAAAAAGAGGCAAAGAAGAGAATAAAAAGTAGCAAGCAACGCACGTCACTGTAGAGAAAGCCAGCAGGAAAGCTCAGCATAGGAGGGCTGTGGACACCCCCTGTGTCACACCCCAACGTTTGGGGCAGCCCTCTGGGGACCCCGTCTGTGCCCTCCCCCACAGAAAACTTGGTTCCCATGGGGTGGGGTTGACACCCCTCTCGTTTGTAATTAAGGTTTATTTTTTGATCATGGGGATTTGGGGATGTCCTCCGCATGTAAATAATAAGGGGCGGAGGAGCGGCTGTGGGGCTCCATATGTCACACTGGGGTAAACTTTGGGGACAGAGGTCAGTGCAGCATCCTGGCCCCATAGCCCCTATGGCCCCGCAACCACTGTAGCCCCATCTTGTAGCCATCCCTTATCCGTGTCCCACAACTTTATCCCATCCCATATCCATTATATCCACCCACAGCCATCTCAAACCCATCCCACATCCACACCCCACATCCATATCCATTCCAAATCCGTATCTCCACATCCATCCCACGTCCGTTCCGTACACTTAACCCATGCCATTATCATCCCAATCCCATCCCATATCCTTATTTCATCCCCAATCCATCCCGCGTTCTTCCCACGTTGATCCCACGTCCACCCCAAGCCCATCCCATATACATTCCATTTTCTGATCTCCCATTCCGCATCCACCCCATATCCATATCCCCACACCCCGATCTTAAATTTCACGTCCCACCGCCAAATCCAACCTCCTAACCGCACCTCCCAACCCCAATTCCAAACCTCCTTCCCAATCCCACGACCCAGCCCCACCTCCCACCTGTCCATCCCAGCCCCATCTCCCACCCCCTAGAGCAGTAGGGTGCACCACGAGGCCCCGCCCCCTGCCCGCGCTCCTCCCACCAGCAGCCCAGCGCCGTTCCCCCCCCCGGCTCTCATTGGTCAGGTGCCGGTCCTTCCCGCCCTCGGGCTTTCATTGGTCAGCGGCAGCGCCGCCGGCTCCGATTGGCTGAGGCGTGGCGTGCGGGAACGGCCGTTTGCAGCCGGCTCAGAGCCGCTCTCCCCTCAGACGGCGGCGCTCCCGCAGCCCGGGCGGCCCTGCGTCGCCGCTGAGCGCCAGAGCTCCGGGCAGCACCGAGACGGAACCGCGGCACGACGGGAGCGGTGCTGAGCGCAGCGGAGCCGGAGCCGGAGCCGGAGCCGGAGCCGGGAGGGACGGAGAGCAGCACTGGGACAGGGAAGGAAGCCTTGTGGGGTGAGGGGCTGGGAAGGCTGGGGGCATCCAGGGAGGCACACGGGGCTGTAGTGGGCTGCGGTATCGGGGTATATGGGGCTATAGGGTGGGTGCAGGGGGATTTAGGGGAGCAGAGGGCTGTGAGGGGGTAACGGGGACGCGGTGCTTTAGGGAGCATTGCGGGGGGTGGGAGGGGCTGGGGAGAGCTATGGGGAGGGATATGGGAGCTGGGGGAGGATGTAAGGAAATACGGCTCTATGAACGTCTGTAGGGGGAATACGGGTGGGACAGAAGGGATGTGGGGCTACAGGGAGCAGTGGGAGGGCTATAGGTGTGATGTGGAGAAACGGGCGCAATAGGGGTCTGCGGGTGGGTACAGGCGGGACATAGAGGCACATAAGGTTATAAAAGGCTGTAGGGGAGCAATAGGGGGCTTGCGTGGGCACAGGAAAACAGAGGGTAATATGGGGCTACACTGTGTGCTGAACGGGAATGTGCAGAGAGAAGACCGAGAGAGAGGCAAGATATAGGCAGGATGACGGGGATGAAGGGGGAGAGTAGGTGCATATAGAGTATCTCGAGGGATCAGAAAAAAACAAAACAAAACACAACAGAATGATGAGAGCAAAAAAAAAAAAAGCAAGGACTGAAAAAGACATTTTTAGCATCTATCAGTATTAGTAAGCTATAAATGGGCAGATATGGGGAACAAAGTAGGTACCTCAGCAGGTAAGCATTTTTCCCCTACGCCAGGGAAGGTGATGGAGCAGATTGTCTTGAGGGAGACCATGCGGCATGTGCGGGGTGACCGGAGGATCAGGCCTAGCCAGCATGGGTTCGTGAAGGGCAGGTCCTGTTTCACCAACCTGATCTCCTTCTGTGATCTAGTGACCCATCTGGTGGATGAGGGAAAGGCTGTTGATGTGGTCTACCTAGACTTCAGCAAAGCCTTTGACACTGTCTCCCACAGGATTCTCCTGCAGAAGCTGGCAGCCCGAGGCTTGGATGGGTACACTCTCGGCTGGGTGAGGAGCTGGCTGGAGGGCCGGGCTCAGAGAGTGGTGGTGAATGGAGTCAAATCCAGCTGGCGACCGGTCGTGAGTGGTGTTCCCCAGGGGTCGGTGCTGGGGCCTGTCCTCTTCAGTATCTTGATTGATGACCTGGATGAGGGCATCGAGTGCACCCTCAGTAAATTTGCAGACAACACCAAATTGGCTGGAAGTGTGGATCTGCCTGGGGGTAGCGAGGCCCTGCAGAGGGATCTGGACAGGCGGGAGAGCTGGGCTGAAGCCAACGGGATGAGTTTCAACAAGGCCAAATGCCGGGTCCTGCACTTCGGCTACAGCAACCCCAGGCGAGGCTACAGGCTTGGGGCGGTGTGGCTGGAGGACTGCGTAGAGGAAACGGACCTGGGGGTACTGATTGATGCTCGGCTGAATATGAGCCGACAGTGTGCCCAGGTGGCCAAGAAGGCCAATGGCATCCTGGCTCGCATCAGAAACAGCGTTGCAAGCAGGAACAGAGAGTTCCCCTGTACTCGGCACTGGTGAGGCCGCACCTCGAGTACCGTGTCCAGTTTTGGGCCCCTCACTGCAAGAAAGACATCGAGGCCCTGGAACGCGTTCAGAGGAGGGCAACAAAGCTGGTGAGGGGTCTGGAACACAGGCCGTATGAGGAGAGGCTGAAGGAGCTGGGAAAGTTCAGCATGGAGAAGAGGAGGCTCAGGGGAGACCTCGTTGCTCTCTATAACTTCCTGAAGGGAGGCTGTAGTGAGCTGGGGGTCGGCCTCTTCTCTCGTGTCATTAGTGATAGGACCAGAGGGAATGGCTTCAAGCTACGGCAGGGGAGATTCAGGCTGGACATCAGGAAGTATTACTTTTCAGAAAGGGTGGCCAGGCACTGGAATGAATGGACTGCCCAGGGAGGTGGTGGAGTCACCGAGCCTGGGGGTGTTCAAGGAAAGGCTGGGTGTTGTGTTGAGGGACGTGGTTTAGTGGGAGCTATTGGCAATAGGCGAACGGTTGGACTGGAGGATCTTTTAGGTCTTTTCCAACCTTGGCGATTCTATGATTCTAACTATTCTGTTTTCAAAGCACAGTTGGAATACTATGCGGTAAATAAGGTATCGGGCTGTTCACAGAACAGAAAAATGTGAAAGATTGAAAAGTTGCTGACTAAGTAAGCGACTTACATTCCGTACCTAAGATGAAGACTTGACGAAAAATAGCAAGTGATCATACGATTCAAGGCTGTACAATAATGGATCCTCAATAGCACATGAATAACATTTCATTGGGAAATATGAAATCTAGCATTTGCAAATGTTTATGTGTCTGACTTTGCACTTCAATACTACTATTTCTCTGCAAGAGTTCTGTTATCTAGTTAGTACATAAAACAGGAGTACTATCAGTGACTGACAATCATGCAGGAGTATTCTTGTCAAGTATGGCAATACCCAAGGGTCTGAACCCTTCTTTTTTTTTCCTGGCTCCAGGCTTGCTTTTTGAGGTATTTTTGGGGATAAGACTCTAACTGACTTACCCAGGAGGTGACTGATGAGTGTCACCGTGTGGCAATCAACATAACTTTGTGGACATTTGAAAGCATTTCCTTTGGAACTCCTTGCCTTCAGAAGAGAGTTCTCAGGAGCTTTTACTAGCAGAAGAACTGGCCTGGGAGCAAATAACTCCAGCTTCGTGTGGGAGACTGGGGAATTATACCATCACATACTGTGAAAAACAAGATGCAGGTGAGCACCTCCCAGCTCCCTCTTCTTTGCTGACAAGGTGTGGAAGATGGGAACAAAGGAGTTTCTGCTGAGATCCCAAAGCCAGAAGCTGCCACTCCAAAGAGAGCTGACTCGATCACTTTGGACTTCTGTATACAAGTTGGTACTGCTGCCACTGCTGTCATCATCAACCAAACAACAACCCTTGACAACCCACCACTTCTGAAGATCAGTGTCTGAACTATGAACCAAACCTAGTGGTGACTATCTCTCTCCTGCTTTCTGCAAAGACTCCTTGCTTTCATTTCCTGTCTTTACCACCCACCTTCCCTTCCCCACCTCCTTCAACAACTAGGATTTGTAGTAATCTGGTTGGGCTAGCATTTCACCCATCGTCCCCTAATCTCGCCATCAGGCATATGTATATTAAAAGAACCTTCTCTCCCTCCCGTGTTAGGGAGACAAGGGTACCATATTACAAATAAATACCAGTGGAATGATGATAGAGGTAGAAAGATACAGAGATGTTAATTTAAACTTGTATTTCACTAAAGGATACCTCTGGATTTATTTTTGGACTTCATTTCATTTTGAAAAATTTTCACAAATACTACCCGCGGTCTCTGAAAAAATTGGTCAATGTAACACGAAAGAAGTTAAGGCACTCCATCTCCAAAGCTACTTCAACGTCTTCAATGTCTTCCCGGGCTCCTGTCAAACAGAGTAACAGAGCGTGCATTTATTACATCAAAGGATAGAAGCACTGGAGGAAGGTCTCGTTATCTGAGCTGGAAGTGCCTTGATAGGATCACAGTGCTAAATAAGCCCCTTTGACAACAAAACAAAGTCCAAAATGGACTCACAAATCACAAGTGTTTAAAATCCAAGAGTAGAAATAGCTTTGTTTTAGATAGATCGTTCTTAGCATTTTGTTTTGAGCCCTGCTGGTGGCAGTGGGGGTCCAGGCCATCAGCCCCCTGCCGGGAGCCCGGCTGCTGGCGGCTGGGCACAGGGCAATTAGGGGACACTCACTGCATCCAGAAGGCGAGCCGTCGTCTCCTCACCTGCTCCTTCTTCTCCCGCAGGTGAACACGGGGCAGGGATGGTGGTCGGGCCCTGCTGCACATCCAGGGCTCATGCAGGACAGTGGGAGCCTGGCAGCGCAGTGGCACAGGCGGCCTCTGTCACCGCGGGGGCTCCCCAGCAGTGTGTGCCCACCCCAGGGGGCTGGGATGGGGCTGCTCCGTCACGCCACATGCCAAACGGAAGCCGAGCCCAAAGCCCAGCAGCCCTGCAGCCCCATTGGTGCCCCAGGTGCAGGCATGGGCTGCAGGGCCCAGTCCCACTCAGCACACATTCTCCATCTCCAGCTCCTCCAGCTCCTCTTGCAGGCGCTGTTTCTCCTGGAGCAGCACCTGGCAGACAAAAGTGTGAGTGCCCGTGCCTGCTGCAGCCCTCCTCCAGGTCCCCAGCCTGGGGGCAAGCAGCCCCGATCCCCGCACCCCTCCACACTACCTCGATCTCCTCGGTCTCAGCGTGCAGCTGCTTTTCCAGCTGGGCGATGAGCTGCTTCTACTGCAAGACAATGGCTGCACCATGTGGGATGGCTGTTCTGGGACCCACGGACCCGAGGGACCAGGACTGAGGTCCTCCTCACAGCCAGAGCTGTGAGGACGCCAAGCTCTGAGGACGCGCCCCTGCTTCACCCTATCTGCTCCAGCTCCCATTTCCTGGCAGCCACTCTTTTGCCCTGTGCTTGCTGGGATTCCTGCAGGAAAGAAGAGGAGCAGCCATCAGGGCACCAGCACTCCCACGGAGCTCCGTCTGACAGCAGCTCCGTGCTGCCGTCCCCTCCCACCTCCTCCATCGGGGCAACCGGCGCCCGCAGGGCTGCAGCTGCAGACCCGCACGGGGGGACTTCTCCCACCCCACGCCCCACACCCCACACCCCACGGGCAGCACTGCTGTGCCTGCACACCCACACCGGCCCGTGCTGCTGCATCCGCTCATCTTCATCAGCAATTCCCTGGCCGCGGCTCTGTGGTTCTCCACAACCCGCTCATGAGCCTGTGGGAGGAGAGAGGAGCGGCGCTGGCACCGAGGCCATGTCCACTGCACATGTCCATTCCATATACTTATACTTATTCCATATCCTCATCCCATCCCATTACCATCCCAGTCCCATTCTGTATCCATATTTCATCCCCAATCCACCCCACATTCTTCCCATATCCATCCCATATATATTCCATTTTCTGATCTCCCATTCCACATTCATCCCATATCCGTATCCCACACCCCAATCCTACAGGGAGCATTGGGGGGGTTTGGGAGGGGCTATGGGGGGGTCTACGTGGGGGTACAAGGTGGGCTATGGAAGCATGTGGGGCTAAACGGTCCAGATATAGGCCCAAATACAGGGACTATAGGGGGCTAAAGGGGAGATGGGGGAATACTGGTGAGATACAGGGTTATAAACATGGCTGTGAAGCGATACAGGGCAATATGGGGCTACAGGGGCCTGGGGAGAGCTATGGGGAGGGATATAGGGGACTGGGGGAGGATATAAGAAAATGGCATCCTGGACGACGCTGCAGACGTGGATGAGCTGCTCACGTGGATCAAGAGCGGTGAGTTTGGGAGCAGCACAGCTGATGGGGGGCTGTCTGCGCTGAGTGCCTGGGGGAAAGCTGTCATTGCCCCACTGGGCATTTCTTCCATTGCCCAGAAGAGAGACCCAGCACCAACAGCATTGCCGACAATGTGGAAATTGACCGTTTGCTCACCTGGATTGAGGGTGAGTTTGCGGTCTGCACAGATGACTGGTGGGTGTCTACACCAAGCAGGGGTGGGACGGCTGCCATCATCGCTCCGGGGGGATGTTCTGCCATTCCAGAAGCTGCGAATGCTCTGGACAGCAGCAAAAGGGAAGAGCTGACGCAGTGCACCACTGCCACAGAACCACCGAGCCCACGTGTCTCCAGCAGCCTCGACTCCTCCTCTTGTACCAGAGCTGCCTCACTCCCCCAGGGCCAGCAGGGAGCTCAGCAACGAGACAGATGCTGAACCTGGGCTCCTCAACAACTCACTTGGGTACCAGACAGCATCTCCTGAGCTGCCCGTGCTGAGCCAACTGGCTGCCCCTGCACCTCCATCGCCCAGCACTGCACACCTGATGGGAGAGGTGCTGCGAAGGCAGCCCCGGGTGATTCTCACCCGCCTGGCATTGCCACCTGGCTGCATCTCCTGCCGGCTGGCAGACGAGCACCACGGGGACAGCACCGCGCCGCCCACGAGCCCAACGCCCGCCTGCACCACCACCAGAGGCCAGAGCACCGCGCACAAGCAGGTGGCATCCCAGCCACAGAGAGGAAGCTGCCGCGCTGCCACCATGCGCCAGGCCACAAACGCCGGCGCTAGGCAAAGCTGCCCGTGTCAGCACGGCAGCCAGCACGAGGACTCGCTGCCCATCACACGGCAACAGCGGCCCGAGCAGGAGCGGACCAAGAAAGCAGCCCACGTGGTGCAGCAGGAGACGTGGCCGCAGCTGATGAATATGGCTCCCTGCAGCCCTGGGCTCCTCGCTGGCCCCCACAACACCCGGAGAGCAGCGGCAGTGTTCCAGGGGCACCAGCCCTACCCCTCCAAAACTGGGCTGTCCACAAACGGCGTCTCGGACTGGGGCAGCGTGGGACTCTGAAGCTGAAGGACCGCAAAAGTGTTGGACTGCCAAAGCTCTGGGCTGGGAAACGTTGCTTGGGGGGTGGGAATGGCTGGGGGTGGGAACTGCAGGAGCGGGGGAATGGTTGGGGGTGGGATCTTTTTGGAGTGGGCAATGAAATGGCTGTACTGCGATATCGGTGGGGTGGGAAACAACTGGGGTGAGAAATGGCTGTGGTGGGAGATGGCTGGCATAAAAAAATTCTTGTACTCTGTGACTGCTGGCACTGGGGATGTGGGGAGGGGGAGAGAATTTTGTGGGGTGGCAAACAGCAAAAAGGCCCACTGCAGAAAAAGCAAAAGCAAAACAAAGAAGGAAAACAAAGCTAAGCAAAACGAGCTACAGAAACACTAAAGTAAAGCCAGTGAGCTGAATACACTCTCATGGCAAAGCAAAGAATCCAAAGTAAACTGATAAAGACGCTCACCAATGCTTAGCCATGGAAGGAAAGAATGGAAATTTAAAAGCAGTGCAGGGCCAGGTTACTAACGAAAAACCAAAGAGCAAACCAAAGCCAAGCAGAACCAGGACAAATCAAAGGAAGACAAAGGACTGAAAAGCCAAGGAAAGCAAAGCTGAAGCACTTGAAATCCTCACAAACAGAAGGCAATATGCTTAGCAAAGCAAAAAGGAGTTTAAAGAACACAAACGGAAGGGGAAAAAAGAGACACAACGCTGGAAAAAAACAACGCATTGCAATGCAGAAGGAGCAGTAAACCAAGGCAGGAACCTGCGGCTGCCAGTCAGAGCAAAGCATCTCTCTGGAGGAAGCCAAAGCACTTGCTTCACGTAGGGGTAAAATAGTGGAAATGCAATAATACAACTATCTTTAACTGTAAATCCCAGTGCTTATGACCTTAATCAACGTGCAAAGAGAACATACGGAAAACCTGAACTGAACAGCTCTGCATCCAATCCTGTTGTCTATCTCTACCTCTCACTTGGCTCATTTTTCAGACTGTTTTCTTCCGCTGCATTTCAGCAATTCCGTTCTTCAGTGGAAGGCCAATTGCATCATCTTCATACTGTAAGAAAGTAGTACTCCATGAGCAGCTCTTGGGAGATGCTTAGTTGAGACAACCATGATCTTATTGGAAATAGGCACCTAAGGTTGATACAGGGACACACGTCTCCAGGTCATGCCAGAGACAGGACTATCATAGTGCTGAAACATTACTTCAGAGGATCCTTTATCAGTAAGGGAAAGAATTTGAGGGCATATTCACAAAGTCTGCACTAGCTGTAGCTAACTAATATATTTTGCTTTCTCATCATTTAGTTGGAGAAGACAGGCACACTCAAACATTAGTCTGGGGGAGCCGAACTAATACACAGTGCAAAGCGCTTGGATTCTTCAGGGGGAAACGTTGTCTTTAACTGCCTTAGTTATACCTACCCAATATTATCTTGAGGTTCTCAATTCATAACCACGCTTTCCTTCCCACACTTCAAGACTACAAGCAGCCAGAACAACGTTCTCTGCAGAAATCCAGGACAGAAGAGTCCTGGTGGATCAGTATCAGGCCCAGCTCACAGGAGGCCAACACCCACTATTTCCTCTCTGATCAACACACATCTCTGGCAGCATTCAGTTGTCTTCCCTGTCATCAAAACCATATCTTTTCAAAGCAAATGAATCTAGCCTTAAAAGCACACTTAGCCTCCTACAGCAATTCAGTGGATTTGTGGATTGAGAACACATCTGTAGGCAAACACACCAATTTCCATGTGTCTGAACGTGCAGCCTCTCCTGACGCAGCGATCCTCCTTCCGCAGCTGCAGAACCTTTCATCCCACAGAGTGACTTCACAGGGGCAGAAGGGACAGCTGTCTCCCTGCAACAAGAAGGAAACAAAAAAGAAAAATAAAGGAGCACAGCCCCATGTCCAAGAACTCCACGTATTCCAGTGACTGGAAGTCATCCGCAGTATCAGCCTTCACCCTGGCATCACAGGCCCTTGTTGGCCTATGGCAGCAGTGCTGGTACAGGACTCACTGTGTTACACCGTTACAAAGACATGATACCTGTGAGTGGGTAACACAGCAATGAGGTGAAGCCTGAGCCAGCACTTTTCCTCACTGTCTCCTTATCTTCCTGAACAACAGATAACCTCATTGCACCTACTGCAAAAAGACACTCGGACACAAACTTCCATACTGTGTTTGCAAGGATCTTACGAAGGAAAAAAAGTGGTTTCTTCTGCAGTTAGCCAGAATAGAGCAGACACTATCTGCAAGCCCCCTGGCATCCTTCCTACGCAGCACCTGCAGCAAGCAGGCACTGACTGCACAGCTTGCGAGGGCCACCACTGCTCAGATAACAACCGAGGCGTGAGAAAACACGTCAGCAGGAGCAGTTCACTCATAACGCAGCAACAAAGACCGGAGCACCGTGAGACAGGTAGCAGAGCGCTTTCACCAGCGGTCAATGCTAACCCCATCCAGTCAGTGCTGAGCAGAATGGGGACAAAGGACAGACTCACAAACTGAAGGTAACGTTTCCTCCTGGCTCAGCTATAATCATTTCTTCAGGCTTTTTCTTTTTTCCTCCCTGTTCCTTGGTTTTGGTAAGATGCTAGTAATTTATGCAAACTCCCATACACTGCCAATGTCCATCCGATGCCGATATGAAGGCTGAGATCAGCCCTTCTTCTAGCCATACAATTTTAGAAGCAAAATCCGTTAGAGATTTGGTGATGCAGACAGGTACGGACAACAAAAGCAGAGGCAGAGAAAAGAAGAGCTGCCTTGCATGGCAGCAGGTAACCCATGTACCCAGAAAAACACTTGTCTGTAACATTCACACCCGTATCTCATCCCACATATGACCCACAACACTACAGCTTTAAAGTAAAACTCTACTGCTCTGTACTGTGGTGAGCCTCTAAGCTGTCTTTGCTTCTCTGCTTCTGCAATCTAAGCTCACTGTGTCTTTCTGCTTAACAGGCAAACCTCACCATAAGACGACAATATGCAAACTATGGGTGGATACGTACGTAGCCAAAGTATTAGAAGAATTTTTTACTATGAGACAACAAACGTACGTGAGGTGATGCTGTCTGAACTGGAACCACACTGACTTTAACAAACATTCCAAAACACTGGAAATCAAGATTTTACCATATTTCACAATTTCCTGTTATGTGTCTTAAGCTGCGTAGGAAAATCTGGGATGCCACCTGAACCAGCAGGACCTCCAACCCCATCCCTCTGCATTACGCACAGGAAAAGGAAAAGAAATGTCTCAAGATGACAAGTTACCACTTATTTCACTTTAAGAAAAGCAAGAAAATCCTGCATTACTGATAATCACCAAGCTTGATCGTACAAATCAGCATGTAACATAGCAACTCTTCTCTCCAGCAACCAGAAAAGAGAGATAGCAGAGAAATAATTGATTCACAGGTCGGGAAGAGAAATACTGACATATTAAGAGCATGAGACAAATCCAGTCTAGTTCAGACATAGCTGAAAGCTGTTGTCAGCCAAAGCCTCAGCAGTTACCAAAACGTAAACAAAGCTACGCTTAAGGTGTTCATTTTTTAAGTTGAACACAATGCCTGGCATTACAAAAAATCAAAATAATCATAACTTCCTCTTGTTTGAATCAAAAAATGGGAGAAAATCACTTGGAAGCAGAACATTCACGACTTCTAAAATCACTCTGCCTTTTAGTCTTTGCATCCACCTGCCTTACGAAGAGAAGTACAAAAGCCTGTCTGCTAACCAGCAACCGGCCAGCAAAAACTACTGAAATCATCCGTCAGCAATGAAGAAGCAACAACACAAGGAAAAGTACATCAGCTGAGTTATTCACACTTCAGCAGACCAAAAGGTACCAAGATCTGAACTACCTGAGCTCCAGAGCCAGCCTTTCTCAAGCTACATGATCACCTGGTTGTATCAGCTGTAAAATACCGAGAGCTCAGGGTTCTGTCTTACATGCAGCAAAACTCCATCTTAGCAGAAACAATTCTAACTACTTCTGCAGCCACCCACTATTTCCTGTGGATAACAAACCCGCCCCCGGGCCGCGGGGCCCCGGCCCCCGGCCGCGACGCGACTGGACCCCCGGCCCCCCCGGGCCCCCGGCCGCGACGCCCGGGCCCCCCGCCCCCCGCCGCGACACCCGGGCCTTCGACCCCCCGGCCCCCGGCCGCGAGGCCCGGCCCCTCGGCCCCCCGGGCCCGGCGGCGACGCCCGGCCCCCCGGAGCCCCCGGTCCCCTGCCGTGACGCCCAGGCTTCCGGCCCCCCGGCCCCCGGCCGCGGCGTCCCGGCCCCCGGGCCCCGGCCGCGATGTCCGGCCCCCGGCCGCGACGCCCCCGGGCCGCGGGGCCCCGGGCCCTTTCTGCAAAGCCGAAAGAAAGCCATCACGCACGTTGCGGCAGAAACACCAGCACAATATCAGCACATTACAGAGTCAGGAAAAGAAATGCTCACCGTCTCCAAGGATTTACACCGACAGAACAAACTCCACAGCAGAGAACCTTCCAGAAACAAGCCCTTCCCCTGTGCCCGTCAGCCCTGAAAGGACCTCCAAGTGGGGCAGCCAGGCTCCGCCCCTTCCGGCCACGGAGCCGAATTGCCTTCAGCTGCGCTCCCAGGGCTGACCGGGTCCTTTCCTCAGCTCCTCCGTCAGGGGTTCAGGCTGTGATTCAACGCTTCTCATGCAGCAGAGCAAAGGAAAAAATACCAAAGCAAAGCTATCGATGAAATAAAAACAACAAAGAAAGCTTGCAGGATTCTAGGAAATAACAAAAATCCACAGGAAGCGATGCAGAAGGCAGGGTTATGTCTGCGTGTCTGTCTGAAGGAAACAGCTGCAGATGTTCAGTGCTGCTCGATGCACCCATTGCAGACAGCTGCACAGAACAGGGCTCCTGCAGCACTGACAGCTCCTGTCAGCTTCACTATTAAAGCAATCCGATAAACTTCCAACTCCGTATTCCACGTACTTTAAAGAAAGAAGCACTAAAGCTGGCAAACACACGATGGCTTCAGATAACAAACACCAAGTCAAATGGCACTTCAGGCAATAAGCATCCTTAAATTAGCCCACCTCTTTTGGTTTATCCAGAGAGGCTTCAAGTTCTTTCAGAACCCCGGGCCCCGGCCGCGACGCCCGGCCATGACGCCTGGCCCCAAAGCCCCCCGGCCGCGACGCCCGGGACCCCCGGAGCCCCTGGCCCCCAACCATGACGCCCGGGCCCACGGCCCCCCGGGCCCCTGCCGCGACGCCCCCTGGACCCCCCGACCCCGGCCCCCTACCGCGGCGCCCCGGGCCCCCCGGCCACGAACGCCCGGCCCCCCGGGCCCCGGCCGCCATGCCCGGACCCCCGGCCACCCGGCCGCGAACGCCCGGCCCCCCGGAGCCTGGCCGTGACGCCCGGGCCCCCGGCCCTCCGGGCCCCTGCCGCGACCCCCTGGACCCCCTGACCGCCGGCCCCCCGGCACCCCGGCCGCGACGCCCGGGACCCCGGCCCCCCGGGCCCCTGCCGGGACCCCCAAGCCCCCGTGCACCGGACGCAACGCCCGGCCCCCAGGCCCCCCGGCTTCCAGCCGTGACGCCCGGGACCCCGGCCCCCGGCCGCGGCGACTGGACCCCCGGCCCCCCCGGGCCCCTGCCGCGACACCCAGGCACCCCGCCCCCCGGGCATCGGCCGCGACGCCCGGGCCTTCGACCCCCCGGCACCCCGGCCGCGACGCCCGGCCCCTCGGCCCCCCGGGCCAGGCGGCGACGCCCGGCCCCCCGGAGCCCCCGGCCGCGGCGCCCGGGCCTACGGCCCCCTGGGCCCCTCGGCCCCCGGCACCCCGGCGACTGGACCCCCGGCCCCCCCGGGCCCCGGAAGCGACGCCCGGGCCCCCCGCCCCCCGGGCTTCGGCCGCGACGCCCGGGCCCCCCGCCCCCCGCCGCGACACCCGGGCCTTCGACCCCCCGGCCTCCGGACGCGACGCCCGGCCCCTCGGCCCCCGGCACCCCGGCCGCGACGCCCGGGCCCCCCGCCCCCCGCCGCGACACCCGGGCCTTCGACCCCCCGGCCTCCGGACGCGACGCCCGGCCCCTCGGCCCCCGGCACCCCGGCGGCGACGCCCGGCCCCCCGGAGCCCCCGGTCCCCTGCCGTGACGCCCAGGCTTCCGGCCCCCCGGCCCCCGGCCGCGGCGCCCGGGCCCCCGGGCCCCGGCCGCGATGTCCGGCCCCCGGCCGCGACGCCCCCGGGCCGCGGGGCCCCGGCCCCCGGCCGCGACGCCCCCGGGCCGCGGGGCCCCGGGCCCCGGCCGCGACGCCCCCGGGCCGCGGGGCCCCGGGTCCCGGCCGCGACGCCCCCGGGCCGCGGGGCCCCGGGCCCTTTCTGCAAAGCCGAATGAAAGCCATCACGCACGTTGCGGCAGAAACACCAGCACAATATCAGCACATTACAGAGTCAGGAAAAGAAATGCTCACCGTCTCCAAGGATTTACACCGACAGAACAAACTCCACAGCAGAGAACCTTCCAGAAACAAGCCCTTCCCCTGTGCCCGTCAGCCCTGAAAGGACCTCCAAGTGGGGCAGCCAGGCTCCGCCCCTTCCGGCCACGGAGCCGAATTGCCTTCAGCTGCGCTCCCAGGGCTGACCGGGTCCTTTCCTCAGCTCCTCCGTCAGGGGTTCAGGCTGTGATTCAACGCTTCTCATGCAGCAGAGCAAAGGAAAAAATACCAAAGCAAAGCTATCGATGAAATAAAAACAACAAAGAAAGCTTGCAGGATTCTAGGAAATAACAAAAATCCACAGGAAGCGATGCAGAAGGCAGGGTTATGTCTGCGTGTCTGTCTGAAGGAAACAGCTGCAGATGTTCAGTGCTGCTCGATGCACCCATTGCAGACAGCTGCACAGAACAGGGCTCCTGCAGCACTGACAGCTCCTGTCAGCTTCACTATTAAAGCAATCCGATAAACTTCCAACTCCGTATTCCACGTACTTTAAAGAAAGAAGCACTAAAGCTGGCAAACACACGATGGCTTCAGATAACAAACACCAAGTCAAATGGCACTTCAGGCAATAAGCATCCTTAAATTAGCCCACCTCTTTTGGTTTATCCAGAGAGGCTTCAAGTTCTTTCAGAACCCCGGGCCCCGGCCGCGACGCCCGGCCATGACGCCTGGCCCCAAAGCCCCCCGGCCGCGACACCCGGCCCCCCGGGCCCCTGCCGCGACGCCCCCTGGACCCCCCGACCCCGGCCCCTGGCCGCGGCGCCCGGGCCCCCGGCCCCCTGGGCCACCCGGCCCCCTACCGCGGCGGACGAGCCCCCGGGCCCCCCGACCGCGGCGCCCGAGCCCCCGGGACCCCCGGCCGCGGCGCCCGGCACCCCGGCCGCGACGCCCGGGCCCCCGGGCCCCTGCCGGGACCCCCAAGCCCCCGTTCACCGGCCGCAACGCCCGGCCCCCAGGCCCCCCGGCCCCCGGCGCGGCACCCGGGCCCCGGCCGCGAACGCCCGGCCCCCGGAGCCCCCGGGGCCTAGCCGTGACGCCATGGCCCCCGGCCCCCCGGGCCCCTGCCGCGACCCCCGGGCCCCCGGCGCCCCGGGCCCCGGCCGCGGTGCCCGGCCCTCCGGCCCCCGGCCGCGGCGCCCGGGCCCCCGGCCCCCTGGGCCCCCCGGCCCCAGGCCGCGGCGCCCGGCCCCCCGGGCCCCGGCCGCGAATATTTTGGAAAAAAATATATCGAAGCCTTGTAATGACAACATATTCTCATGGCAACTGGGCTTATTAGCATCTTAGTGGATATTCTTTTTCATGTATTTTATTATTTTATTTACCTGAAGTATGCCACCCATTTGAATCTCAGAGGCCATGCATTAATCTACAGCTACCATCTAAACTATCACAAACTGCTGTTCTGAATACTGATTGTTCAACAGTGTTAAGCTCAAGGAGCAGATCAATGCAAAGAATAGATTACTTTGTATTATATTTAGTTACATCAATATGTTATATCTAGCATTCACTGTGCACTGCTGTGACTTTCTGAAATATCTGTAACATTCCAGTTATTTACAGTGACTTTGGATTCTTATTACATATAGTGAGTAAATACTATCATGAAAATTCCCCAAATATCTCTTCTGCATTCATCTGTCATGCTTTTGCTTGCTGTCAAAAAATCACATGGAATGTTTATAAAGGATGTTATGTGCTGAAGACACATAAATTATTTCCTTCCATGTAATAGACATGCACACCGACAATTGATTCCTGAGAAGACTATTGACAATAAAATAAGTATTTCACTGAAATAAAACCCAATGCATGTTCAAGGTTTACAGACATTCTATTAGATATAATTCCATATAAAAATGAATTCATACTGCTAAATTTTCAGATGCGGGAAAAAAATAACTGAATGTTTGTGGAGATTTTAACTGGTAGCAAAATACAGGTAGAAGCCCAAAAATTACTTCCTAAGCAATTCCACATTATCTTCAAATCCCTTACAATCTTTCATTCTTATTTTTTAAAAGACAAGTAGTACATTTTTCAGTCAAATTAACTTCATTGGTTAGGTATTGTTAAACTCATATTCAGTGCACTGAAATGTTACAGTCTGCAATAACTTAAAACAGAACTCTATTTTAACCGTATCTAAATGACATTATTGCAAGAAAAAAAAATTAAGTCAAATTGTTGCTCCACCATCAGGGTTTAGGTAATAACACATGACTATTTATAATAACAATAACAATAGTTGTAAAAAAATTCTACAATCTGCACTACTTCTGGGCTAGGAAGGCAATCTCTGTATCCAGTACAAGAATTTAGGATCAGCCTATTATTTTTATACCATGATTTATACTACCGTCATTCAAATCCTGAGCAAAATAAAACTTAACTTCTTACTTTGGCCTCTACCATCCGAAGAAAATAATTTATTTTGCTCTCAGTCATGGTATATGCACTGACACCGAGCACATTACTGCTGTTCTTTGCTCAGTTCATACACACAAACAGAAATAGCTTACAGTACATTTTAGACATAATGGCAGCGTAACACCAGCAGGGATTGAACTTGTGATACCTAACAAAATCACTCACTTAAATTAAAATATTTAGCTCTTTTATCCAAGACTGGAGCAGACCATACCATATGAATTACACAGTTACTATTAGTGCTGTAAAAATACTGCACTGGGAATGATCTTTGCGTAGATATATTTCTATAGGACTTTGGTTTACAACCTCATTCATGTAGGAGACTAAGACACTATGCTGCTGTTAGAGAAAACAGATTTATTGTTCACAAAGAGGTACTGCAGAGGAATGTTAAAGTCACCTTTAAATCAGTACTATTAGAGAAATGTAAATTAAAATCTTGTGGCAAAAGTTATTCCAGGTAATCATAATAAAATAAATTAGCTATCAATTCCAAATAATGTGCTCTATCTTTTCACTAGTAAAACATTTCTGATTGCTTACACACTGAATAGAAAGAAAATGTCATCCTTAAAAACAAAAAACAAAAAACAAAACAATTTTCCAATAATGACCTAGTTCAAGGAAAAGGAAAAGGAAAAGGAAAAGGAAAAGGAAAAGGAAAAGGAAAAGGAAAAGGAAAAGGAAAAGGAAAAGGAAAAGGAAAAGGAAAAGGAAAAGGAAAAGGAAAAGGAAAAGGAAAAGGAAAAAGGAAAAGCTGGACACTACTCTGAAACGTGGACACTCTCAACTCCTTGGTGCCAGATGGATTGCACCCTGGAGTGCTAAGGGAGTTGGTGGATGTGGTTGCCAAACCACACTCCATCATCCTTCAACAGTCCTGGCTAACTGGGAATGTCCGGGTGGACTGGAGACTGGCAGATATGAAGACCATCTTCAGAAAGGGCCAGGAAGATGATTCTGGTAGCTACAGACCTATCAGTCTCACCTTGGTGCCATGGAAGGTCGTGAAACGGATAATCTTGGGAGCCACCATGGATCAATTAAAGGTCAGCCATGGGATCAGGCCCAGGCAGTATGGGTCTATGAATGGAAGATCCTGTCCGACAAACCTGATTTCGTTCTATGACAGGGTGACCTGCTTAGTGGATGAAGGTAAGGCTGTTGATGTGGTCTTCAGTAAAGTCTTTGACGCTGCCCGCTACAGCATCCTCGTGGAGAAGCTGGCTGCCCATGGTTTGGATGGGCATTTGCTCTGCTGGATGAAACATTGGCTGGATGGCCGAACTCAAAGAGTTGTGGTCAGTGGAGTTCAATCCAGTTGGAGGCCAGTCACGAGCATTGTCCCCCAGGGCTCTGTTCTAGGGCCGCTTCTATTTAAC
Organism: Tetrao urogallus; assembly: GCF_951394365.1. NCBI lineage: Eukaryota > Metazoa > Chordata > Aves > Galliformes > Phasianidae > Tetrao > Tetrao urogallus. Next base: position 274,221 of record NC_136823.1, read on the forward strand.
ATCCTGATTAATGATCTTGATGAGGGGATGAGATGACTTACCCTCAGTAAGTTTGCCGATAACACCAAGTTGGTAGGGAGTGTTGTTCTGCCAGAGGGAGGAAAGGCATTACAGAGGGACCTGAATCGATGAGCCAAGGTAAACTGTATGAGTTTCAATAGAATCAAGTGTCAGGTCCGGCATTTTGGTCACAACAACCCCAGGCAACCCCAGGCTTAGGGAGGAGTGGCTGGAAAGCTGCCTGACAGAAAGGGACCTTGGTGTGCTGATGGACAGTTGGCTGAATATGAGCCAGCAGTGTGCCCAGGTAGCCAAGAAAGCCAACGGCTTGTATCAGGAATGGTGAGCATTTGAAATCTGTAAGTAAACCAGGAGATGATTAGACAAGCTGTCTGGAATTTGAGGACAGTCAGTTACTGATAAACCATGATGACAGATAGCCAACAATGCTTTCAAAATATCAGTGTGCTTTCAGAATTGTTTTCAGGCACAATATTTCTAAAGACCTATTCTTATGTTTCTTGTCTGTCACACTGGTACTTGTAAAATGCTATTGAGATTGTGGTTTGCAGCCTTTAACACATCAGCTAACATAATTTCGTACTATATAACTAATATGCATTTAATTTCTGCTTAATGCCTTTGAATTACAGTAATAGCACTGAGGACCATTACTGCTGATGGGCACAGAGGCCGGACACATGGGCAGCATGAAAGAAATATAATAGATGTATGGGCTTACTTAGCTACTGTCAAGTGCAGAGACACTACGATAAACATTAAACTTTACATGAGTACCAATCTAATGTTTTAGTCCATGTTAGTGTAAATAGCAACTGCAAAGTAGGTTATGTAGAAGATCTGTGCTTCAGCTTTTTCACATTTCTCTAGCTGCATGGATAATTAGACTTCATGCAGGTTGAACATTGGATGGTAGAATGATCTTGGTAGAACTTAAGTGGCCTTTTGTCCCCTGACTAATGGAAGTAGGCTTTTAAAACAGCTCAATGAAAGGCATGAACTCATATTTCTACATCCACTAATACAGCATAATAGACAATTTCTATTTATTTTTTTAAATTGCTGTGATACAAAATGTGCCTCAAAGTACAGTTAGTAAATCTTCAGGCAAGCTTGGAGAAATTTAACACATATATAATACATGATGCATACAAAACAACACAACGTCTTGTGAAGCATTAAAACTGGACTTTGACTTCCATTCATTTTAATACTGTTCAAAGAAACATTAAAAAACAATTAAAGAGTGACAGTAAACATGAAAATGAGGGGATGACTTCAGGAATGTAAGCAAGTACCTTTTCTAATCACAGCTAGATAATTCTGATGAATTCTTCATGCTCTCTTTTTTCCTGTGATCTCAGTTCTGTTTAAGCTAGCTAAATATCAAGTAATCATTGAATCTGAGCAAGCTCTACTAATTCAAGTGAAGAGTTATACAACGACTACTGTACCTGTTACACTGAGTAATGCATTCTTATATGGCAGTATATGGGAAGTTTCTGTGAAGAAGAAACCAAATTCAGCACTCGTATTAAGTAGCTCAAATGTTCAGCGAAGACTCAGTATAAGAACATTTGCATATACATTTACCATTCCTTTAAACAGAGAAAATTAATATTAGGAAAATGATGTTCTCAACCTCCCTTTATTTTTGTATTTGATCTTCAGAAAACTAACACTAACTCTTTCTGTTATCGTAACTCCAACTCACATATTTCACAGAGTCACAGAACTGTAGGGTCTGGAAGGAATCTCTAGAGATCATCTAGTCCAACTTCCCTACCAAAGCATGCTCCCTTGACCAGGTTGCACAGCTAGGCATCAAGGTGTGTCTTGACATTTCCAGAGAAGGAGACTCCACAGACTCTCTGGGCAGCCTGTTCCAGTGCTCCATTACCCTTACTGTCAAGAAGTTCTTATGCACATGTGTGTGGAACATCCTGTGCTTCAGTTTGTGGCCATCTCCCCTTGTTTTATCACCAAGCACTGTTGAAAAGAGCCTAGCCTTGTCTGTTTGCTTTCCTCACCTTAGATATTTATAGGCACTGACCAGATCCCCTCTGAGTCTTTTTTTCTCAAGGCTGAACAGCCCTAGGTCGCTCAACCTTTCCTCATAAGGAAGGTGCTTCAAGCCTTTTATCACCTTTATGGCCCTCCACTGGACTCCTTCCAGGAGATCCCTGTCTTACTTACCTGTTTCACTTTATGTCTTTGCTAAAACAAGCAACCTAACAATAATAACAGTAACAATGACAACAACAACAACAGTAATTATAACAACAGTAATAATTCAACATAGCAAATGTTGCACTTACCATATATAAGGCTGGGATGCAGTTCTGCATATACTGGAAATCTCACTTGCATCTTGCCTTCACAAGATTTCCAGAATTTTAGAATAAATATGGCAGCATAAACTCAGTTGAAGAATTCAGGAGGAATTTCTGATGCTACAGTAATATTCCCACAAGACAGTCAGGATATCATCATTATTTTTAATGAATATTCATATTGAACTTCCAGCTCACAAAAGATGCTATCATTATTTCTTGAAAGGTGGTGGGTTTTTAAATATATTATGACACTTTTTTCCTTTCAAAAGATGTACTTATAAAAATATCTGCATTATTCAGTTCTGATCAGATCCATATGAATACTGTATGCATAATTCCACTCTAAAATAGAAGTTTTCCAGTAGTATAAACATATCATTCTGAAGAGGAATTAGATACAGAAAATAAAATACAATCAATGTTGAGAACTTACAGAAGTGCAGATAAACAAGTGCTCATGACGTTTTTCAACAGATGGTTAAAAAAATCAGAATAGCCTTCTAGATTTTCTCTTCTAGGTTCAGAATATACAATTACAGTTTTTATAATTCAAACTGAGAAAAATGTAGAATCAAGAAGGCTTCAGCAGATCAACAATCATCCTTTAAAATAATTTTGCAAACACATAAAAGCATTTTATTCAAACTTAGACACAGTTCCAAAAATCCTTTTTTTTCCCCTCTCTGTAATCATATATACTTGTTTATTTGCTAAAAATCAAACAGTGGATTTTTATTTATTTATTTTTTTCCCAGTGAATGACATAATATTATTGTTTCTTCTTTGGCTTTGAAGTACTATTCAGAATTGTAGCCAGTGTCAACAGCTCCTCTAATTTCAGGTCGGAGGTTTCTTATTCTCTGGTCATCACTCACAGCTATAATTTGAGAATACTTCCCTGCCCTCCATTGAGTCCTTTTAAAGCACTTCAGGCAAGTGCAGTAAAGGAAGACAGAGTTAGTACAGTTCAACCATGAATAGATTTTCATTCTTGTAATACACTTGGGATGAGAGAGCAGAAGATGACAGTGACCCAAGTAGCAATCACTAACTAGCATTAGTTTACAGAAGAAAAAAATAAAAAATAATAATAATCATAAAAAAAGAGAGAGATCAGTACAGGAGCTTAACCAGAAAGGTATCTTACGCAGACCTTGGAAGTTGGAAATCAGTAAGTAACAAGAAATCCAGTACACTTGAGAGTAGGAAGAGAGTTGCAGGGATGGTGGTGATACAACTGGATATCTTATATTGTGATGAAGGCTGAGCCTCGGGAAAATCTAAAATAATTCCTTCTTTTATCCATAGGACTTCAGGTTGATTTAGTGATATCAGAATGGATATAAAAGGCAGCAGGACTAAGATTCCATCGGGAACAATAAATCTTATATGTACTGCTTTTCCAGTTCAACTTCAAGTATCTTCAATTAATAGAGTGTAAGGAGAGGAGAGTCAGTTAATTCATTTTTATGTCATTAAATCCATTGTCCTGAAAAACAACTGAAAATAGTGTGTAAGCAGCCTTACCTTCATCGTGTCTTCAGGTTACAGAAACCAGATTCAGTAACTAAGACAAGGAACATTTATATGACCTCTAATGCTTCTGCTTAGGTCAGCGTAGGATAGATTTGTACAGGCAGGTTCTGTCCTTCCATCTGCAATATAAAGGAGTTTATTCTTCTCTCAAACAAATTCCATTGTATGTACTTTGATGAAGCAGGTAAAATAAAATTTGTCTATTTTTTCTGCCAGCTCTCTGAGGTAGTGTATTAAAAGCTGTTGCTTCTCCTCACAGACACTGAATCAATTACATGGATTTCTCTATTTTGCTGCTGAGAGGTTACAGATCAGTAGCACTATGCTGTTCACTGATGTCGGAGTATCAAACCCTCATTTCAGAAGTTTTCTGATGACACAGCATTAGTATACAGCTCCCAGAAAGCTGAAACAACTCAGTACTCAGTAAAGTATCACACATGCTTGTGTTTCCAAGTCAAAGAAATAATGTGTGTGTATCTTAAAGCCAAGCAGCAGCTTAGTTACGTATGTTTTCTTGGGACAAATCAAATTTCAGTTATTTTAACATGCTTAATAGAATTGTTTCATGTAAAATTCATTTATCATAAATACTATATTTCAAAACAGTGTGCGAACAGTACAGTGGATACTATTTTTGTAGTGTTATGATACAGTTAGGTAGTCAAAAAAGTTAGTTACAAAAAAGTAGGCAAAATATCAAGAAGGAGAATTTTTTTATATATATATTTCAGTGTCTGCTGAAGTGAAACAGGGAATTTCTTTCAACTTTTATTGTTTTTGGATTAAGGTTCTGCAAAAAGAAGCTCGTTAGCCAAGCAGAATGTGTGATACTGATATACTGATTCAGGTAGGTGCTATAAAACCTACCTACAGAATTGCTGTTAATAGAACAGAGAGAAAATCGTGATCCTGTTTTAACTTTGGTTAAGAACATGTGTACCTTGGAATCAGCTACCTATTAGTGTCTGCAAAGATGAAAACATCTCTGTATGTTTATAAATAATATATAAATTAAACACTTTTTTTTTTTTTTTTTTTTTTTTTTTTTTTTTTTTTTAGAGAGAGAGAAAGTGTATGGCAACTGGAGAGAGGAAGATATTATCAGAAAAAAAACACCCAAACATTTATCTCTGATTCTAATTATAGATATAGATCCTTAAATTTATACTTTAAGAACTGTGACCAATGTTTCAAAGTGCCTAAACTCTAGAAATATTTCGGTGATCTTCGGTTAGCTCAGTGTTAACTGGTTCACACCAAAATTAAATGCAAGAAATAAATATCTTTGCTGGGTAACTTATATTACTTGAGTTTAGTATTATCATAAAATTACAGAATCTTCTGAGTTAGAAAGTCATCTAATCCAACTCCCTTGAAATGAATATGAACAAGTCGCTCAGAGCCTGGGCCAGCCTGATCTTGAATGTCTCCAAGGACAGGTGATCCATCTACCACCTCTCTGGGTGATTTCTTTCAGTACCTCACCACCTTCATAGTAAAAAAATACTTCTTTGTATCTAATGTGAATTTATCCTTTTATATTTTAAAACCATTTACAGTTGTCCTATCGCAACAGACCTTGCTGAAGAGTCTGTCCTCTTCTCCTTATAGCCCTCCTTTAGATACTGAAAGGCTACTATCACATCTCCCCAGAGCCTTCTCTTTTCCAGCCTGAACAGTCCCAGCTCTTTCAGCCTGTCCTCACAGGGGAGGTATTCCATTTCTGCTCATGCTCTAACAGATCCATGCCTCTCCTGTACTCGAGAACTCCACGTCAGGATGGACTACTCCAGATGTGGTCTGACCAATGCAGAGCAGAGGGGCAGGATCATCTACCTTGACCTGCTGACCACCATTCTTTTGGTGCAGTCCAGGACAGGAGTGGCTTTCTGGGCTGTGAGGGTACACACTGCTAGTTCATGTCCACTTGCTATTGACTAGTATCCCTATGCCCACTGTGGCAGGGCTGTCCTCTGTCCTTACATCCTTCAACTTGTACTGATACAAGGGGTTGGTTGCCATTACCCATGTGCAGTACCTTGCACTTGGATTTTTTGAACCTCATGAGCTTCTCCTTGTCCCACTGACAAAGGCTGTCTAAGTCTCTCTGAGTGGCATCCCATCCCTCAGTCATCTTGACCTCATCACATAGCTTGTTGTCATCCACAAACTTGATGAGAATGTACTTGATCCCACTGTCAATGTCACTGCTGAAGATACTAAAGAGCATTGGTCCCAGTACTGACCCCTGAGGAGCACCACTTGTTACTTTCTCTAGCCAGACATTGAGCCAATGACCACCACTCTCAAGGTATGACTAGACTAAACTTTGTTCATCAGTCCACCTTTCAAATTTTGAATTTGAAAAGAAGGATATGATGGGGACTACGTCAAAGTCTCTACTGACATTAAGATAGATGACATCAAGCATTTTCCTCATCCGCTGAGGTAGTTATGCCATCATGAAATCCACTAATTAGCTTTTCAAAATTAGTTCTTATTTGTAACACTGAACAGTATAAATTGTATTTTCTTTACATAGCAGTATCTAATAGCTTTTCCCTGAAATCAGCTTGTTTCTGAAGAAACAAAAATTGGATTCGCTACTTTTGAACATTTTATATTTTTCCTTTGTCAAATCCTAACCATTTTAAGTGCATAGGTTTTCTTCAGTTTTGTTTATTTTGCGGGGTAATTTGATAAATGAATGCATATTCTGTAAAGCAAACAAGTGTCTGGCAGTTAGTACATAGCATGATAACAGAACTGCTCTTTGATTTGCGTAGTAGTGTTCCTGTTAAAAATTCTGCTTGCCAGTCTTTGAGATTAAATTCTTTTATATAGAATGAGTGTGTTAAGTCAAATTGTGTGAATCTGCCTAAACCACTTTCTTCTTGTATCAAGCAGTCTCAGAATTCTATAATAATCCTTCCTTCCTAAAACTTTGGAATTGTTTTTTAGACACAGTCTTTATTTCTGTGTTTAATTGTTACAATATCAATATGTCTTATGTACTTTGATACATTCAATAAAGTGCACTAGCACAGCAAAATATCATGGCTCAGTATTAACTGATTCATAGCAAGCAAAGAAATATATTTCCAAGAATAAATAAGAATTGTATTTTTTTTTTTTAATTGTCAGCAATACCTGTAGACAGTATCTTCCAGAACTAACAATGCAAAGGCAGATATACATATGCAATAATAACACCAAAAACAAGACCACTACTGTGCTGTAATTAATAAGTCATTCTCTTCTAGGAGGCAGTTCTTTTGTTTATTACATAATCCTAGAATGCAATAAAATAGCAAGTATCAACTAGTAACAGTGTTACACTATCTCCAGCTCTAAAATTAGACTCCTTATCTGGTTTGGACTAACGGGCTTACAGCAGGTCAGAAAAAGACTCGTGTAAATACTAAGGACAGAGAACTGTCCTTACAACTCCCCATACAACTTGCCCACATGCGTGGGGCACAAACCCCATTTTGGGGGCAATGACTCACACCCCCCGTCACAGCCGTGCGCCGAGGGCACCATCACCCCCCTGTGCACAGCCATCAACCTGTCCCAGGACTCCACGCACCCCACAGGCATCCCTGCCCCCATCCTCAATCCCATGGTGACATCAGCATGGACTGAATTGGGGCAGGGGATGTGGGGGGACTTGAGACATGAGGGGATGTGTGGGGACGCAGGGACATGTGAGGACATGGGGGGACACGGGGTGGAGGTGTGGGGTCAGAACTGCAGAGGTGAGACGAGGTGACACGTAGAGGTAACACAGGGAGGTGGCAGGCCGTGCCAGGAGGTGCCGGTGCCATTTGAGCAGCACTGCAGGGCAGATGAGCAGCACCAGCCCAACCTGGGGGTGATGGTGACACTCCAGGATGTGGAGATGCTATTGGTTTTCAAGCAGGAGTTCGTTATCTACACATAATACTGCACTTGGTTGTTTGTGTTTTAGTTTTTGTTTTTTTGTTTTTTTTTTTTTTAAGTCAGTGATAGTATGCAGCCTGATCCCATGTCTTTGAAAAGTGCGGTTTAAGGATTGTCAGCTGAGAACAGCAGCAGAACATGGGGTCGTCACAGGGGGAAGGCACAGGGAAGGAAGCGAGGAAAGAAAGGAGAAAGCCTGAAAAAGGAATGGGGAAGGCACAGGGCAAAGGAAAGGGCAAGACATAGGGGAATGAGGGGCAAAAGGGCAGAATAGCTGTAGAGCAGCCTAAAAAGCAGCAAGAAGCTCTGGGAGGACTGTCAAGGGCCAGATTCTGTATCAGGTGTGTATCTGTGTGCATATGTTGCCATTACCTGCTTTGGTCAGGGTTCTTGTCAGTTCTGAGCTCCTGCAGTGGGAAGAGCTCGAGCAACTGGTGCAGTCGCTGCAGACCTGTGCGATGGGGGAGTGCTTGGTAAGGACAGCCCTGCAGCCCTCAGCTGGACAAACTTGCTCCATGTGCCCAGACTGGGAGCTGCACAGTGCCCGGCCGCACTTGTCCAGCTCAGAGCCCGCTGCCTGCAGCTGCATCTTTGCTTCCTTCCCTCCTGCCCAGAGCCTTGAGGGTGCTCCCACAGTCCCCTGCCCACCCCCAGAATGTCAGAGAAGACAGCTGGCAGCGAGCTGCAGGAATCCCAGCACCCTGTTTTCCTTCTGCCTGCAGCTCTCTCCTCCTCTGCCACACAGGGCTCCAGCCTGCAAAATGCGAATGGTCGGGGGGAAAGGGAGTGCTGGCAGGAGCCAGTACTCACCTACGCGTGCGTTGTTTTCGACTCCTCATTACGCGTGCGAGGGGCGCAGGGGCCGCTGGGAGCCACCATAGTCTGTTCCCGAGGCAGGCTCCAGGAATCGACTGCACCTCGAGGCTTTGTAGGTTTGAATGCTAGTGATGAGTGTCCTGGCGCATGCGCTCTGTTGCCTCGAGGACTAACCATAACAAAGCTCGGCGGATTTGCTGCACAGAGCGAGCAGCACCACCGCCGCGTGCTTGTGCGCATGCGCCCTGATGCCTGCGGCACCAAACAAACACGGACGCAATTCCACCTATTGGCCACGAGGGGGCACTGGAGACCGCGGAAACAACAACGACTGGCTCGACGCGCAGCCGCGCCGCAGCTTCTGGTGCTCTTCTCCCTGCCGTGATGGCAGAGGAAAAACGCAGTTCGATGGGGGTTGAGGGAGGAGAAAATGACGTCAATTGGAAAAAGACGAAGAAAACCAAGGAAAACTTCTCTACACCCAGCAACGGTGTACACCTCTGCTAAGCACGTAAGAATATTGTATCTTAATTTTATAAGTCTCACTTTTTTTTTTTTTAACCAACTGTCGCTGGAGCACTGTCAGTAGATGTACCAGAAATATTGACAAGGGTTAAAGAAAATTGTTCTAATGTTGTTTTGGTTTTTTTCTACTTCACATAAATCAGGAGAATTATTTGTTTTTCAGTGCCACCAAAGGAGCCATTTCTTCACTGATACTGAAATTCATTATGAATGCCTCTAACAAAAATGATTAGTTGAGCCCTTGTATTTAACATGAGCATTTTCACCCACAGCCAAAGCATAGGAATTGATATTAGCAGTTTAACTCTCCAAATTTTGTTCAAAAGACTTTCATATTTCTTCAGTTCAGCTGGCAACAGTCTTGTGAGACAAACTCACAATCAGAAAATGGTTTTGATTTTTTTGCCATCAGATTTGCTGCCACATTATCAAGTTTTATGAAGGATTCCTTGGAGTTTTAACTTGGCTCAAAATTATTTGTTAAGGTGACAGGCTATTTCCAGTTGTGCTGTTCTGTTTTTTACAAAGCATTTCTTGATGTGCAGCACATTTTGCAATGTGTTTCTGCCTATAATATTGTTTCAGGATATGTTTGCATCGGAGAGACGGGGTGTCTCAGGAGCAGAGGCAAGTGAACTACACAGTCAGAGCAGCACAGAGTTGCGAGTTTTATTTGGCATGTGCACACACACAGGTATCCATTTTTGATAGCCCCAGAAGATGGCAAGCAGAAACTCCCTAAGCAAGTGCAATAGGAGCACTAGTAAGCTAAACCAGAATCTCTCTAAGCAAGCACAATATTACTTACTGACCTTTAGAGAGGGATGAAATTCTGGGAAGGAGTCTGCCTGCAGTGCTTTCAAAACATATCGGCAGGGCATTCCCTGCTTCAAAGTGCATCTTTCCTCTCTCCTCCACTGCAGCCTCCCTCCTGCTTCTACTCTCTTCAGAGTCTGCAGCATTTTTTTCCACCTGCATGCTGTATCCTTGCGGCCAACACATGATACAGAGCCCAAGTGGAACACCTGCTTGCAAAACAAATCCTTGTAAAACAAGATAAGTTAGCAAGGCTTCTCCCTAATTAAAAATAAATAAAATAAGATGAAAGGAACATATATTTGCATCTACAGCCTTTAAAACCGTCAGAATACTTTGTTCCATCCCAGGATCATTCTCCTGTTGGGCCTCTAGACTCTTTCCAAATTCATATAATTTTCAAATTGTACTCTTCAAAAGCTGACACCATTTTCTTGTAAAGCATTAAGCATGGGGCCATGCTATTTGTCTGCACTGCACTACACCCTCCCTGTGCCCCTTGGCCAGGCTGGCTGCTCCAGGAGGCAGATGATGTGGCAGGGTGAGCAGGAGGAAGTGTGAGCTGAGCTGGGCTGTGTGTGTCCTGTGGGTTTCAGGTAGGACAAGCCTAGAATCTTAATAGAATTGGTTTTTAGCCTTACCAAATAAAAACCAAACCAAACAAAAGAAAAAAAAAAAAAACAACTTGTTACGTTATGTTTATGGTAGTTATAAGAAGTTAAAAGCCTTGTGATACAGAAATGCACCACATAGTGTGAACAGGAAAAGAATGAGATACAGTTCAATCAGAGAAGGACATTAAAATAGCAGAAATAGTGAAAGAAACCACCTCCTTCCCTACCTTCCTCTATAGAAAAATTAGACTGCCTTGAGGAAGGTACAAAACAGATAATCTTGCTCCTTACAACTTTTAGTGACAAATAGTGCAGTTTGCAGTTGCCTTTTCATACTTCTCCAATTTACATGCAACCCTAGCATACTGCTGACTGTCATGCCCTGACACACATAACAGATACTGCTCTAATCCAGTTCAGGATACGCAAAAAATGGCAGAGCTCACAGCCCTGAAATTGAGAAGAAATCACTCACCCCTTCCTGAGGGCCAATACTCACCCACACTCTCTGGAAGGCATTCTGCAGGTAGAGGTGGCTGCCAGCCCTTAAACGTGGCCAGGACCCGCCCACCCCCCCCACCCCCAAAACAAACAAACAAACAAAAAAAAAGAGTTCACAGCCCTGAAATAAAGAAGGGGCCACTCATTCCATTTCAAAGACAAACACTCACCCCACACAATAAAGAAAATAACCACCAGGTAGAGATGCTGCCCTTATGGCTGCCAGACCTTAAATGTGGTCACAAACTCCCCTCCCCCCAAAAAAGGTGATCTTACAGCTGTGAAATAAAGAAGGAATCCGTTACCCCCATTCCAAGGGCCAGAGCTCACCGCACACACCACAGGAGTCAGGTTCTGAGAAGAAATACTGCCCTTATGGCTGCTAGACCTTAAAACCTTAAACGTGGTCAGAATCCCCCCAAAAAGGAGAGACATCGCAGCCCCAAGATAAATTAAAAAAATCACTCACCCCAATTCCAAGGACTAGAGCTCATCCCACACTCCTGAGGAAGCAGTCTTCAAGTAAAGATGTTGCCCTTACAACTGCCAGCCCTTCAATGTGGACAGGATATCCCCCCCCAAAAAAAGTGCATTGCTGCCCTGAGATAAGGAAGTAATCCCTCACCCCATTCCAAGGACCAATACTCACTCATGCTCCAAAGAAAACAGCCTCCAGGTTGTTTTCACCCCTCCATGCCCTCCTACATGGTCAGGATCTCCCCCTCCTCAAAAAACAAACCAACAAACAGGGAGAAGCTCACATCCCTAACAGAAAGAAAGGATCCCCCACCCCCAAAAGAGACAGTCTCCAAGAAGAGATGCTGCCACAATGCTTTCCAGCCCTTAAATGTGGTCAGGGAGGGGTGGAGCCAGGCTGAGCCCCATCCCATCCCAGGTGAACTGCTCCCACCAGTGCTTCCAGGGCTACACCCCTCACCAAGTGTTCAATCACTGTTTTAGGTTGTGACCTCACAGTTCCCATACAGCCATGAAACAACAGAAAAAAGAACACATCACCCCATGTTGCATTGCGGGTGCTTTCAATGTCCCCCCACCCACCCCAATGTCCCAGTGCTCCATCTCCACTCCCACCCCCACGTCCCCATGCCCACCTCTGTGCCCCCAGTGTCCCCATTCCCTCCATCCCATCCCCAGAGCCCCTACAGTCACCTCCCCAGTGTCCCCAAACCCACACCGTGACCTCATGCCCTCCTCCCAGTGCCTCCCAGTGTTCATCCACCCACCCCCCACATCCCCATGGTCCTTTCTGTGCCCCCAATGTCCCCACGCCTTCCTCGCCATCCCTAGTGCCCCCCCGTCCACACTGTCCCCACATCCACTCCCAATATCCCCATGGTCCTCTTTGTGTTCCCAATGTCCCCACACCCACCTCTACCCCCTTCCTGTCCCCATTGCCCCCTGTCCACCCCCACCCCTCAAGGGCAGGGGGGTCTGGCAGGGAGTACATCTTCAGGGCAGAGAATGATTCCCATCCTGAGACACGCTGCATCCTCATCATCGTCACTGACTGCGATGCCACCCACAGCAGCACCGTGCGCACAGTTGAGGAGTGTGGCATCATGCGCTACATCATTGGGGTACAGCCCACACTGCACCATGGGGCCATGCAGGGACCACCGTGTCTTGAGAGTGTCGGTGTCCACATGGGAGCTAGGAACTTGACTCAGGTCCCCACATAAAGGCACCTGATGAAAGTTGAGGTGCTGCAGGGTGCTCCTTGCTTCCTGCTGCTGGTACAGACAAGTCCGGGTGTCTCTGGAGCTGCGTGTCACATTCAGCAGTCCTGTATGTCCTGAACTGCTGCACGGTTCTGTGCACTTTTAAGGCCGTGCTGTTGGATAAGGTGATGAGAGCACTTGACCAGTATAGGACAATACAGGAACACAGGATTCAGTCTTGTCTTGAGGCTTTGGAGAGAAGAAATAAAAGTCAGCTTCAAATAGGCCCAGAACTGGGAAAGGGTCTTCCACCCCAGGCAGATCCTGCTGATGAACTGCTCAGCGTAGAGTTGTCTCACGCTCATAGTGAGGAAACATCAACAGGAGCAAAGCTGAAAGCCTCAAGGTCTGGGGCTTTGCCTGAAAGAGAGTTAAATGTTAATCTGCTTAGTTTTGCACAAATTACTTTGCTCCGAGTCCCCAGAGAATGAAAGATCCTGGCCAAAAGGCAGTGCAAGGAACAGCTGTGCACTGCAGGAGAACCTATTTGACGGTAAATCTGGATTTCTTACCTGTAAGATGAAACAGACAAATGCTCATAAAAGAAAGCACTTCAGAAATGTTTAAAATGTGTATATCGTGGATGTGAAGTCAGAGAGCCCCATGACATCCAATTCTCCAAGTTTAACGTTTGCGTAATTAGTCTCTAGACTAATGTTACTAGAATGCCAACGATAATAATTACAGATCTGTACTAGGACCAATGAGGCAACCAGGTGATTCAGTTCATCAGCTGGAAGCTACTCTTCTGTCAGAGGTGGGTTGTATGCTGCCTATAAGAAAAGAATGTATATGAAGCTGGCTAGTTTACCCAGAATATCAGTGATTAAACAGATGCTCTTCAAGGTTTCTTTGAGTAGATCTGTGAGTGGGAGATACACATGAACACAGAAATCTTTTAAGGACACGAAGAATATATTAAAATTCCACATGTACAAAGCTAAGTATGACTGAATTGTTGTATCTAGTATTTTCTGTTCTCACATCAGGACCAACTGCAAGTAGAGTTCAGTATTTCACTGCTAACTGTAATGTCAGAACCTTGAGAAACTCAACAAATCAATCAACAGAATTATGCTCTCCTTTTAATATAGCTGTCCCTCCTTGATGATAGCGGAGAAGGGACAGTTTGCATTAGTGTTAAATCAGTAGGTTCCCTGACTTGGTCTTGAAATGTCTGTTCTTAGTCCCCCTTGCCTTGAAAAATGAAGATACTGGAATTTGGTGTAACTCCTTTGTGTGAGAGGTACAGTCCTCCTCCCAGCATTTGCCTCATGGAAGGGCTTGCTCATAACCCATAGTGTAGTGCTCATAACCTCACGTAGCGCAGTGAGTCTTGACAGAAGACTCAGTGGTAAACTCAGAAGTTTTCTCTGTTTATTTTCTTCAACCTTCAACACATTAATTTTTAGTCATTTTATTTAAACCTTGGTTTCGAGAAAATGTTACCAGTAAAACCTGGTCAGGAAAAAAGCATGATAAAATTATTCACTCTGCTAAAAGTTTTCAAATTATCAAGGTGAATGAAATCCCATATATTTGAAGTTTCATTAGAAATACCCAAGCGTTTTCCTTCCTACCCCGATATACCTTAACCCAGAGGTGGCAATTAAGTATTTGTTATCCTACAAAAGGAGGTTGAGTATGAACTGAGAAATCTGTCAATTTCTAATGGCATTTCTGTACGCCTTGTGGTGAAAGTGGTGAAGACAGATGAAAGGCAAGTAGGTTGGTATATTAAATGATCATTCTTCACCCTGAATAGCAATTTCATGCACTTTGAATCCAAGAATTAGAGCCTCTTGTTTTGTAACTTGATCACAGCACAGTAACTCCTAAGCTAATTTCTTCAAGGCTCATCTGTAGTCTTAGCTGATTAGCCTCCCACAGTGAAATGTTTGGGATGGAAGACAGCAGCAAGTAGAGATCGCTGATTTATTTGATTGCAGCCATTATGGCTACCCTAGGAGGACTTGTGAGCAAATTCTGTTTTCCATGTATTCAAGCTAGAGTGAACCTTTGCTCCAACTGTACTAAATGTAACTCTGTGAAATGCTTGTTAGTGTATCAGTAGTAAGGGTGAGCACTCTATTCAGAGTCACTGCAGTCAAAGACTTGCAGGTAGTTTTCAGAGTTCAAGACAAGTGGCTCTGTGGGCATGTTGCACAGCCACTGTCCCTCATGCATCCCGACTGGTGGACTGCCAGAGTGCCCTGTGCTTCCCTTTCAGCCTCTGCACCTTTGTTTCCTTCTCAGGGAATCGGGGTAAGAGATGAAAGGCAGAGATAACATGCAGAGTGCTTTGCCCACCTATATTTTCTGGAGAAGTGCCTTCAGATGTCTTGGCACAAGTTTTCCCTAATGATTTTGTAGTGCTTTGCATATGGCTGCAGACTAGCACTGTAGGCCAACTTTGAACACACAACATAAAGTTAATGTAGGTGCCCTGCTCACAAAGAAGCAAAACTGCTTCTGACAGATTCTTGGAGATAGCAGGCCAAGTATTCACAGGTAGACCCGTAATCATAGAAAGAAAAATTGTGCTCACCCCACTAGTGAAGGGGCTCTATGGCTACACAGCACTCCATCACAGGAAGCAGCCTCGGTTCAAGAGACACTCTCTTGTCCTGGTTTTATGTTTTTTGGTCAGTATTCCACACCATCACATCTCGCAGTGCACTGGAGTTAAAGGGTTAGTACTGCCGTTCTGTGGCTTGTCAACATTTCTGGTTTCCTGGTCTCAGAAGACAAGAGTGAACTACAACTCCCAGAGGACTTCGTTGTTCCATTTCCATTCGAACAAACAGATAAAATGACGGAGTCTCAAGACTGCCTCTCTTTGCTGTCTGTGCTCCTGGCTGTCTCACCTGTAGCATTAGAGTAAGGAATGCAGTTTTGTAAACTCTCTCCTATTTTACTGATGAGCTTCAAATCCCATCATATTCTATTATCGTACATTCTGCTGCTATATTTTGTAAATTAAGTTTTTCCCTTAGTTCACTGCTGCTGGTTTTCTTGCCTAGGCCTAACTTCCCCCACCCTTTTCTCTTCTCAGTCCGTAGATCCGTCAGCTTCCTATCACCAAAACTACAACAGCTTTCTTCAGTGACTGGCCCTTACAGGAGCCCAGGCTAACAGAAGCGGTCTTATTTTCTGGAGAACATTTCTGTTCTTTTGTTCTTCTTTTAGGAACTGTGCAAGCTTTGGGTAGCAATGTCATGGTAGCGAAAGGAGAACATGTGAACTTACCAACAGGCAGGACACAGCGCCACCTGCAGAGCTGACTTCAGACAGAGCACAGAGGGCACCTGAAGAATATGGGATAGGGCATAGTGGATATAGCTCATCTTGCTGGAGGATCATTAGACGAGGCAATTGGAGGTAGAAGGTAAAGGAGTTTACACTGGACAGCAGGGATTTATCTGAGCATCAGCTTAGTAAAGGCTGTGCAGAATATCTCATCGTGCCAACCTAGCTTCTCCCTATCTCACTTTTGAGCATTCCACAGACTTTTTGACGTGCTGTGCGTTCTGACATGGTGGGAATCAATAGTCAGGAACCAGAGGAGACAGACCATACCCTCTCAACCCACTTGGAGGGTTTGGTTTGGAAATGCCTTGGGCTGATGCAAGTGAACAACTCTGAACCACTCAGGAAATAATTTTTGCTACTGTATCTTCAGTTAGTGAGCAGGTGTAGCTTGTGAGCTCTCAGGGCCAAATCAGATAGTATTCAGGAAAAGCAGCATTACTTTTAGGTGAGGGTGGAGCCGCTCATGTGATTAAGTTCTGAAGTGTGGTCTAAACTACTTAAAAGTAAACTCCAGGTTGAATGAATATAGCTTCACATAAAAAATGAAGATGCGCAATCGCTTACAACACAACAGTCTTGAAAAATACAGCTCTCCAGGTGTTAGATTCTTATGTCCTATTGGGGAAAGAAATGGTGTGATTCCTAGTGATTTGATCTGGGAGCATCCAAAGGTACAAAAGGAGTAATTTCAGAGAATTTCAATTGGAATCACAGAATCACTGATTCTGTGAATACTTCACTGTTCCATTTCCATTTTCTGTTTAGAAGGAAAGAGAAAACTGGGAGTCACGAGACCTTCTATTTCTGCTTGGCTCTGCAGTGTATGCTCCCTAGCTGTCCCACCTTCAACATTAGAGTAAGGCCTTCAGTTTTGGACAATCTCTCTCCTGTTTATTTGATTTATTAGCTACAATTCCAATTGTATTGTGCTATATTGCATTCTCTCACATTGTGCTATAATATCTAGTAAATTAATTTTCTCCCTTAGCTCGTTGCCGCTGTTTTGTTTTTAGACCCATCCCAGGGCGTGGGTCCATGGGTCCCCCTGTGCCATTTAGTCAAGGATCCAGGTCGAACCAGGCCAGAGCTGTGACCATGCTGTATCTGAATAACCGTGTAAAAGGCACTAAGTGCACTGAGTAGGACTTCTGCTCCTCCGTACGTTTTTGTTGAGTTTGTAATATAGAGTTGGTTGTATTGAAACGGAGCTTAATTGTAACTTTCCTAAAATCAGAATGCTGTAATGTCATAATTCCAAAGATGCTCACTGTATGTTTCCCATTTACAAGTATTTATAGCTGACCTACTGTTACCGAATCCTCGCTAATTTTATATTTACTTTTATTCTTTAAAAGATACAACTGTTAAGTGAGAAGATGAAAAATTCATTGTACTCTGCAGAGAAGAAAGACAATTTTCTTTGTATGAATGGCAGAACAGCCCCATGGCAGGATTCGTAGGGTGAGTTAATACCTTTTTCTGGACTAACTTCTCGCACAGAGAAGACACGAAAGCTGCTTGCAGTTCTGAAATGGGGGATGTATGGCAGAATAATTAATATTGACCTTCGAAGGTAAATACAGACTGAGAACAGTTGTAATGTTCATAAATATCTGGTTTATTGTAAGGTTTATAAACACCTGAGGTGTGGGGGCCACAGTGGTGAGGCCAGTCTCTTTTCAGTGGTACGTGAAAACAGGACAAGGGGAAACAGACATAAGCTGCAGCATAGGAAGTTCCACATGAATGTGCGCAAGAACTTCTTTAGGTGAGGTGACGGAGCACTGGAACAGGCTGCCCAGGGGGGTTGTGGAGTCTCTTTCTCTGGAGACATTCAAGAGTCGCCTGGACGCCTACCTGTGCGACCTGGTGTAGGGAACTGCTTTGGCAGGGGGTTGGACTCGATGACCTCTAGAGGTCCCTTCCAACCTCTACAATTCTGTGATTCTGTGAATGACTGCAGCTGCACAGTGTTGCTCAGTTAAGAAAAAATTAAATGTAATGCAGTGGAGAAAAGGGGAAAGAAACGAAGAGTTGAGTGTTCAGATCACATACACTGAGCCAAAAATTTCCATATATCACGTGTGAGGTGCTTCTGCCAAGTGAAAAAGTATCATTGATTTTTACCCCTAGAGTCTAACGGGAGAAGTGAGAGGAAGCACCATGAATTTCCACCAAACACTGTAGGTATGCTTGCTTCATCACTTTTTTCCAACTCTCTGTCAAGGCTAGTGGGGTAAGAATCCTCAACAAGGGAAAAAGTGGGGCGAAAGTACTCAGAGAATCTGCTGGGAAAAGGTGAAAAGGAATTGGGCAGTGTTGTCTATGAGAGTGGATGTGGTGATGCCCCAAACTGCCGGTGTATTTTGTGTTGGATGTTGGCAGCAGTGTTTTCTTTGTGTAGCTCTGCTTCATGGTACGAGTGGTGAGAGGCAGTCAGAAAGCTCACTTGACTGTCTGCTCAACAGGCATCACATTGATCCTCTATTTCAATGGCGAATATATGATGTCTGCTGGCAGTCAGTTTGGGTATGCAATTTCTGTGGGAAGAAGGATGGGACTGAGGAGACAGCTGGCCTTTAGATCCATCCTTGGTATTCACCCAATAGCTGATATTAAAATCCACCCCATCTTCATTCTCATTTTCATCTTTACAGATCAAAAGTACCTAAGATAATCTGTGTTCCTGAGCAGATCCCAAGCAGCAGCCCAAATACAAAGTGATGTAGAATAGAAAAAAGTATATGCAATAACTGTTTCTCCTGCTGACAGAGAATCACCGAGGTTGGAAAAGACCTGCAAGATCATCACCAACAGTTCTCACTAAACCACGTCTCTCAACACAAAATCCAAACATTCCTTGAATGCCTCCAGGGTCGGTGACTCCACCACCTCCTGGGAAGCCCATTCCAGTGCCTGACCACTCTTTCAGAGCAGCAGTATTTCCTAACGTCCAATGTGAATCTCCCCTGGTGCAGCTTGAGGCCATTTCCTCTGGTCGTCTCACTGGTTACATGGGAGAAGAGGCCGAGTCCAGCTCACTGCAACTTCCCTTCAGGTAGTTAGAGCGAGCTGTAAGGTCTCCCCTGAGCCTCCTCTTCAGCAGATCGAACAATCCCAGCTCCCTCAGCCAAGCTGATAACAGCCTACACCACTCTGTCAAAGGGAGGAGCTGCACCATATCATAGCAGGTTAAAATTACTCAAGTTCCCCGATAGGCAGGAAGGTAAATATTAAAACTAAAGTCCAGCTGGATCAAAATAACCAAACATATGATTTTCAATAATACAAATTTTAATTTCATGATTAGGGAGTCACAAACTTCATGGAAATCAGAAACTAGGAGGATTCACCTCCAATAGATTTTACTAACGGTGTTTTATCATGAAGTTCTGCACTGATATCTCAGGTCTCCTATAAAGCTGCAAGTAAATCTGCCCCTCCAGCAAGTCTGCTACCTTGAACACATCCCATATCACAGTGCATTTGGGAAGAGTGACAACTGCTAACTCTTCTTGTACACCTGTTTGTGCATTTACCCTGGAGGTCTCCCTTTAAGCAGTAAGCAAACGCTGTCATTGCTTCAGTTGTGTGATGAGATCAATGTCTGAAGCAGCCTGTCTGACAGTGAATCTCTGCTCTGAGGAAGAAGGTCAGATATTACACGGACTTCTTCATCATTCACATCTGTCACTTTTATCTCAATCTGTGCGTAACTGCCTTGTTTTGTAGGCTTTTTCCCAGCTGCAAAGTTCAAGTCTTTCGCTTCTGCCTTGCCACACATTCCACTGGAGCCACAGATAGGTACAAGATGGGCACCTTATCAGATGTTCCCCCAGACAACAGAGGAGAAGCAGCCAGCACAGCTGCTTCTTCCACGTGGCATTTCTTATCCCCCTTACAGTTCAATAAAACAGGAACAACTTCAGCTGGAGGTGAAGTGCTTTCTGAAAAGGCATGCTGCTTTGGAAAGAGTACAGCCATACTGCCACATTACGGAGTACAGCATGAACCAAAGATAGCATACACTACAATTCACACTGAGATGTACACACATACTAAATAGGGAATTTTTTAGATGGCTTTCTTAAAGTGACTTCCAGCTTGAGGCAAGGCAAAAATAAGAGATACATGAAATGAATACATAACAAGCATTTCAAGTTAAAACAGAAAAAAGAGCATGGCTCAGATAAGGTCATTTGCAATAGCTTAACAGCTTTTGGAATAATATTCCATGGTGATGATGAAAGACAGATGGAATCTGTGACTCTGATAAATCTTCAGTACTTAGAGATGAGCAAGGACTACATGAAAATCTTTCAAAATGGAAAGACTCACTGGTATGCCCTTACCTTTGTCAGCTGCTCCCTTGTAACTATATGCTTTTGATCATAAAGACAATTGCCACAGTCTATTTCAGGCGATGAGTAAATCCATGGAGAATACTCAGTTCTGCAGCGCTGCCTGTCTTGTTACTTTTTTGGCAAAAAAGGCCCGTGGCTGAATGGTGTCTTCAGAAAGACCTGACATTTCCCACACGAGCCTTGAAAGGAACGCGTTCTATCATCTTGTTCTCCCTGCATGGAACATTCCTTCTTAGCCCAGGTTTTTGATTCAACAGAAGGGGAATGCAAGCTCACCAAATATATGCCTGTAGTATGTGCGGGTACAGCTCTCCTGAGTTCTGAAAAACCACATCTTTCTTCTGCTAAAGGTGGATTTGGCACGCAAATTTGCCCAGAGAATACCAGCTTCTGTATTTTCCTTCATCATTCTATTCCATTTAGTCAGAGTCGCAGCCAGAGAATGCCACGAGCATTGCTACAAACACCTCAAATGAACTATAACAAGGCAGAAAGAAGATCTGAACTTTAGACTAAGGATGACAGCCCTACCATTCCTGCCTGAGTTGGTAGCCCCATTATCTGGAAGCAGTTGTGAAGTGAGAACACACATGCACACACAGCTCCAGAAATTAGATTTCCTGCACCATGAACGGACCCCTTTCAACAGTCATTGTTTTCTCAGAACTTGCAACTTTCCACCCTGCAACAAAACATCATCCTTCAACCCAGCAGAGATCTGGGTTGCTTCCTTTATTTTTTGAAAGTTACAGTTTTTATGAGATAAGCAGAGGCCAAGGGGGGAAATTGGACATGGTGCTCATTTTCTGCTGAGCCATACCTGTAACACACTCTGGGATCCTCTTACTTTCTGCAGCAGGTCATTTTTAATTGCCTTATCATAAAATAGTTTTTAAAGCACTGAACATTAGGGGATTTAAACCTCTTTAATGCTCCTGGATGGCAGTCTCTCAAGGCTCATACTGAGGCCAGCTCCATATAATAAATAGAACGTGGGCAAAAAAGTAATACCATAAATTAATGACAAGTATTGTAGAGAATATTTGAAACACTTGAAATAAGACCTCTAGGAGATCTGCATTTCAATAATAAGCCAAAGCAGTAAGTGAGGGAGGGAGGAAGGAAGGAAGGAAGGAGGGAAGGAATATTTCTGTTCTTTCCAGGGTAAAGTCATTTATTACTCTCCAAGCAAAAGGTTTTATACAATTTAATACAGGTAGATACAGGTGTGTGAAATCAAACCTGTACAGGGAAAGGCCCGCAACAGCAATCAGATGTGCATAGACTGGGGTAAAGCAATATGAAAACCTTGGTATCACTTTAATCTTGAATATAGGAAAGTGCTGTCAGCAGCGGTACACACAATGTTGCAAAAACACTGAGATCTACAATGCAATAGGAGCCAGTTTGGGGAATGTAATAGCTGTCTTATCCTGAATAACTGCAATTCACAGAAATCTGTCATTATCTAAGAAATGTGGATAGCAACACCTACACTCACAGGAGTGAATGGGATCCTTTTAGCTAACTCAAAGATTTTCCTATCAAATTATCTCTAAAGAATGAAGAGAAATCAAGGTTATGTAATTGAGTTTGTTCAGTATGCAGGTATTTGAAAGCAATGAAAGTTAGTTAGACCCTTGGTATCATTAAGGAGTGGTTTCAGATAAGGAAAAGCTGTCCCAAAGCACCATTGAGGAGCTCAGCAACACTTCTGAAATGAGCTGCAGCTTGGACATCAGTGCAGCGGGTCACACTGGAGGAAATCCCTTCTCATAGCACATTTTGACTGTTCTCACAAATCAGTCAGATAGCCTCCCATCTGTCTTTTCCAAAGGTATTTTCTGCATCCAAGACAAAGACTTGTTATAAAAGCCTATTAAAATCCTAACAGCTGATCATTGTGGAGTTAATCTATTTTATTAAGGTTTATTTAATAGCTTTTTGCTAAGTTTCAGTGCCTGAACTAAATGATCTTCATTAGTTTGCAGATATTATGTCTTGTACCTAAGTGCATGTATCTGGAAGTACTTCAGTAGATATCTAAGGTACACGAGCACCAAGAATTTTCCACAATGAATGACTGCTTGGAATACCAAATTCATTCTTGCTTACATAAAGCATTTTTTCTAATTCTATTTCATCTATGTCATCTCTGAAGCTTTGGAAACTTCAGATTCAAAAAAAAGAAAATTCATCTGATTTCACATTACTTACATACCAACTGTAATTGCTAAGTTGTTCTGAGTGACCCACAGCCAAAGAAAATTTTATGTATTTTTCCTTTTCATACATCTTCCTCAGTTTTGAAAGGCCTTTTCCATAGAATAACAAAGACTTCTGTGTTTAAGCAAGTCCATCTGTTAAAAATTAGATAATTTAGCAGATCTATCTTCTCAGGCTTCTCAGCAGCTTTCCAGGAATAGTACCTAAGTGATCGTGACGGCCAAGCTCAGGGCTGGGCAAGCTGTAGTCAAGGTCTTTATCTACTGCAGTTTAACAGTCACATTAAGGTTGAATCAGTCTTCACACAATGAAGCAATATATTAAAGCTAGACTCAAACTGCAGTAAATCTCAAACGTACAAATGCAGACTTGTGCTCTGACCTGTACAGCATCTGAATGAATGACACAGGGTGAGAGGGTTAGATGCAAGTCCTACAAAACTCAGAAAATACAAGACAAAAGTCAC
Source organism: Tetrao urogallus (assembly GCF_951394365.1). Taxonomy (NCBI): domain Eukaryota; kingdom Metazoa; phylum Chordata; class Aves; order Galliformes; family Phasianidae; genus Tetrao; species Tetrao urogallus. The sequence goes on from NC_136823.1 coordinate 297,438, forward strand.
AAATCACAGCAAATGAAGGGGATTTTACAGACTTAGCCTTCTTGCCGTTTGCTGTAGTATGTTTACTTAGCAATCTGAGCATGTATGCAGTTTACAGATGAAAATACTATTTTTATTCATAATGAAGAGGCATAAAAGAATTCTGAGAACCTTGATCTTGCAAAAGTAAACTCACGAGACTGAAACACTTAAAAAGCATAGTTGGGGAAGTTTTAAAAATTACATAAGCAACAAGGAAGTTCTTGACTACCTGATCAGATTGAATCAGGGTGGCAATAGATCTCATCAGCTCAATGTGAAGACGAGGTAGTAGTAGTACTGTCTGGACACCAGAGGAAGGAAAGGACTGCATGGAAAAGTTTGCACTTTGATAAATGCATGGGAAAAGAAAAAAAAAAAAAAAAAAAGGAGGAGGAAATGACCAAATCTGAGAATAAGGCAGAGAGAGGAGTGAATACAGCTCAGATTCATCCCAGCAAGAAACTTATGAATGGATAGATGACTCTGGGGAGATGAAGTTAGCTACGCCACCAAACGTTCAGATAGAGATGGCAAACGATACAGAAAACAGAATCAAATGAAAGTAAAACTTTGAGTTCTAAAATGTCCCCACATAATCACGGCCAAGCTTTCTTTGAGAAAACCTAAAATCATGCTTTCTCTCTTGTTAACCTAGTCAGAGGTCAATGTTCATAGTCCAGAATAATGTCTGAAGCCAAAATGGATTACCAAGGTAAAATCAAGAATCTGTAAACAAGGGTAGGAATATCAGATGAAAAGCCAGAAATGTAGTTGAAAGGCAGGCAGTGCCCAGGGATTTGGGATACAGGGCACAGACTTCACCTAACTGCACACACTACTGCAACTGAAGGGCATGGGAAGCCTCTTCAGCCCTCTGATTACTATTAAACCTTGGGAGAGGAGATCCTAATGGAAGAGAAATTAGCTTCAAGCCAATTACAAATGAAAATCCTTTCATTCAGCTGCGTTTGCCATGCTGTACAGATATTCTCTCCCAGATAACAATAATTTTTTTAAAAGTATGATTTTAAGCCTTATTTTCTTTTCCACTAAAAGCTTCTAATGGGAGAAGGGAAATTCTGGTCTTTCTGTTGACATTACATTTGTCTGCAGGGCCCATAATATGACTTAATTGCATATCAGGGCACAGATTCCCATTGCTCTGGCCCCATACCATCACTTTGAGCAGTGCGTTAAATGCAGCACATTTCAGATCAAAAGCCAAATGCCTTCACCATGCAACCCCTACTGTGAGTGTCTCACAGAACATGAATTCCTGTATGACTGCAATGCACCCTGAGCCTTCTGAGTCCATAGGATGGCACTGTTTAGGCCTCTCATGCTGCTGCTGAGACCTTCAGCTCCAATTCTATCTGATCCAGACTGAATCTTCCTCGTTAATTTGTCAGTCCATCACCAAGAAAAAGCCCAGTCCCTCTGCAAACAGATGCAACAAGGGAACCCCAGGTAATGAAGGCAGTATTTACATCCAGATGAAGTTTCTCACTTTTACTTAGGGCCAGCCTGACTTCCTTGCTGGCATCCCAGTCGTCCCACTGCGAAGGCCTGTCACCTCTTCTGGAAAATGCAAGTGCAGCAGTGCTTCTTCCTTGACAGGGGACAGGTAACAGGAGGAGGCCCCTGGCCTCACCCCATCATCAGTCACATAAGACCCCTTCACAGGAGTTGGGGTAGCTTTCCTGTTGGCTCTGTGGTGGTCAGAAACAGACCTAAACAGCGCTGTCTACAGTTAGAAATGCCTCAAGCTCTCAGGATGATGTCCTTCAAATTGCTCTCCCAAAAAAGCACTTCCAGACAGTAAGCCTCAGTAACAGCAGAGGCCTGTCTCTTCAATAGTAATTTCTGCTTCCTAGCTAAATGCCACAGCAGTACTCTTCAGAGCAGGGAATCTGCCATGATTGTCTCCAAGCCACAAAGACCATCGCGTGGAATAAAGCACTCTGATCTTTAACTTGACTCAGAAATATTTACTTGTTGAAGTAGATGGGTAGGAAAGCAGCATTTCAGAAGACCCAGAGCCATTCATTCACAAGCTTTAAATGTGCACGTGTGTAATCTGGAGTGTGGGAGCCACAAAGGAGTCTGAAGTGGAACTGCCTTCCAGGAAGAGATGTCAGTTTGACTCAGTGAGTCACGCTGAGACTCTCAGAAACACAGAGCATACACAGCTCAGCACCAAACTCCTTGCCTGACATTAAAGGCTACAAGTGAACATAACTTTCCTACGCCTGGCTAGAACGGCTGTGAATCTCTGCTCTGTGCATCATTCTCACCTGTTCATTCAGTACTGCAATGTTTTAAGTTTCCTTCACAAAAACTCCACGTGCGGGGCTTCTGCAATGCCTCAGTTCAGCATGCAATAACTCGCTGCAGGAAAGCAACTGCTAAGTAAAGAGCCTAGGACATACAGCAAAGCAATGAGGAACAGAAGTGCTCTTGAATAACACATGTTTGTAGCTAATGAACTTTGCAAAGCCCCCACAAAAAGCAGATGGGGCTACCTGTTAAAAAAACGCTCTGAAGATACAGCCACAGTCCTGACTGGGAGATCATTACACATGAGCAGTCAGGGATCCACTCAACAGTTAGCCTACACAGGACGTTCCTGCACTGCATATCCCACCCGGCCTTCAGTCTGTGTCCTTCTGCACAAATCCCTGGCCGTAGGATGAACTCAGCTGCCTCACTGCACCAGAGGAGCCTGCCGGCAGCTCCCCTTTGGTAGCAGTGATTACGCCACTCGGGTTATCTTGCCTTGTCTGGAAGTGTAGCAAAAAGCTGGCATGTTGGGGAATTATCAAAGTGGGAGCACCCCTGCAAATAAGGTGTCTGCACAGTGCTGTGCATGGATCGGATGCTTCTTCAGTGCTGCATAACTTGGGGTTCTTAGCATCTAAAGGGACATGAGATATTTATTATTCTGTCCTTGTAGCATTAGATCTAATAAACAGCAGTTCAAACGATATCTTACAGACCCTGAGTGCCTTTCATACTGGGATCCTCCAGTACTCCCCCAGCACCAAACACATACACCAAGAGTACAGTACAGAGCGGTTAAATTGTTATCTTCCTCAAAATACCTACATCCCAGGCCTACGAGAACTACACTTTATCTATGACAACAGTACTGCATGGAAAGATTTGTGTGCCTCCTTAAAATAGAATTTCTGTTCTCTAGAATCAGCTATCTAAAAATCAGACATATCATCTTAAGTCCATATTTAGATTCCCTATATATTCAGCAAAGAGGAAGGAGTGATTAAGGATAGCAATCCATCCCTTTTTAAGACAGCTATCTGGGATGGGAAAGATTAAGCTTCCTCTGTAGATGCACTTTGAAGGTCCATAGCAGCCAAATCTGACCTTCAGCCAGCTTAACCTCACACCTAACTGTTACAGGTTTGATGCCAAGTGAGGTGATTGGTACTTCCAGTTGGTACTGACAAGGAAGTCCAAACAGGTTGGAATCCAAGTATTTGAACTGTACTAAGGACAAGATAAGCATAGCCATCTATATTTTTACATAATAAGATGGGAATTTTGAGAAATGCATACATCCATCTGGTACTGACGATCCATTATTTTGCTGTGCCCTCAGTTTGCTCCACATGGCTTTGCAGGATTTTCTTCATCTTGTAATGAATGACCCATCTGTTGACACCAGACCAGAGAAATGCATTGCTCTGTCTCTGGCCGTTAAAACCCGCTTCTCTAGATGTCCACTTGTGCTCTCCTTTTGCTTGCAGCAGTTGTTGTGGTCTCAAGAACTAAGTATGAATAGGAGGCAGGCAATTGATCTATCTCCTGAGAACAGCCTTAATTTCATCAGTACAATCAGGGCACCAGGGTGTTTTGCAAGGAGCCAGCTGAATGGCAAATAGCTGGTACAAAGCCACTGCAGACAGGATTGAAGCAAAAGTAGACTAGATAAAAGTCTAACACTTTTGAGAAGTGGGGACTGGGGGGAATGTATTTGCATGGACTGTATTTGCTGCACCTACTATGTTATGTTAGCTTGGGTCCTCAGTCCATATTCCAGCTTCCATTTTTGTTCAGATGAGCACCAAGTCTGTGAGTGCACACTCCTGCTGTGAGTGTGGAGAGGTGCTGAACACCTCAGGAAAGGCAGGCAGTGAGGTGCCAGGGAGGGAAGGAAGCACTTGCCTAAACTTTTGGAAGCCTTGTGGACATAGAGTCCTTGATCCTGAACTGAGACAAAAGTATCTGCAACTGTTTTATATTCACGTATACATACAGATACATCTATTGAAAGGAATACTTGACAGGACTGGGAACCAAAAAAATCCATTTTTGACTAGCAACTATTTCTATAGTGTTATAGGGATGTTTTGAATTCTTTCTTGCTGCAGTAGAGTTACTGAGTTACTGGCCCATCGTTTTCTACTATCTGAGCATCTCCAAATACACTGCTATGCACACAGGCATAAACAGAGATTATGTCAACCTCTTATTGAAATAAACTTAAATATAAGAACTTAAGAAAAATGATTTACGATTCCGCATTCCTCTACTCATAAGTATTCACAGACTCCTTCTCTAGCTTACTTATAGAACAGAAATTCTTAGTGATATTTTAATGATGTTCACTCTTAGTTCTTGACTTCAGTTCTTCCTTCTTGCTTTCAAGGAAACAAATGATAGAAAAGTACAATTAAGTGATCAGTTCTTTGCTTGGATGCCTCCGCGTTCAAGTTGTTCTACTGCAGGATTTCTCTTAATTCCACAGTGCTACAATTTGCCAGGCTTTCATGTTTGCCGCAGATAATTCCCAACGATAGTGAGCATGTGCCAGAAAATCCTAGTTACATTATATGATCAATGAATATACAGGTGTTGTAACTACAAAATACAGGAGAGTTTGGCTAAGCAGGTTATTACACCAAAGAAAGAACAGACAGAGTGCTTACCCACGCCCTGGGCTCGCTGAAAAACTCCAAAGAAGGGATCTCCAGAAAGAGATCCTTCCCCACTGGTAGTCAGCTCTTCAATGGCTCCAGGAGAGGTGCAGCCAGGCTCCACCCCTTCCAGCAGCAATGGTGAATCAATCAGAGGTTCAGGCCATGATTCCCATACACATATACACCACAAAAATCAAACTACAGCTTCAGAAATACACGTAAGCACTCTGCTTTTGTGGCCTAGGCACTTCTCAGCCAGGATGCTGGGTTTTCCCAACCTGAACTTGGGTCACTGCATCACTGCAACCCTAACAGGCTTGAGGAGGGCTGAGCTCAGAATGTCTGCTGGGAACCTAAACTGCTGCGTCTTCAGCCCTCACAAGTCCCATCTACACACAACATATAAACACAAATCTAGTGGCATGCTCAACATCAATCAAAGTATAAATATTAGCCAGGAAAAGGGGAAGAAGACTAACGAGAATTAAGACGCTCCCTGAAATACTCCCATTCAAGAAGAAAAAAGCAATCACAAATTTGCAGACCAGAAAATCTCAAGATCACAATCACTGAAGGAGTCAGGGCTTACTGATGACTTACATTCATAACATAGCTGAGCATGTTGTGAGTGGAACAAAAAGAAAGACAACATATACTTACCCAGCTCCTCCAGCATCAGCCAACCAATGAGTGCAAGGTGCATTCATGGGCTGAATTCACCCGTACAACCTTTGAGACTCAGTGGCAGTGTTGCTAGTGGGAGACAAAGCTGTCTTCAGGGTGCCCTCCGCACCCTACTTGGGCTCACTTTTCCTCACGGCTCAAACACACCACAGCAAAGACTGCAGTAACACAAAACTAAGACTCACAATGCTGTCTACGATGTAATTCGCAGCAGCAGTCAATTCATTTTAACTATTAGAGACCCTTTATTTCATACTCGCATCTGGAAGAACAAAATATTTCCATATTCACGCTCAAAAGTGGGTCAAACAAAACCAGTCTGTCCTTCCATGCAGCAGTCCCAAAAGGCACGCAGTCCATTTTGTCTGCAGTTGTGCCATTTTGTCAGTTCTACAGACAGCTGAAGCTTTTGCAGCCTTTAAAACAACTTTGGTTGCTATGCCTATGAGCTCTTCTAAATACCTCTACCAGATTAAAACTGAGAAAGAAAAAAAATAAAAATAAAAAACCACATGAGGTCTGATGATGCTACCCGATTCTACCTGATTCTCGGCTGATATCACACACACACAAAAAAATCATTCTAGATTTAGAACAGCGGGAGCTGAAGTGTGGTATAAGTCAACAGAAAAACACTGAAAGCACATTTCCTCTGTGCTTTGATGGTCAGGGGGAAATGAGTTTAAATTAAAAGGGGGAAATTGCAGTTAGATGTTAGGAGGAAATGTTGCAGCCAGAGGGCAGCGAGGCGCTGGCACAGCTGCCCAGAGGAGCTGTGGTGCCCCATCACTGGAGGCGCTCAGGCCAGGCTGGATGGGCCCTGGGCAGCTGAGCTGGTGGGGGGCAGCCCTACCCAAAGCGGGGTTGGGGGCCTGTGAGGTCCTTTCCCATCTCAGCCATTATATGATGCTGCGGTCTTCCAAAGGGATGTGAAGCTTGACGTATTTTTGCATCTTTTTAGTCATTATAAATTATTTACAATGTAAGTATTGCACTGTACAGTAATACTGTAAATAGTGCATTTACAATGTAACTGCTTACAGTGTCAAAGAAGAGACTTAGTCCAAAGGTTGTGCAGGAAGTGCAGATATGAGATCAGCTGAGGGCTTTCATCCCTCACCAGCTCTTAATTAAGGCGAATGCCAGGAAGCCCACAGAAAGCAGTGACTTCAAAGACGACAGCCAGACCTCCAATAGTAAGTATCTGCATATTCCTTCACACACACAACAGTCTGGCTGAAGTTTTGGCCCTGAAAGCATTGCCCCAGCAATCTTTACATTAAGATCTGCAGCAGTGAACTATGGCATCAAGTTAATTACAGGTGACAGAATTTATTGTGCTATCGTGTACCAATAAACAATCTCAGTTGTCATATTCTTCCAGATGAAGATTTTTCGCATGCTTTGAACCATTAAGACAAGGTGATCCAGTGCTCCTGAGGACAATCATAGCATGCATTACTGAGGGATATTTAAAAAGGTGTATGTCATTAAAACTTGCTTACAACATGCAATTGAACTTAAGTGCTATTTTCTACTCGGAACTTAATAGGCTGATGAAAAACTAACTACCAAACGGGATTATTATGTTTCTAACATTTCTAATGAATAAACAGCTTTCTTTCAAACAGCCAACACAGAAGATTGTTTTTATGTGTTATTACTCTCAGTTACATTACCCAGTTAAAAATAACCCATATGTAAGGGAATCTACTCCTCTGAACACAGAAAATAGGCAGTTATAGAAATTCAAACAACAAAATGTTCCCTCGTGTTACACAAGAAGACTTGAGAAACCAGCAGACCATCTAGCAAAAATAAAAGTGTACTCACTGTACTGAATGTGAACTTGTGGAGGCTTTTTTCTTAGCGTAAAACCAGCCAGCATTCCTTCACCCATCAACTATTTTGAACATGCACTGGAAATCAAGGGTTGGCAATGAAGATAAACACGTCATTTTTCTACAAGGGAGGCATTACGAAGAAGTTGTTCTTACATGGTAAATAATAGAAACTCACTGAAGAGTGGGATGAAATAATGCAGTTCTTCCAGTACTTTGCTGCGTGGGTGAATACGGACATGAATCTGCCAATCTTATTTCTAACTTCTGAAGAAAACACAATGGCTCAGCTGTGACAAATTTCCTGGACTGCCAAGTAACTGGAAGGAAAGAAAAAGAAAACAGCAATGAAGACTGATAATGCTCTGCTTTACCTAACATAGTAATTATAACCTCATGTGCTGTTTTATCCCCTCACAATTACTTGACCCTGTGCAAATGTTTCAATATATTGATATATTTTTCCCATCAAACTTATTTCACAGAGTAACAGGGGCTGGAGATCATCGCTCCTACTAAGAATTTTTATGCTGTCCTAATTGAAATTGTCTTTTTTTATTTTTCTTTTAAAGAAAATAGAACTCTGATGTAACAAATACACCAGAAAGCAAAAGCTAAGCTGTAAATAAAAAGAGATGTTATTTCACACGTATATACACAGAAATATTTAAGTTACAAATGAAACGCAAATAAACATTCCTAATATGTAGATACCTGTGTTCCATACAATGACAAGCCTTCATTACGTTATCTTCTGACTTAAAGACCCATTGCCATTGTGTTCTGTGTGTACATGGACATCGTGTCTGCTGAGACTTTTAGCAGGTTCTGCAATTTTCAAACTCAGTTGAATTTTACAACGCTTCCTTTGTGCTCACATACAGCAGATTAGAGCATATTTCATCGCCGAGTTTCACTGATGCAACAAAATTCTTTTTTAAACACAGAATATACTCTGGTTTTTTCTCCAGTGCATTACAGAGTCAAACTAAATACAGCCTGCACCCTAGCCTTGTGATGTGCAGCAAACTGCACTCTCCAGAGCCCTCACGTTCATAACCAACACCAGACTGGCATGCAGGTTAGACAGAAAGAGGCCGTGCTGAACTCTTACCAGTCATAGCCCGCAGCAAAAGATGTCTCAACGACTGGTGCTATCAGTTTAGCAGCTGTCATGATATAATCCTCTGCCATGGACTTCCTAAGATAAAACAAACACTAACCAACTTTAAAACCAACACACAAACATGTCACAATTTCAAAATCAGGTATGCAAGAAATAACCAAACCTTGTTCTTGCCCTTTCTGCACTCAGGAGACAGTCTGACAATTCAATCTAACCTGCTGCTACTACTGCTGCCTTGTATCTTGACAATGCTCTTAGTTTTTAATGTTTTCCTTTCCCTGCACACTGTAGTTTCATTAAACAAACAAACAACAAAACAACAACCTGAAGCTGCAAGTTTTAAGCAGCACAACCCACCACATATGAGGTAGAAGGCTTATTTTTAATACTTTCAGGAACAAAAACCTACAGCATCACAGTCAAGCAGGATCAGGCTCCACTATTACCTCTCATGTTCTATTTGTCTTAAACTGTCGCTTTTGATGGCTTCCATCAGTAGATTTGTATGTGGATCATCCTGGAAGGGGACAAAACACCTGTAAATAGTCATGCCAATATACATGCATCTTAACTTGACTGTAAACATAAATATATGCAGATTACAGCATCTACGGTGTTACTTTCTTTCCACATTTCAAAAGCTGGACTCAATTAAAGCAGTCCTAACGCTAACTACAAAACCTCAAGTTTGACACCACAGCTACTTTCATCCCGTTTCAGACCCATTTCAGTGGAAGCTGTGCAGGAATCCTGATGCAAGTCTGAAATAGTGAAATTCATGTTTGAGGCGTGTGCCATTGTGGCGCAGAGGAAGCATAGCAACATAGAAACACCAAGGTTGTAAAGACCTCCGAGATCACCCAGGCCAACTGCTCACCTATCACCCCTATTTCCCCACTAAATCACATCCCTTAGTACAACATCTAAATGGAGAGGACCACTTGCTCTTCTCACACAACACTGGCTGAGAGCACTTCTGGCCATCCACCGAACAACCCTGGCAGTTCCAAGGAACAGCAGCAGGAAACACCTGGGACTCCTGGAAGATGAGCGAAGGGGAGTGTATGGGAACTGCTGCGTCATGGCCTGAACCTCTGATTGATCACCTGAGGCGAGCCATGAGTCAGCCAGAGGAGCACAGGTGAAGGCAATTCCTCCTAGACCTATTGAAGAGCTGGCTACCAGAGGGGAAGGAGCTCTTCTGGAGATCATCTCTCTTGGTGTTTTCTGGTGAGCTCAGCCAAAGGGTAAGCTCTTCCACTTATTCTCTTTTGTGATCGTTGTCTACTTTGCCTAATTCTCTTGATCATATTGTGATTATAACATCTTGATATCTGTTGATTATACAATTATATTGCAATTATAACATCTTGATACCTATTGATTATACACAATTATATTGTGATTATAGCATCTTGATTATACACTTGGCGAGCCAGGCAGGCCGAATATACTAAAATTAACATCATGTCTTTTCTATGGAATTTCTATAAATGGGTCAAGGGGGAGAACAATACTCCTCTAGAGAAAATGATTCCAGGGCAGATCCCAGGATTTGAGGGATCGCCCTATTATGAGTTAGCTGCTATCATTGAAAAATGGGGTCCCTTACGCGTTATGGGCAATATCTCCCCATATCGCATGGCGGACTATTTTCAAGGACTTGGCAAGGATGTCCTCACTACTAAAGAAAGACAACTGGCTGCCTCCATGGTGGCATGGCCATTATTAAGTGCCTTAAATCATGCGCATATAAGAAATAATACTTTAGAAACTGAAAATCAGCTTTTGAAAGACCGCATTGAAAAGCTGGAGCGCGAACTTGGCATTTTAACAGGGAAGAAGCCAATTCTACATCTTCCCGTAGGCCAAATTCGTAACATTTCAATAAATGATGACCAGACTCCTGAATCAACAGACTTCGTTGATCAGGAGAACAAGAAATCCAAATCAGACCTTGAATGTCCAATTCTGACTGATCCACTGGAAGTCCGTCCTGTTGTAACCCAGAAAACAAAAAAAGTACAGGACAGACCAGCAGGGGTGCCGCCTGATCAATGGCCCCCTGCCCAGACTCATTTACACGTAACGGCCCGGCCATACACGGCAACAGAATTGATGGACTTAGTACGATTTCGGCAGAAGCCTAGAGAAAGTGTGCCGGCTTGGTTATTGACACTGTGGGATTCTGGGGCAGAAAGTGTCTTGGTGAATGGCCCAGAAATAGCTAAGTTGGCCACCATGACTGTCCATCCTGCTCTCAGACAGAGGTTATACGTAGGTAATCAATATCGTGATGAAAACCATTCCATACTAGAATGGTTAATGGCGGCCTGCCGTATGGTATGGCCGAATAAATCAGACATACCTTTACATACAGGCGTGTGGTCCTCCATGGAGGACCTTCAAAACTATATCCGCGAACTGGGTGTAAGAGAGGCTATCTATGAAGATACATTTGATGGCCCTGATATGGTTAAATTTTCAGCAGGGATGAGAGATTTAATTTTACAGCAAGCTCCCTCCCATCTGTACAGCACCCTAGTCTCCATATTAAATCCCCTTGTAGCATCAGAAGCCGTAGTCCAGCGAGCTGCCCAGTTAGTTGCTGACTTGGGAGAAACAGAACGCCTGCGGACTAGGTGCAATATTCGGTTTTTGGAGGAAGCAGAGGTCCTGCCGGTAAATAAAACCAAAATGCCGGATACTCGAGCTCCTCCATCGGGACCCATAAGGGTATCCCGAAAACAAATGTTTAATGATTTAATTTGGGCTGGGGTCCAATTTGCTAAGATCAACCGCCAGCCCAACCATGTCCTTCTCCAGCTCTGGAGACAACTAAAGGACAATCAAAAATTCCAGAGCTACCCTAAGAAATCAAGGGTAAGAGCTATAGAGAGGGTTCCAACAACAACATGGAACCTAGAAGATTTTATTATTCCAAATAGGAAAAAGAAGCCACCTCAGGTGTCTCGGGCCACAATGCCTGAGCCATCAGAAGCAAAAGAATTGGCCCTAGCACAATTCATGGAGTGACAAGGGATGTTAGTCCCCGTAGGGCCTCCAGATGGGACCAGAGGCCCTATGTAGAATGAACGATTTATTGGTCCCGAAAAAATATTCAGAGAGTAATGGCATTGGTAGACACGGGAGCAGAAACATCGATTATCTATGGAGATCCGGGAAAATTTGATGGCGACAGAGTGATGATTGGTGGTTTTGGGGGACAGACTATTCCTGTCACCCAAACATGGTTAAAATTGGGGGTTGGGCGTCTCCCACCCCGGGAGTACAAGGTGTCTATTGCCCCAGTCCAAGAATACATCCTGGGCATAGATATTCTATGGGGTCTGGCTCTCCAAACAACTGTGGAGAGCTCAGACTTCGACAAAGATGTATCAGTATCCGGGCGGTGCAGGCAATATTAAGAGGCCATGCGAAACATGAGCCTGTTTGCCTGCCGAAACCGCGCCGGATTACTAACGTTAGACAGTATAGACTCCCGGGTGGGCAAGATGAAATATCGAGAACGGTGCAGGAATTAGAAAAAGTGGGTATTTTAAGACCTGCACACAGCCCATATAACTCCCCCATAGGGCCAGTGTGAAAGTCGGATGGCACATGGAGGATGACAGTAGATTACAGAGAATTAAATAAGGTCACGCCGCCTATTCATGCGGCCGTACCCAATATTGCCTCCCTAATGGACACATTGAGTAGGGAGATAAAAACCTATCATTGTGTCCTAGATCTAGCAAATGCATTCTTCAGTATTCCAATTGCTGAGGAATCGCAAGATCAGTTTGCGTTTACGTGGGGAGGCAGGCAGTGGACCTTTCAGGTCCTGCCACAGGGGTACGTGCATTCACCGATGCATTGTCACAATCTAGTGGCTGATTGGAGAAAACCTGATGATGTTAACCTATATCATTATATTGATGATCTCCTGTTGACATCCGACTCACTGGAGGCAGTAGGACAGGCAGCAGATTCATTAACTGCCTATTTACAGCAGAGGGGATGGGCTATAAATCCCCAAAAGGTGCAAGGTCCAGGCCTGTCCATAAAATTCCTGGGGGTGGTTTGGTCAGGAAAGACCAATGTGCTACCCAGTGCTGTCATAGATAAGGTTCAGGCGTTCCCAGTCCCTACAACATCAAAGCAGCTGCAAGAGTTTCTAGGTATATTGGGTTATTGGCGTTCCTTTATACCTCACCTAGCGCAGCTGCTAAGGCCACTATACAGACTCACAAAAAAGGGGCAGCTATGGGACTGGGGGAAAACCGAACAGGATGCTTTCCAACAAGCGAAACTGGCAGTTAAACAAGCTCAGGCATTGGGTATATTCGATCCTACCCTCCCAGCCGAGTTGGACGTTCATGTTACTCAAGACGGCTTCGGTTGGGGCCTGTGGCAACGCCAGAGCTCTGTTCGGACCCCCATTGGTTTCTGGTCTCAGGTTTGGCACAGAGCAGAAGAAAGATACAGTATGATAGAAAAACAGTTATTGGCTGCCTATTCGGCATTACAGGCAGTAGAGCCAATAACTCAAACAGCTGCAGTTATAGTCAAGACCACTCTGCCAATTCAGGGGTGGGTGAAAGATCTGACCCACCTTCCTAAGACAGGGGTGGCCCAAGCACAAACAGTGGCACGATGGGTCGCCTATCTCAGCCAAAGGAGCAGTCTGTCTTCATCACCCTTGAAAGAAGAACTCCAGAAGATCTTAGGCCCAGTTACGTATCACAGTGATGCACCAAAAGAAATACTGGTCGCTCCACCAGAGAAGAGTCCCATTCAGGACGGAAAATATCCTATCCCTGAAGATGCCTGGTACACAGATGGGTCCAGCAAGGGCAACCCGAGCAAGTGGAGAGCAATAGCATACCATCCTTCCACCGAGACAATCTGGTTCGATGAGGGGGATGGTCAGAGCAGCCAATGGGCAGAACTGCGGGCCGTGTGGATGGTTATAACCAAGGAATCCAGTGATAGTATCCTGAACATCTGCACAGATAGATGGGCTGTGTACGGGGGGCTCACTCTTTGCATTGCAAAGTGGGCCACCCAGGAATGGACTATCCACTCCCAACAGATCTGGGGCAAAGACATGTGGTTAGATATATGGAATATGGTCAAACACAGAACCAGCAGTCCCGCATGAGCCCCGGCTGTGCAACAGGGCCTGACCACCGTCCCGGGGCAGCAATGGGGCTGCAGCGCCGCTGGGCTTGGGGCTCGGGTTCCGTTCGGCACGTGGCGGGAGGGAGCAGCCCCATCCCAGCCCTGGGGTGGGCACACACTGCTGGGGAGCCCCCGCGGTGACAGAGGCCGGCACCGTCCAACCGAGCCTTGTGCCCTACAGGCAGCAGCATCAGATGGAGCTGGAGGCAGCCCCCATGCCTGGGGCTGTGCTGCCGGAGCTGGTGGAGGCACAGCTGGTAAGGGGCAGAGTTTGCCAGCGGAAATTTAACAGCGCTGCAGCGCGTGAAGCTGCTGCAGGAGCTGATGCAGGTGAGCTCTGGGTGGGCGGGCACAGAAGGGCCGGCGGGCCGAGCTGGAGGGCGCCCTGCCCGTGGCGCGGCAGCAGAGGGCCGGGCACCTCCGGCGGGATGCAGAGCTGCCGGCAGCGCCTCGGTGCCAGCGCCGCTCCTCTCTCCTCCCACAGGCTCATGAGCGGGCTGTGGAGAACCACAGAGCTGCGGCCAAGGAACAGCTGATGAAGGTGAGCGGATGCAGCGGCACGGGCCGGTGTGGGTGTGCGGGCTCAGCAGTGCTGCCGTGGGGCGTGGGGTGGGAGAAGTCCCCCCGTGCGGGGCTGCAGCTGCAGCCCTGCGGGCGCCGGTCGCCCCGATGGAGGAGGTGGGAGGGGACGGCGGCACGGAGCTCCGTGGGAGCGCCGGTGCCCTGATGGCCTCTCCTCCTTGCCCGCAGGAGTGCCGGAAAGTACGGGATGAAAGAGTGGCTGCTAGGCGAGAGGAGCTGGAGCAGGTAGGGTGGAGCAGGGGCTCGTCCTCAGAGCTCGGCGTCCTCACGGCCCTGGCTGTGAGGAGGACCTCGGTCCCGGCCCCTTGGTCCACGGGTCCCAGCGCAGCCATCCCACATGGCCCAGCTGATGTCTTGCAGGAGAAGCAGCTCATCGCCCAGCTGGAAAAGCAGCTGCAGGGTGAGACTGAGGAGATTGAGGTAGTGTGAAGGGGTGAGGGGACGGGGCTCCCTGCAGCACCGGGGCTGTGCTGCTGCACTGCCGGCTCCCGCAGTCCTGCATGAGCCCCGGCTGTGCAACAGGGCCTGACCACCGTCCCGGGGCAGCAATGGGGCTGCAGCGCCGCTGGGCTTGGGGCTCGGGTTCCGTTCGGCACGTGGCGGGAGGGAGCAGCCCCATCCCAGCCCTGGGGTGGGCACACACTGCTGGGGAGCCCC
Source organism: Tetrao urogallus (assembly GCF_951394365.1). Taxonomy (NCBI): domain Eukaryota; kingdom Metazoa; phylum Chordata; class Aves; order Galliformes; family Phasianidae; genus Tetrao; species Tetrao urogallus. The sequence goes on from NC_136823.1 coordinate 312,473, forward strand.
CGCGGTGACAGAGGCCGGCACCTTCCAACCGAGCCTTGTGCCCTACAGGCAGCAGCATCAGATGGAGCTGGAGGCAGCCCCCATGCCTGGGGCTGTGCTGCCGGAGCTGGTGGAGGCACAGCTGGTAAGGGGCAGAGTTTGCCAGCGGAAATTTAACAGCGCTGCAGCGCGTGAAGCTGCTGCAGGAGCTGATGCAGGTGAGCTCTGGGTGGGCGGGCACAGAAGGGCCGGCGGGCCGAGCTGGAGGGCGCCCTGCCCGTGGCGCGGCAGCAGAGGGCCGGGCACCTCCGGCGGGATGCAGAGCTGCCGGCAGCGCCTCGGTGCCATCGCCGCTCCTCTCTCCTCCCACAGGCTCATGAGCGGGCTGTGGAGAACCACAGAGCTGCGGCCAAGGAACAGCTGATGAAGGTGAGCGGATGCAGCGGCACGGGCCGGTGTGGGTGTGCGGGCTCAGCAGTGCTGCCGTGGGGCGTGGGGTGGGAGAATTCCCCCCGTGTGGGGCTGCAGCTGCAGCCCTGCGGGCGCCGGTCGCCCCGATGGAGGAGGTGGGAGGGGACGGCGGCACGGAGCTCCGTGGGAGCGCCGGTGCCCTGATGGCCTCTCCTCCTTGGCCGCAGGAGTGCCGGAAAGTACGGGGTGAAAGAGTGGCTGCTAGGCGAGAGGAGCTGGAGCAGGTAGGGTGGAGCGGGGGCTCGTCCTCAGAGCTCGGCGTCCTCACGGCCCTGGCTGTGAGGAGGACCTCGGTCCTGGTCCCTTGGGTCCCAGCGCAGCCATCCCACATGGCCCAGCTGATGTCTTGCAGGAGAAGCAGCTCATCGCCCAGCTGGAAAAGCAGCTGCAGGGTGTGACTGAGGAGATTGAGGTAGTGTGAAGGGGCGAGGGGACGGGGCTCCCTGCAGCACCGGGGCTGTGCTGCTGCACTGCCGGCTCCCGCAGTCCCGCATGAGCCCCGGCTGTGCAACAGGACCTGACCACCGTCCCGGGGCAGCAATGGGGCTGCAGCGCCGCTGGGCTTGGGGCTCGGGTTCCGTTCGGCACGTGGCGGGAGGGAGCAGCCCCATCCCAGCCCTGGGGTGGGCACACACTGCTGGGGAGCCCCCGCGGTGACAGAGGCCGGCACCTTCCAACCGAGCCTTGTGCCCTACAGGCAGCAGCATCAGATGGAGCTGGAGGCAGCCTCCATGCCTGGGGCTGTGCTGCCGGAGCTGGTGGAGGCACAGCTGGTAAGGGGCAGAGTTTGCCAGCGGAAATTTAACAGCGCTGCAGCGCGTGAAGCTGCTGCAGGAGCTGATGCAGGTGAGCTCTGGGTGGGCGGGCACAGAAGGGCCGGCGGGCCGTGCTGGAGGGCGCCCTGACCGTGGCGCGGCAGCAGAGGGCCGGGCACCTCCGGCGGGATGCAGAGCTGCCGGCAGCGCCTCGGTGCCAGCGCCGCTCCTCTCTCCTCCCACAGGCTCATGAGCGGGCTGTGGAGAACCACAGAGCTGCGGCCAAGGAACAGCTGATGAAGGTGAGCGGATGCAGCGGCACGGGCCGGTGTGGGTGTGCGGGCTCAGCAGTGCTGCCGTGGGGCGTGGGGTGGGAGAAGTCCCCCCGTGTGGGGCTGCAGCTGCAGCCCTGCGGGCGCCGGTCGCCCCGATGGAGGAGGTGGGAGGGGACGGCGGCACGGAGCTCCGTGGGAGCGCCGGTGCCCTGATGGCCTCTCCTCCTTGCCCGCAGGAGTGCCGGAAAGTACGGGGTGAAAGAGTGGCTGCTAGGCGAGAGGAGCTGGAGCAGGTAGGGTGGAGCGGGGGCTCGTCCTCAGAGCTCGGCGTCCTCACGGCTCTGGCTGTGAGGAGGACCTCGGTCCCGGCCCCTTGGGTCCACGGGTCCCAGCGCAGCCATCCCACATGGCCCAGCTGATGTCTTGCAGGAGAAGCAGCTCATCGCCCAGCTGGAAAAGCAGCTGCAGGGTGTGACTGAGGAGATTGAGGTAGTGTGAAGGGGCGAGGGGACGGGGCTCCCTGCAGCACCGGGGCTGTGCTGCTGCACTGCCGGCTCCCGCAGTCCCGCATGAGCCCCGGCTGTGCAACAGGGCCTGACCACCGTCCCGGGGCAGCAATGGGGCTGCAGCGCCGCTGGGCTTGGGGCTCGGGTTCCGTTCGGCACGTGGCGGGAGGGAGCAGCCCCATCCCAGCCCTGGGGTGGGCACACACTGCTGGGGAGCCCCCGCGGTGACAGAGGCCGGCACCTTCCAACCGAGCCTTGTGCCCTACAGGCAGCAGCATCAGATGGAGCTGGAGGCAGCCCCCATGCCTGGGGCTGTGCTGCCGGAGCTGGTGGAGGCACAGCTGGTAAGGGGCAGAGTTTGCCAGCGGAAATTTAACAGCGCTGCAGCGCGTGAAGCTGCTGCAGGAGCTGATGCAGGTGAGCTCTGGGTGGGCGGGCACAGAAGGGCCGGCGGGCCGAGCTGGAGGGCGCCCTGCCCGTGGCGCGGCAGCAGAGGGCCGGGCACCTCCGGCGGGATGCAGAGCTGCCGGCAGCGCCTCGGTGCCAGCGCCGCTCCTCTCCCCTCCCACAGGCTCATGAGCGGGCTGTGGAGAACCACAGAGCTGCGGCCAAGGAACAGCTGATGAAAGTGAGCGGATGCAGCGGCATGGGCCGGTGTGGGTGTGCGGGCTCAGCAGTGCTGCCGTGGGGCGTGGGGTGGGAGAAGTCCCCCCGTGCGGGGCTGCAGCTGCAGCCCTGCGGGTGCCGGTCGCCCCGATGGAGGAGGTGGGAGGGAACGGCGGCACGGAGCTCCGTGGGAGCGCCGGTGCCCTGATGGCCTCTCCTCCTTGCCCGCAGGAGTGCCGGAAAGTACGGGATGAAAGAGTGGCTGCTAGGCGAGAGGAGCTGGAGCAGGTAGGGTGGAGCGGGGGCTCGTCCTCAGAGCTCGGCGTCCTCACGGCTCTGGCTGTGAGGAGGACCTCGGTCCCGGCCCCTTGGGTCCACGGGTCCCAGCGCAGCCATCCCACATGGCCCAGCTGATGTCTTGCAGGAGAAGCAGCTCATCGCCCAGCTGGAAAAGCAGCTGCAGGGTGAGACTGAGGAGATTGAGGTAGTGTGAAGGGGCGAGGGGATGGGGCTCCCTGCAGCACCGGGGCTGTGCTGCTGCACTGCCGGCTCCCGCAGTCCCGCATGAGCCCCGGCTGTGCAACAGGGCCTGACCACCGTCCCGGGGCAGCAATGGGGCTGCAGCGCCGCTGGGCTTGGGGCTCGGGTTCCGTTCGGCACGTGGCGGGAGGGAGCAGCACCATCCCAGCCCTGGGGTGGGCACACACTGCTGGGGAGCCCCCGCGGTGACAGAGGCCGGCACCTTCCAACCGAGCCTTGTGCCCTACAGGCAGCAGCATCAGATGGAGCTGGAGGCAGCCCCCATGCCTGGGGCTGTGCTGCCGGAGCTGGTGGAGGCACAGCTGGTAAGGGGCAGAGTTTGCCAGCGGAAATTTAACAGCGCTGCAGCGCGTGAAGCTGCTGCAGGAGCTGATGCAGGTGAGCTCTGGGTGGGCGGGCACAGAAGGGCCGGCGGGCCGAGCTGGAGGGCGCCCTGCCCGTGGCGCGGCAGCAGAGGGCCGGGCACCTCCGGCGGGATGCAGAGCTGCCGGCAGCGCCTCGGTGCCAGCGCCGCTCCTCTCTCCTCCCACAGGCTCATGAGCGGGCTGTGGAGAACCACAGAGCTGCGGCCAAGGAACAGCTGATGAAGGTGAGCGGATGCAGCGGCATGGGCCGGTGTGGGTGTGCGGGCTCAGCAGTGCTGCCGTGGGGCGTGGGGTGGGAGAAGTCCCCCCGTGCGGGGCTGCAGCTGCAGCCCTGCGGGCGCCGGTCGCCCCAATGGAGGAGGTGGGAGGGGACGGCGGCACGGAGCTCCGTGGGAGCGCCGGTGCCCTGATGGCCTCTCCTCCTTGCCCGCAGGAGTGCCGGAAAGTACGGGATGAAAGAGTGGCTGCTAGGCGAGAGGAGCTGGAGCAGGTAGGGTGGAGCGGGGGCTCGTCCTCAGAGCTCGGCGTCCTCACGGCTCTGGCTGTGAGAAGGACCTCGGTCCCGGCCCCTTGGGTCCACGGGTCCCAGCACAGCCATCCCACATGGCCCAGCTGATGTCTTGCAGGAGAAGCAGCTCATCGCCCAGCTGGAAAAGCAGCTGCAGGGTGAGACTGAGGAGATTGAGGTAGTGTGAAGGGGCGAGGGGACGGGGCTCCCTGCAGCACCGGGGCTGTGCTGCTGCACTGCCGGCTCCCGCAGTCCCGCATGAGCCCCAGCTGTGCAACAGGGCCTGACCACCGTCCCGGGGCAGCAATGGGGCTGCAGCGCCGCTGGGCTTGGGGCTCGGGTTCCGTTTGGCACGTGGCGGGAGGGAGCAGCCCCATCCCAGCCCTGGGGTGGGCACACACTGCTGGGGAGCCCCCGCGGTGACAGAGGCCGGCACCTTCCAACCGAGCCTTGTGCCCTACAGGCAGCAGCATCAGATGGAGCTGGAGGCAGCCCCCATGCCTGCGGCTGTGCTGCCGGAGCTGGTGGAGGCACAGCTGGTAAGGGGCAGAGTTTGCCAGCGGAAATTTAACAGCGCTGCAGCGCGTGAAGCTGCTGCAGGAGCTGATGCAGGTGAGCTCTGGGTGGGCGGGCACAGAAGGGCCGGCGGGCCGAGCTGGAGGGCGCCCTGCCCGTGGCGCGGCAGCAGAGGGCCGGGCACCTCCGGCGGGATGCAGAGCTGCCGGCAGCGCCTCGGTGCCATCGCCGCTCCTCTCTCCTCCCACAGGCTCATGAGCGGGCTGTGGAGAACCACAGAGCTGCGGCCAAGGAACAGCTGATGAAGGTGAGCGGATGCAGCGGCACGGGCCGGTGTGGGTGTGCGGGCTCAGCAGTGCTGCCGTGGGGCGTGGGGTGGGAGAAGTCCCCCCGTGCGGGGCTGCAGCTGCAGCCCTGCGGGCGCCGGTCGCCCCGATGGAGGAGGTGGGAGGGGACGGCGGCACGGAGCTCCGTGGGAGCGCCGGTGCCCTGATGGCCTCTCCTCCTTGCCCGCAGGAGTGCCGGAAAGTACGGGATGAAAGAGTGGCTGCTAGGCGAGAGGAGCTGGAGCAGGTAGGGTGGAGCGGGGGCTCGTCCTCAGAGCTCGGCGTCCTCACGGCTCTGGCTGTGAGGAGGACCTCGGTCCCGGCCCCTTGGGTCCACGGGTCCCAGCGCAGCCATCCCACATGGCCCAGCTGATGTCTTGCAGGAGAAGCAGCTCATCGCCCAGCTGGAAAAGCAGCTGCAGGGTGAGACTGAGGAGATTGAGGTAGTGTGAAGGGGCGAGGGGACGGGGCTCCCTGCAGCACCGGGGCTGTGCTGCTGCACTGCCGGCTCCCGCAGTCCCGCATGAGCCCCGGCTGTGCAACAGGGCCTGACCACCGTCCCGGGGCAGCAATGGGGCTGCAGCGCCGCTGGGCTTGGGGCTCGGGTTCCGTTCGGCACGTGGCGGGAGGGAGCAGCCCCATCCCAGCCCTGGGGTGGGCACACACTGCTGGGGAGCCCCCGCGGTGACAGAGGCCGGCACCTTCCAACCGAGCCTTGTGCCCTACAGGCAGCAGCATCAGATGGAGCTGGAGGCAGCCCCCATGCCTGGGGCTGTGCTGCCGGAGCTGGTGGAGGCACAGCTGGTAAGGGGCAGAGTTTGCCAGCGGAAATTTAACAGCGCTGCAGCGCGTGAAGCTGCTGCAGGAGCTGATGCAGGTGAGCTCTGGGTGGGCGGGCACAGAAGGGCCGGCGGGCCGAGCTGGAGGGCGCCCTGCCCGTGGCGCGGCAGCAGAGGGCCGGGCACCTCCGGCGGGATGCAGAGCTGCCGGCAGCGCCTCGGTGCCAGCGCCGCTCCTCTCTCCTCCCACAGGCTCATGAGCGGGCTGTGGAGAACCACAGAGCTGCGGCCAAGGAACAGCTGATGAAAGTGAGCGGATGCAGCGGCATGGGCCGGTGTGGGTGTGCAGGCTCAGCAGTGCTGCCGTGGGGCGTGGGGTGGGAGAAGTCCCCCCGTGCGGGGCTGCAGCTGCAGCCCTGCGGGCGCCGGTCGCCCCGATGGAGGAGGTGGGAGGGGACGGCGGCACGGAGCTCCGTGGGAGCGCCGGTGCCCTGATGGCCTCTCCTCCTTGCCCGCAGGAGTGCCGGAAAGTACGGGATGAAAGAGTGGCTGCTAGGCGAGAGGAGCTGGAGCAGGTAGGGTGGAGCGGGGGCTCGTCCTCAGAGCTCGGCGTCCTCACGGCTCTGGCTGTGAGAAGGACCTCGGTCCCGGCCCCTTGGGTCCACGGGTCCCAGCACAGCCATCCCACATGGCCCAGCTGATGTCTTGCAGGAGAAGCAGCTCATCGTCCAGCTGGAAAAGCAGCTGCAGGGTGAGACTGAGGAGATTGAGGTAGTGTGAAGGGGCGAGGGGACGGGGCTCCCTGCAGCACCGGGGCTGTGCTGCTGCACTGCCGGCTCCCGCAGTCCCGCATGAGCCCCGGCTGTGCAACAGGGCCTGACCACCGTCCCGGGGCAGCAATGGGGCTGCAGCGCCGCTGGGCTTGGGGCTCGGGTTCCGTTCGGCACGTGGCGGGAGGGAGCAGCCCCATCCCAGCCCTGGGGTGGGCACACACTGCTGGGGAGCCCCCGCGGTGACAGAGGCCGGCACCTTCCAACCGAGCCTTGTGCCCTACAGGCAGCAGCATCAGATGGAGCTGGAGGCAGCCCCCATGCCTGCGGCTGTGCTGCCGGAGCTGGTGGAGGCACAGCTGGTAAGGGGCAGAGTTTGCCAGCGGAAATTTAACAGCGCTGCAGCGCGTGAAGCTGCTGCAGGAGCTGATGCAGGTGAGCTCTGGGTGGGCGGGCACAGAAGGGCCGGCGGGCCGAGCTGGAGGGCGCCCTGCCCGTGGCGCGGCAGCAGAGGGCCGGGCACCTCCGGCGGGATGCAGAGCTGCCGGCAGCGCCTCGGTGCCATCGCCGCTCCTCTCCCCTCCCACAGGCTCATGAGCGGGCTGTGGAGAACCACAGAGCTGCGGCCAAGGAACAGCTGATGAAAGTGAGCGGATGCAGCGGCATGGGCCGGTGTGGGTGTGCGGGCTCAGCAGTGCTGCCGTGGGGCGTGGGGTGGGAGAAGTCCCCCCGTGCGGGGCTGCAGCTGCAGCCCTGCGGGCGCCGGTCGCCCCGATGGAGGAGGTGGGAGGGGACGGCGGCACGGAGCTCCGTGGGAGCGCCGGTGCCCTGATGGCCTCTCCTCCTTGCCCGCAGGAGTGCCGGAAAGTACGGGATGAAAGAGTGGCTGCTAGGCGAGAGGAGCTGGAGCAGGTAGGGTGGAGCGGGGGCTCGTCCTCAGAGCTCGGCGTCCTCACGGCTCTGGCTGTGAGGAGGACCTCGGTCCCGGCCCCTTGGGTCCACGGGTCCCAGCGCAGCCATCCCACATGGCCCAGCTGATGTCTTGCAGGAGAAGCAGCTCATCGCCCAGCTGGAAAAGCAGCTGCAGGGTGAGACTGAGGAGATTGAGGTAGTGTGAAGGGGCGAGGGGACGGGGCTCCCTGCAGCACCGGGGCTGTGCTGCTGCACTGCCGGCTCCCGCAGTCCCGCATGAGCCCCGGCTGTGCAACAGGGCCTGACCACCGTCCCGGGGCAGCAATGGGGCTGCAGCGCCGCTGGGCTTGGGGCTCGGGTTCCGTTCGGCACGTGGCGGGAGGGAGCAGCCCCATCCCAGCCCTGGGGTGGGCACACACTGCTGGGGAGCCCCCGCGGTGACAGAGGCCGGCACCTTCCAACCGAGCCTTGTGCCCTACAGGCAGCAGCATCAGATGGAGCTGGAGGCAGCCCCCATGCCTGGGGCTGTGCTGCCGGAGCTGGTGGAGGCACAGCTGGTAAGGGGCAGAGTTTGCCAGCGGAAATTTAACAGCGCTGCAGCGCGTGAAGCTGCTGCAGGAGCTGATGCAGGTGAGCTCTGGGTGGGCGGGCACAGAAGGGCCGGCGGGCCGAGCTGGAGGGCGCCCTGCCCGTGGCGCGGCAGCAGAGGGCCGGGCACCTCCGGCGGGATGCAGAGCTGCCGGCAGCGCCTCGGTGCCAGCGCCGCTCCTCTCTCCTCCCACAGGCTCATGAGCGGGCTGTGGAGAACCACAGAGCTGCGGCCAAGGAACAGCTGATGAAAGTGAGCGGATGCAGCGGCATGGGCCGGTGTGGGTGTGCGGGCTCAGCAGTGCTGCCGTGGGGCGTGGGGTGGGAGAAGTCCCCCCGTGCGGGGCTGCAGCTGCAGCCCTGCAGGCGCCGGTCGCCCCGATGGAGGAGGTGGGAGGGGACGGCGGCACGGAGCTCCGTGGGAGCGCCGGTGCCCTGATGGCCTCTCCTCCTTGCCCGCAGGAGTGCCGGAAAGTACGGGATGAAAGAGTGGCTGCTAGGCGAGAGGAGCTGGAGCAGGTAGGGTGGAGCGGGGGCTCGTCCTCAGAGCTCGGCGTCCTCACGGCTCTGGCTGTGAGGAGGACCTCGGTCCCGGCCCCTTGGGTCCACGGGTCCCAGCGCAGCCATCCCACATGGCCCAGCTGATGTCTTGCAGGAGAAGCAGCTCATCGCCCAGCTGGAAAAGCAGCTGCAGGGTGAGACTGAGGAGATTGAGGTAGTGTGAAGGGGCGAGGGGACGGGGCTCCCTGCAGCACCGGGGCTGTGCTGCTGCACTGCCGGCTCCCGCAGTCCCGCATGAGCCCCAGCAGTGCAACAGGGCCTGACCACCGTCCCGGGGCAGCAATGGGGCTGCAGCGCCGCTGGGCTTGGGGCTCGGGTTCCGTTCGGCACGTGGCGGGAGGGAGCAGCCCCATCCCAGCCCTGGGGTGGGCACACACTGCTGGGGAGCCCCCGCGGTGACAGAGGCCGGCACCTTCCAACCGAGCCTTGTGCCCTACAGGCAGCAGCATCAGATGGAGCTGGAGGCAGCCCCCGTGCCTGGGGCTGTGCTGCCGGAGCTGGTGGAGGCACAGCTGGTAAGGGGCAGAGTTTGCCAGCGGAAATTTAACAGCGCTGCAGCGCGTGAAGCTGCTGCAGGAGCTGATGCAGGTGAGCTCTGGGTGGGCGGGCACAGAAGGGCCGGCGGGCCGAGCTGGAGGGCGCCCTGCCCGTGGCGCGGCAGCAGAGGGCCGGGCACCTCCGGAGGGATGCAGAGCTGCCGGCAGCGCCTCGGTGCCAGCGCCGCTCCTCTCTCCTCCCACAGGCTCATGAGCGGGCTGTGGAGAACCACAGAGCTGCGGCCAAGGAACAGCTGATGAAAGTGAGCGGATGCAGCGGCATGGGCCGGTGTGGGTGTGCGGGCTCAGCAGTGCTGCCGTGGGGCGTGGGGTGGGAGAAGTCCCCCCGTGCGGGGCTGCAGCTGCAGCCCTGCAGGCGCCGGTCGCCCCGATGGAGGAGGTGGGAGGGGACGGCGGCACGGAGCTCCGTGGGAGCGCCGGTGCCCTGATGGCCTCTCCTCCTTGCCCGCAGGAGTGCCGGAAAGTACGGGATGAAAGAGTGGCTGCTAGGCGAGAGGAGCTGGAGCAGGTAGGGTGGAGCGGGGGCTCGTCCTCAGAGCTCGGCGTCCTCACGGCTCTGGCTGTGAGGAGGACCTCGGTCCCGGCCCCTTGGGTCCACGGGTCCCAGCGCAGCCATCCCACATGGCCCAGCTGATGTCTTGCAGGAGAAGCAGCTCATCGCCCAGCTGGAAAAGCAGCTGCAGGGTGAGACTGAGGAGATTGAGGTAGTGTGAAGGGGCGAGGGGACGGGGCTCCCTTCAGCACCGGGGCTGTGCTGCTGCACTGCCGGCTCCCGCAGTCCCGCATGAGCCCCAGCTGTGCAACAGGGCCTGACCACCGTCCCGGGGCAGCAATGGGGCTGCAGCGCCGCTGGGCTTGGGGCTCGGGTTCCGTTCGGCACGTGGCGGGAGGGAGCAGCCCCATCCCAGCCCTGGGGTGGGCACACACTGCTGGGGAGCCCCCGCGGTGACAGAGGCCGGCACCTTCCAACCGAGCCTTGTGCCCTACAGGCAGCAGCATCAGATGGAGCTGGAGGCAGCCCCCATGCCTGGGGCTGTGCTGCCGGAGCTGGTGGAGGCACAGCTGGTAAGGGGCAGAGTTTGCCAGCGGAAATTTAACAGCGCTGCAGCGCGTGAAGCTGCTGCAGGAGCTGATGCAGGTGAGCTCTGGGTGGGCGGGCACAGAAGGGCCGGCGGGCCGAGCTGGAGGGCGCCCTGCCTGTGGCGCGGCAGCAGAGGGCCGGGCACCTCCGGCGGGATGCAGAGCTGCCGGCAGCGCCTCGGTGCCAGCGCCGCTCCTCTCTCCTCCCACAGGCTCATGAGCGGGCTGTGGAGAACCACAGAGCTGCGGCCAAGGAACAGCTGATGAAGGTGAGCGGATGCAGCGGCATGGGCCGGTGTGGGTGTGCGGGCTCAGCAGTGCTGCCGTGGGGCGTGGGGTGGGAGAAGTCCCCCCGTGCGGGGCTGCAGCTGCAGCCCTGCAGGCGCCGGTCGCCCCGATGGAGGAGGTGGGAGGGGACGGCGGCACGGAGCTCCGTGGGAGCGCCGGTGCCCTGATGGCCTCTCCTCCTTGCCCGCAGGAGTGCCGGAAAGTACGGGATGAAAGAGTGGCTGCTAGGCGAGAGGAGCTGGAGCAGGTAGGGTGGAGCGGGGGCTCGTCCTCAGAGCTCGGCGTCCTCACGGCTCTGGCTGTGAGGAGGACCTCGGTCCCGGCCCCTTGGGTCCACGGGTCCCAGCACAGCCATCCCACATGGCCCAGCTGATGTCTTGCAGGAGAAGCAGCTCATCGCCCAGCTGGAAAAGCAGCTGCAGGGTGAGACTGAGGAGATTGAGGTAGTGTGAAGGGGCGAGGGGACGGGGCTCCCTGCAGCACCGGGGCTGTGCTGCTGCACTGCCGGCTCCCGCAGTCCCGCATGAGCCCCGGCTGTGCAACAGGGCCTGACCACCGTCCCGGGGCAGCAATGGGGCTGCAGCGCCGCTGGGCTTGGGGCTCGGGTTCCGTTCGGCACGTGGCGGGAGGGAGCAGCCCCATCCCAGCCCTGGGGTGGGCGCACACTGCTGGGGAGCCCCCGCGGTGACAGAGGCCGGCACCTTCCAACCGAGCCTTGTGCCCTACAGGCAGCAGCATCAGATGGAGCTGGAGGCAGCCCCCATGCCTGGGGCTGTGCTGCCGGAGCTGGTGGAGGCACAGCTGGTAAGGGGCAGAGTTTGCCAGCGGAAATTTAACAGCGCTGCAGCGCGTGAAGCTGCTGCAGGAGCTGATGCAGGTGAGCTCTGGGTGGGCGGGCACAGAAGGGCCGGCGGGCCGAGCTGGAGGGCGCCCTGCCCGTGGCGCGGCAGCAGAGGGCCGGGCACCTCCGGCGGGATGCAGAGCTGCCGGCAGCGCCTCGGTGCCAGCGCCGCTCCTCTCTCCTCCCACAGGCTCATGAGCGGGCTGTGGAGAACCACAGAGCTGCGGCCAAGGAACAGCTGATGAAGGTGAGCGGATGCAGCGGCATGGGCCGGTGTGGGTGTGCGGGCTCAGCAGTGCTGCCGTGGGGCGTGGGGTGGGAGAAGTCCCCCCGTGCGGGGCTGCAGCTGCAGCCCTGCAGGCGCCGGTCGCCCCGATGGAGGAGGTGGGAGGGGACGGCGGCACGGAGCTCCGTGGGAGCGCCGGTGCCCTGATGGCCTCTCCTCCTTGCCCGCAGGAGTGCCGGAAAGTACGGGATGAAAGAGTGGCTGCTAGGCGAGAGGAGCTGGAGCAGGTAGGGTGGAGCGGGGGCTCGTCCTCAGAGCTCGGCGTCCTCACGGCTCTGGCTGTGAGGAGGACCTCGGTCCCGGCCCCTTGGGTCCACGGGTCCCAGCACAGCCATCCCACATGGCCCAGCTGATGTCTTGCAGGAGAAGCAGCTCATCGCCCAGCTGGAAAAGCAGCTGCAGGGTGAGACTGAGGAGATTGAGGTAGTGTGAAGGGGCGAGGGGACGGGGCTCCCTGCAGCACCGGGGCTGTGCTGCTGCACTGCCGGCTCCCGCAGTCCCGCATGAGCCCCGGCTGTGCAACAGGGCCTGACCACCGTCCCGGGGCAGCAATGGGGCTGCAGCGCCGCTGGGCTTGGGGCTCGGGTTCCGTTCGGCACGTGGCGGGAGGGAGCAGCCCCATCCCAGCCCTGGGGTGGGCGCACACTGCTGGGGAGCCCCCGCGGTGACAGAGGCCGGCACCTTCCAACCGAGCCTTGTGCCCTACAGGCAGCAGCATCAGATGGAGCTGGAGGCAGCCCCCATGCCTGGGGCTGTGCTGCCGGAGCTGGTGGAGGCACAGCTGGTAAGGGGCAGAGTTTGCCAGCGGAAATTTAACAGCGCTGCAGCGCGTGAAGCTGCTGCAGGAGCTGATGCAGGTGAGCTCTGGGTGGGCGGGCACAGAAGGGCCGGCGGGCCGAGCTGGAGGGCGCCCTGCCCGTGGCGCGGCAGCAGAGGGCCGGGCACCTCCGGCGGGATGCAGAGCTGCCGGCAGCGCCTCGGTGCCAGCGCCGCTCCTCTCTCCTCCCACAGGCTCATGAGCGGGCTGTGGAGAACCACAGAGCTGCGGCCAAGGAACAGCTGATGAAAGTGAGCGGATGCAGCGGCATGGGCCGGTGTGGGTGTGCGGGCTCAGCAGTGCTGCCGTGGGGCGTGGGGTGGGAGAAGTCCCCCCGTGCGGGGCTGCAGCTGCAGCCCTGCAGGCGCCGGTCGCCCCGATGGAGGAGGTGGGAGGGGACGGCGGCACGGAGCTCTGTGGGAGCGCCGGTGCCCTGATGGCCTCTCCTCCTTGCCCGCAGGAGTGCCGGAAAGTACGGGATGAAAGAGTGGCTGCTAGGCGAGAGGAGCTGGAGCAGGTAGGGTGGAGCGGGGGCTCGTCCTCAGAGCTCGGCGTCCTCACGGCTCTGGCTGTGAGGAGGACCTCGGTCCCGGCCCCTTGGGTCCACGGGTCCCAGCGCAGCCATCCCACATGGCCCAGCTGATGTCTTGCAGGAGAAGCAGCTCATCGCCCAGCTGGAAAAGCAGCTGCAGGGTGAGACTGAGGAGATTGAGGTAGTGTGAAGGGGCGAGGGGACGGGGCTCCCTGCAGCACCGGGGCTGTGCTGCTGCACTGCCGGCTCCCGCAGTCCCGCATGAGCCCCGGCTGTGCAACAGGGCCTGACCACCGTCCCGGGGCAGCAATGGGGCTGCAGCGCCGCTGGGCTTGGGGCTCGGGTTCCGTTCGGCACGTGGCGGGAGGGAGCAGCCCCATCCCAGCCCTGGGGTGGGCGCACACTGCTGGGGAGCCCCCGCGGTGACAGAGGCCGGCACCTTCCAACCGAGCCTTGTGCCCTACAGGCAGCAGCATCAGATGGAGCTGGAGGCAGCCCCCATGCCTGGGGCTGTGCTGCCGGAGCTGGTGGAGGCACAGCTGGTAAGGGGCAGAGTTTGCCAGCGGAAATTTAACAGCGCTGCAGCGCGTGAAGCTGCTGCAGGAGCTGATGCAGGTGAGCTCTGGGTGGGCGGGCACAGAAGGGCCGGCGGGCCGAGCTGGAGGGCGCCCTGCCCGTGGCGCGGCAGCAGAGGGCCGGGCACCTCCGGCGGGATGCAGAGCTGCCGGCAGCGCCTCGGTGCCAGCGCCGCTCCTCTCTCCTCCCACAGGCTCATGAGCGGGCTGTGGAGAACCACAGAGCTGCGGCCAAGGAACAGCTGATGAAAGTGAGCGGATGCAGCGGCATGGGCCGGTGTGGGTGTGCGGGCTCAGCAGTGCTGCCGTGGGGCGTGGGGTGGGAGAAGTCCCCCCGTGCGGGGCTGCAGCTGCAGCCCTGCGGGCGCCGGTCGCCCCGATGGAGGAGGTGGGAGGGGACGGCGGCAAGGAGCTCCGTGGGAGCGCCGGTGCCCTGATGGCCTCTCCTCCTTGCCCGCAGGAGTGCCGGAAAGTACGGGATGAAAGAGTGGCTGCTAGGCGAGAGGAGCTGGAGCAGGTAGGGTGGAGCGGGGGCTCGTCCTCAGAGCTCGGCGTCCTCACGGCTCTGGCTGTGAGGAGGACCTCGGTCCCGGCCCCTTGGGTCCACGGGTCCCAGCGCAGCCATCCCACACGGCCCAGCTGATGTCTTGCAGGAGAAGCAGCTCATCGCCCAGCTGGAAAAGCAGCTGCAGGGTGAGACTGAGGAGATTGAGGTAGTGTGAAGGGGCGAGGGGACAGGGCTCCCTGCAGCACCGGGGCTGTGCTGCTGCACTGCCGGCTCCCGCAGTCCCGCATGAGCCCCGGCTGTGCAACAGGGCCTGACCACCGTCCCGGGGCAGCAATGGGGCTGCAGCGCCGCTGGGCTTGTGGCTCGGATTCTGTTCGGCACGTGGCGGGTGGGACCAAACCCATCCCAGCCCTGGGGTGGGCACACACTGCTGGGGAGCCCCCGCGGTGACAGAGGCCGGCACCTTCCAACCGAGCCTTGTGCCCTACAGGCAGCAGCATCAGATGGAGCTGGAGGCAGCCCCCATGCCTGGGGCTGTGCTGCCGGAGCTGGTGGAGGCACAGCTGGTAAGGGGCAGAGTTTGCCAGCGGAAATTTAACAGCGCTGCAGCGCGTGAAGCTGCTGCAGGAGCTGATGCAGGTGAGCTCTGGGTGGGCGGGCACAGAAGGGCCGGCGGGCCGAGCTGGAGGGCGCCCTGCCCGTGGCGCGGCAGCAGAGGGCCGGGCACCTCCGGCGGGATGCAGAGCTGCCGGCAGCGCCTCGGTGCCAGCGCCGCTCCTCTCTCCTCCCACAGGCTCATGAGCGGGCTGTGGAGAACCACAGAGCTGCGGCCAAGGAACAGCTGATGAAAGTGAGCGGAAGCAGCGGCATGGGCCGGTGTGGGTGTGCGGGCTCAGCAGTGCTGCCGTGGGGCGTGGGGTGGGAGAAGTCCCCCCGTGCGGGGCTGCAGCTGCAGCCCTGCAGGCGCCGGTCGCCCCGATGGAGGAGGTGGGAGGGGACGGCGGCACGGAGCTCCGTGGGAGCGCCGGTGCCCTGATGGCCTCTCCTCCTTGCCCGCAGGAGTGCCGGAAAGTACGGGATGAAAGAGTGGCTGCTAGGCGAGAGGAGCTGGAGCAGGTAGGGTGGAGCGGGGGCTCGTCCTCAGAGCTCGGCGTCCTCACGGCTCTGGCTGTGAGGAGGACCTCGGTCCCGGCCCCTTGGGTCCACGGGTCCCAGCGCAGCCATCCCACATGGCCCAGCTGATGTCTTGCAGGAGAAGCAGCTCATCGCCCAGCTGGAAAAGCAGCTGCAGGGTGAGACTGAGGAGATTGAGGTAGTGTGAAGGGGCGAGGGGACGGGGCTCCCTGCAGCACCGGGGCTGTGCTGCTGCACTGCCGGCTCCCGCAGTCCCGCATGAGCCCCGGCTGTGCAACAGGGCCTGACCACCGTCCCGGGGCAGCAATGGGGCTGCAGCGCCGCTGGGCTTGGGGCTCGGGTTCCGTTCGGCACGTGGCGGGAGGGAGCAGCCCCATCCCAGCCCTGGGGTGGGCGCACACTGCTGGGGAGCCCCCGCGGTGACAGAGGCCGGCACCTTCCAACCGAGCCTTGTGCCCTACAGGCAGCAGCATCAGATGGAGCTGGAGGCAGCCCCCATGCCTGGGGCTGTGCTGCCGGAGCTGGTGGAGGCACAGCTGGTAAGGGGCAGAGTTTGCCAGCGGAAATTTAACAGCGCTGCAGCGCGTGAAGCTGCTGCAGGAGCTGATGCAGGTGAGCTCTGGGTGGGCGGGCACAGAAGGGCCGGCGGGCCGAGCTGGAGGGCGCCCTGCCCGTGGCGCGGCAGCAGAGGGCCGGGCACCTCCGGCGGGATGCAGAGCTGCCGGCAGCGCCTCGGTGCCAGCGCCGCTCCTCTCTCCTCCCACAGGCTCATGAGCGGGCTGTGGAGAACCACAGAGCTGCGGCCAAGGAACAGCTGATGAAAGTGAGCGGATGCAGCGGCATGGGCCGGTGTGGGTGTGCGGGCTCAGCAGTGCTGCCGTGGGGCGTGGGGTGGGAGAAGTCCCCCCGTGCGGGGCTGCAGCTGCAGCCCTGCGGGCGCCGGTCGCCCCGATGGAGGAGGTGGGAGGGGACGGCGGCAAGGAGCTCCGTGGGAGCGCCGGTGCCCTGATGGCCTCTCCTCCTTGCCCGCAGGAGTGCCGGAAAGTACGGGATGAAAGAGTGGCTGCTAGGCGAGAGGAGCTGGAGCAGGTAGGGTGGAGCGGGGGCTCGTCCTCAGAGCTCGGCGTCCTCACGGCTCTGGCTGTGAGGAGGACCTCGGTCCCGGCCCCTTGGGTCCACGGGTCCCAGCGCAGCCATCCCACACGGCCCAGCTGATGTCTTGCAGGAGAAGCAGCTCATCGCCCAGCTGGAAAAGCAGCTGCAGGGTGAGACTGAGGAGATTGAGGTAGTGTGAAGGGGCGAGGGGACAGGGCTCCCTGCAGCACCGGGGCTGTGCTGCTGCACTGCCGGCTCCCGCAGTCCCGCATGAGCCCCGGCTGTGCAACAGGGCCTGACCACCGTCCCGGGGCAGCAATGGGGCTGCAGCGCCGCTGGGCTTGTGGCTCGGATTCTGTTCGGCACGTGGCGGGTGGGACCAAACCCATCCCAGCCCTGGGGTGGGCACACACTGCTGGGGAGCCCCCGCGGTGACAGAGGCCGGCACCTTCCAACCGAGCCTTGTGCCCTACAGGCAGCAGCATCAGATGGAGCTGGAGGCAGCCCCCATGCCTGGGGCTGTGCTGCCGGAGCTGGTGGAGGCACAGCTGGTAAGGGGCAGAGTTTGCCAGCGGAAATTTAACAGCGCTGCAGCGCGTGAAGCTGCTGCAGGAGCTGATGCAGGTGAGCTCTGGGTGGGCGGGCACAGAACGGCCGGCGGGCCGAGCTGGAGGGCGCCCTGCCCGTGGCGCGGCAGCAGAGGGCCGGGCACCTCCGGAGGGATGCAGAGCTGCCGGCAGCGCCTCGGTGCCAGCGCCGCTCCTCTCTCCTCCCACAGGCTCATGAGCGGGCTGTGGAGAACCACAGAGCTGCGGCCAAGGAACTGCTGATGAAGGTGAGCGGATGCAGCGGCACGGGCCGGTGTGGGTGTGCGGGCTCAGCAGTGCTGCCGTGGGGCGTGGGGTGGGAGAAGTCCCCCGTGCGGGGCTGCAGCTGCAGCCCTGCGGGCGCCGGTCGCCCCGATGGAGGAGGTGGGAGGGGACGGCGGCACGGAGCTCCGTGGGAGCGCCGGTGCCCTGATGGCCTCTCCTCCTTGCCCGCAGGAGTGCCGGAAAGTACGGGGTGAAAGAGTGGCTGCTAGGCGAGAGGAGCTGGAGCAGGTAGGGTGGAGCGGGGGCTCGTCCTCAGAGCTCGGCGTCCTCACGGCTCTGGCTGTGAGGAGGACCTCGGTCCCGGCCCCTTGGGTCCCAGCGCAGCCATCCCACATGGCCCAGCTGATGTCTTGCAAGAGAAGCAGCTCATCGCCCAGCTGGAAAAGCAGCTGCAGGGTGAGACTGAGGAGATTGAGGTAGTGTGAAGGGGCGAGGGGACGGGGCTCCCTGCAGCACCGGGGCTGTGCTGCTGCACTGCCGGCTCCCGCAGTCCCGCATGAGCCCCGGCTGTGCAACAGGGCCTGACCACCGTCCCGGGGCAGCAATGGGGCTGCAGCGCCGCTGGGCTTGGGGCTCGGGTTCCGTTCGGCACGTGGCGGGAGGGAGCAGCCCCATCCCAGCCCTGGGGTGGGCACACACTGCTGGGGAGCCCCCGCGGTGACAGAGGCCGGCACCTTCCAACCAAGCCTTGTGCCCTACAGGCAGCAGCATCAGATGGAGCTGGAGGCAGCCCCCATGCCTGGGGCTGTGCTGCCGGAGCTGGTGGAGGCACAGCTGGTAAGGGGCAGAGTTTGCCAGCGGAAATTTAACAGCGCTGCAGCGCGTGAAGCTGCTGCAGGAGCTGATGCAGGTGAGCTCTGGGTGGGCGGGCACAGAAGGGCCGGCGGGCCGAGCTGGAGGGCGCCCTGCCCGTGGCGCGGCAGCAGAGGGCCGGGCACCTCCGGCGGGATGCAGAGCTGCCGGCAGCGCCTCGGTGCCAGCGCCGCTCCTCTCTCCTCCACAGGCTCATGAGCGGGCTGTGGAGAACCACAGAGCTGCGGCCAAGGAACAGCTGATGAAAGTGAGCGGATGCAGCGGCATGGGCCGGTGTGGGTGTGCGGGCTCAGCAGTGCTGCCGTGGGGCGTGGGGTGGGAGAAGTCCCCCCGTGCGGGGCTGCAGCTGCAGCCCTGCGGGCGCCGGTCACCCCGATGGAGGAGGTGGGAGGGGACGGCGGCACGGAGCTCCGTGGGAGCGCCGGTGCCCTGATGGCCTCTCCTCCTTGCCCGCAGGAGTGCCGGAAAGTACGGGATGAAAGAGTGGCTGCTAGGCGAGAGGAGCTGGAGCAGGTAGGGTGGAGCAGGGGCTCGTCCTCAGAGCTCGGCGTCCTCACGGCTCTGGCTGTGAGGAGGACCTCGGTCCCGGCCCCTTGGGTCCCAGCGCAGCCATCCCACATGGCCCAGCTGATGTCTTGCAGGAGAAGCAGCTCATCGCCCAGCTGGAAAAGCAGCTGCAGGGTGAGACTGAGGAGATTGAGGTAGTGTGAAGGGGCGAGGGGACGGGGCTCCCTGCAGCACCGGGGCTGTGCTGCTGCACTGCCGGCTCCCGCAGTCCCGCATGAGCCCCGGCTGTGCAACAGGGCCTGACCACCGTCCCGGGGCAGCAATGGGGCTGCAGCGCCGCTGGGCTTGGGGCTCGGGTTCCGTTCGGCACGTGGCGGGAGGGAGCAGCCCCATCCCAGCCCTGGGGTGGGCACACACTGCTGGGGAGCCCCCGCGGTGACAGAGGCCGGCACCTTCCAACCGAGCCTTGTGCCCTACAGGCAGCAGCATCAGATGGAGCTGGAGGCAGCCCCCATGCCTGGGGCTGTGCTGCCGGAGCTGGTGGAGGCACAGCTGGTAAGGGGCAGAGTTTGCCAGCGGAAATTTAACAGCGCTGCAGCGCGTGAAGCTGCTGCAGGAGCTGATGCAGGTGAGCTCTGGGTGGGCGGGCACAGAAGGGCCGGCGGGCCGAGCTGGAGGGCGCCCTGCCCGTGGCGCGGCAGCAGAGGGCCGGGCACCTCCGGCGGGATGCAGAGCTGCCGGCAGCGCCTCGGTGCCATCGCCGCTCCTCTCCCCTCCCACAGGCTCATGAGCGGGCTGTGGAGAACCACAGAGCTGCGGCCAAGGAACAGCTGATGAAAGTGAGCGGATGCAGCGGCATGGGCCGGTGTGGGTGTGCGGGCTCAGCAGTGCTGCCGTGGGGCGTGGGGTGGGAGAAGTCCCCCCGTGCGGGGCTGCAGCTGCAGCCCTGCGGGCGCCGGTCGCCCCGATGGAGGAGGTGGGAGGGGACGGCGGCACGGAGCTCCGTGGGAGCGCCGGTGCCCTGATGGCCTCTCCTCCTTGCCCGCAGGAGTGCCGGAAAGTACGGGATGAAAGAGTGGCTGCTAGGCGAGAGGAGCTGGAGCAGGTAGGGTGGAGCGGGGGCTCGTCCTCAGAGCTCGGCGTCCTCACGGCTCTGGCTGTGAGGAGGACCTCGGTCCCGGCCCCTTGGGTCCACGGGTCCCAGCGCAGCCATCCCACATGGCCCAGCTGATGTCTTGCAGGAGAAGCAGCTCATCGCCCAGCTGGAAAAGCAGCTGCAGGGTGAGACTGAGGAGATTGAGGTAGTGTGAAGGGGCGAGGGGACGGGGCTCCCTGCAGCACCGGGGCTGTGCTGCTGCACTGCCGGCTCCCGCAGTCCCGCATGAGCCCCGGCTGTGCAACAGGGCCTGACCACCGTCCCGGGGCAGCAATGGGGCTGCAGCGCCGCTGGGCTTGGGGCTCGGGTTCCGTTCGGCACGTGGCGGGAGGGAGCAGCCCCATCCCAGCCCTGGGGTGGGCACACACTGCTGGGGAGCCCCCGCGGTGACAGAGGCCCGGCACCTTCCAACCGAGCCTTGTGCCCTACAGGCAGCAGCATCAGATGGAGCTGGAGGCAGCCCCATGCCTGGGGCTGTGCTGCCGGAGCTGGTGGAGGCACAGCTGGTAAGGGGCAGAGTTTGCCAGCGGAAATTTAACAGCGCTGCAGCGCGTGAAGCTGCTGCAGGAGCTGATGCAGGTGAGCTCTGGGTGGGCGGGCACAGAAGGGCCGGCGGGCCGAGCTGGAGGGCGCCCTGCCCGTGGCGCGGCAGCAGAGGGCCGGGCACCTCCGGCGGGATGCAGAGCTGCCGGCAGCGCCTCGGTGCCAGCGCCGCTCCTCTCTCCTCCCACAGGCTCATGAGCGGGCTGTGGAGAACCACAGAGCTGCGGCCAAGGAACAGCTGATGAAAGTGAGCGGATGCAGCGGCACGGGCCGGTGTGGGTGTGCGGGCTCAGCAGTGCTGCCGTGGGGCGTGGGGTGGGAGAAGTCCCCCCGTGCGGGGCTGCAGCTGCAGCCCTGCAGGCGCCGGTCGCCCCGATGGAGGAGGTGGGAGGGGACGGCGGCACGGAGCTCCGTGGGAGCGCCGGTGCCCTGATGGCCTCTCCTCCTTGCCCGCAGGAGTGCCGGAAAGTACGGGATGAAAGAGTGGCTGCTAGGCGAGAGGAGCTGGAGCAGGTAGGGTGGAGCGGGGGCTCGTCCTCAGAGCTCGGCGTCCTCACGGCTCTGGCTGTGAGGAGGACCTCGGTCCCGGCCCCTTGGGTCCACGGGTCCCAGCGCAGCCATCCCACATGGCCCAGCTGATGTCTTGCAGGAGAAGCAGCTCATCGCCCAGCTGGAAAAGCAGCTGCAGGGTGAGACTGAGGAGATTGAGGTAGTGTGAAGGGGCGAGGGGACGGGGCTCCCTGCAGCACCGGGGCTGTGCTGCTGCACTGCCGGCTCCCGCAGTCCCGCATGAGCCCCGGCTGTGCAACAGGGCCTGACCACCGTCCCGGGGCAGCAATGGGGCTGCAGCGCCGCTGGGCTTGGGGCTCGGGTTCCGTTCGGCACGTGGCGGGAGGGAGCAGCCCCATCCCAGCCCTGGGGTGGGCGCACACTGCTGGGGAGCCCCCGCGGTGACAGAGGCCGGCACCTTCCAACCGAGCCTTGTGCCCTACAGGCAGCAGCATCAGATGGAGCTGGAGGCAGCCCCCATGCCTGGGGCTGTGCTGCCGGAGCTGGTGGAGGCACAGCTGGTAAGGGGCAGAGTTTGCCAGCGGAAATTTAACAGCGCTGCAGCGCGTGAAGCTGCTGCAGGAGCTGATGCAGGTGAGCTCTGGGTGGGCGGGCACAGAAGGGCCGGCGGGCCGAGCTGGAGGGCGCCCTGCCCGTGGCGCGGCAGCAGAGGGCCGGGCACCTCCGGCGGGATGCAGAGCTGCCGGCAGCGCCTCGGTGCCAGCGCCGCTCCTCTCTCCTCCCACAGGCTCATGAGCGGGCTGTGGAGAACCACAGAGCTGCGGCCAAGGAACAGCTGATGAAAGTGAGCGGATGCAGCGGCATGGGCCGGTGTGGGTGTGCGGGCTCAGCAGTGCTGCCGTGGGGCGTGGGGTGGGAGAAGTCCCCCCGTGCGGGGCTGCAGCTGCAGCCCTGCAGGCGCCGGTCGCCCCGATGGAGGAGGTGGGAGGGGACGGCGGCACGGAGCTCCGTGGGAGCGCCGGTGCCCTGATGGCCTCTCCTCCTTGCCCGCAGGAGTGCCGGAAAGTACGGGATGAAAGAGTGGCTGCTAGGCGAGAGGAGCTGGAGCAGGTAGGGTGGAGCGGGGGCTCGTCCTCAGAGCTCGGCGTCCTCACGGCTCTGGCTGTGAGGAGGACCTCGGTCCCGGCCCCTTGGGTCCACGGGTCCCAGCGCAGCCATCCCACATGGCCCAGCTGATGTCTTGCAGGAGAAGCAGCTCATCGCCCAGCTGGAAAAGCAGCTGCAGGGTGAGACTGAGGAGATTGAGGTAGTGTGAAGGGGCGAGGGGACGGGGCTCCCTGCAGCACCGGGGCTGTGCTGCTGCACTGCCGGCTCCCGCAGTCCCGCATGAGCCCCGGCTGTGCAACAGGGCCTGACCACCGTCCCGGGGCAGCAATGGGGCTGCAGCGCCGCTGGGCTTGGGGCTCGGGTTCCGTTCGGCACGTGGCGGGAGGGAGCAGCCCCATCCCAGCCCTGGGGTGGGCGCACACTGCTGGGGAGCCCCCGCGGTGACAGAGGCCGGCACCTTCCAACCGAGCCTTGTGCCCTACAGGCAGCAGCATCAGATGGAGCTGGAGGCAGCCCCCATGCCTGGGGCTGTGCTGCCGGAGCTGGTGGAGGCACAGCTGGTAAGGGGCAGAGTTTGCCAGCGGAAATTTAACAGCGCTGCAGCGCGTGAAGCTGCTGCAGGAGCTGATGCAGGTGAGCTCTGGGTGGGCGGGCACAGAAGGGCCGGCGGGCCGAGCTGGAGGGCGCCCTGCCCGTGGCGCGGCAGCAGAGGGCCGGGCACCTCCGGCGGGATGCAGAGCTGCCGGCAGCGCCTCGGTGCCAGCGCCGCTCCTCTCTCCTCCCACAGGCTCATGAGCGGGCTGTGGAGAACCACAGAGCTGCGGCCAAGGAACAGCTGATGAAAGTGAGCGGATGCAGCGGCATGGGCCGGTGTGGGTGTGCGGGCTCAGCAGTGCTGCCGTGGGGCGTGGGGTGGGAGAAGTCCCCCCGTGCGGGGCTGCAGCTGCAGCCCTGCAGGCGCCGGTCGCCCCGATGGAGGAGGTGGGAGGGGACGGCGGCACGGAGCTCCGTGGGAGCGCCGGTGCCCTGATGGCCTCTCCTCCTTGCCCGCAGGAGTGCCGGAAAGTACGGGATGAAAGAGTGGCTGCTAGGCGAGAGGAGCTGGAGCAGGTAGGGTGGAGCGGGGGCTCGTCCTCAGAGCTCGGCGTCCTCACGGCTCTGGCTGTGAGGAGGACCTCGGTCCCGGCCCCTTGGGTCCACGGGTCCCAGCGCAGCCATCCCACATGGCCCAGCTGATGTCTTGCAGGAGAAGCAGCTCATCGCCCAGCTGGAAAAGCAGCTGCAGGGTGAGACTGAGGAGATTGAGGTAGTGTGAAGGGGCGAGGGGACGGGGCTCCCTGCAGCACCGGGGCTGTGCTGCTGCACTGCCGGCTCCCGCAGTCCCGCATGAGCCCCGGCTGTGCAACAGGGCCTGACCACCGTCCCGGGGCAGCAATGGGGCTGCAGCGCCGCTGGGCTTGGGGCTCGGGTTCCGTTCGGCACGTGGCGGGAGGGAGCAGCCCCATCCCAGCCCTGGGGTGGGCACACACTGCTGGGGAGCCCCCGCGGTGACAGAGGCCGGCACCTTCCAACCGAGCCTTGTGCCCTACAGGCAGCAGCATCAGATGGAGCTGGAGGCAGCCCCCATGCCTGCGGCTGTGCTGCCGGAGCTGGTGGAGGCACAGCTGGTAAGGGGCAGAGTTTGCCAGCGGAAATTTAACAGCGCTGCAGCGCGTGAAGCTGCTGCAGGAGCTGATGCAGGTGAGCTCTGGGTGGGCGGGCACAGAACGGCCGGCGGGCCGAGCTGGAGGGCGCCCTGCCCGTGGCGCGGCAGCAGAGGGCCGGGCACCTCCGGCGGGATGCAGAGCTGCCGGCAGCGCCTCGGTGCCAGCGCCGCTCCTCTCTCCTCCCACAGGCTCATGAGCGGGCTGTGGAGAACCACAGAGCTGCGGCCAAGGAACAGCTGATGAAAGTGAGCGGATGCAGCGGCATGGGCCGGTGTGGGTGTGCGGGCTCAGCAGTGCTGCCGTGGGGCGTGGGGTGGGAGAAGTCCCCCCATGCGGGGCTGCAGCTGCAGCCCTGCAGGCGCCGGTCGCCCCGATGGAGGAGGTGGGAGGGGACGGCGGCACGGAGCTCCGTGGGAGCGCCGGTGCCCTGATGGCCTCTCCTCCTTGCCCGCAGGAGTGCCGGAAAGTACGGGATGAAAGAGTGGCTGCTAGGCGAGAGGAGCTGGAGCAGGTAGGGTGGAGCGGGGGCTCGTCCTCAGAGCTCGGCGTCCTCACGGCTCTGGCTGTGAGGAGGACCTCGGTCCCGGCCCCTTGGGTCCACGGGTCCCAGCGCAGCCATCCCACATGGCCCAGCTGATGTCTTGCAGGAGAAGCAGCTCATCGCCCAGCTGGAAAAGCAGCTGCAGGGTGAGACTGAGGAGATTGAGGTAGTGTGAAGGGGCGAGGGGACGGGGCTCCCTGCAGCACCGGGGCTGTGCTGCTGCACTGCCGGCTCCCGCAGTCCCGCATGAGCCCCGGCTGTGCAACAGGGCCTGACCACCGTCCCGGGGCAGCAATGGGGCTGCAGCGCCGCTGGGCTTGGGGCTCGGGTTCCGTTCGGCACGTGGCGGGAGGGAGCAGCCCCATCCCAGCCCTGGGGTGGGCACACACTGCTGGGGAGCCCCCGCGGTGACAGAGGCCGGCACCTTCCAACCGAGCCTTGTGCCCTACAGGCAGCAGCATCAGATGGAGCTGGAGGCAGCCCCCATGCCTGGGGCTGTGCTGCCGGAGCTGGTGGAGGCACAGCTGGTAAGGGGCAGAGTTTGCCAGCGGAAATTTAACAGCGCTGCAGCGCGTGAAGCTGCTGCAGGAGCTGATGCAGGTGAGCTCTGGGTGGGCGGGCACAGAAGGGCCGGCGGGCCGAGCTGGAGGGCGCCCTGCCCGTGGCGCGGCAGCAGAGGGCCGGGCACCTCCGGCGGGATGCAGAGCTGCCGGCAGCGCCTCGGTGCCAGCGCCGCTCCTCTCTCCTCCCACAGGCTCATGAGCGGGCTGTGGAGAACCACAGAGCTGCGGCCAAGGAACAGCTGATGAAAGTGAGCGGATGCAGCGGCATGGGCCGGTGTGGGTGTGCGGGCTCAGCAGTGCTGCCGTGGGGCGTGGGGTGGGAGAAGTCCCCCCGTGCGGGGCTGCAGCTGCAGCCCTGCGGGCGCCGGTCGCCCCGATGGAGGAGGTGGGAGGGGACGGCGGCAAGGAGCTCCGTGGGAGCGCCGGTGCCCTGATGGCCTCTCCTCCTTGCCCGCAGGAGTGCCGGAAAGTACGGGATGAAAGAGTGGCTGCTAGGCGAGAGGAGCTGGAGCAGGTAGGGTGGAGCGGGGGCTCGTCCTCAGAGCTCGGCGTCCTCACGGCTCTGGCTGTGAGGAGGACCTCGGTCCCGGCCCCTTGGGTCCACGGGTCCCAGCGCAGCCATCCCACATGGCCCAGCTGATGTCTTGCAGGAGAAGCAGCTCATCGCCCAGCTGGAAAAGCAGCTGCAGGGTGAGACTGAGGAGATTGAGGTAGTGTGAAGGGGCGAGGGGACGGGGCTCCCTGCAGCACCGGGGCTGTGCTGCTGCACTGCCGGCTCCCGCAGTCCCGCATGAGCCCCGGCTGTGCAACAGGGCCTGACCACCGTCCCGGGGCAGCAATGGGGCTGCAGCGCCGCTGGGCTTGGGGCTCGGATTCTGTTCGGCACGTGGCGGGTGGGACCAAACCCATCCCAGCCCTGGGGTGGGCACACACTGCTGGGGAGCCCCCGCGGTGACAGAGGCCGGCACCTTCCAACCGAGCCTTGTGCCCTACAGGCAGCAGCATCAGATGGAGCTGGAGGCAGCCCCCATGCCTGGGGCTGTGCTGCCGGAGCTGGTGGAGGCACAGCTGGTAAGGGGCAGAGTTTGCCAGCGGAAATTTAACAGCGCTGCAGCGCGTGAAGCTGCTGCAGGAGCTGATGCAGGTGAGCTCTGGGTGGGCGGGCACAGAAGGGCCGGCGGGCCGAGCTGGAGGGCGCCCTGCCCGTGGCGCGGCAGCAGAGGGCCGGGCACCTCCGGCGGGATGCAGAGCTGCCGGCAGCGCCTCGGTGCCAGCGCCGCTCCTCTCTCCTCCCACAGGCTCATGAGCGGGCTGTGGAGAACCACAGAGCTGCGGCCAAGGAACAGCTGATGAAAGTGAGCGGATGCAGCGGCATGGGCCGGTGTGGGTGTGCGGGCTCAGCAGTGCTGCCGTGGGGCGTGGGGTGGGAGAAGTCCCCCCGTGCGGGGCTGCAGCTGCAGCCCTGCGGGCGCCGGTCGCCCCGATGGAGGAGGTGGGAGGGGACGGCGGCACGGAGCTCCGTGGGAGCGCCGGTGCCCTGATGGCCTCTCCTCCTTGCCCGCAGGAGTGCCGGAAAGTACGGGATGAAAGAGTGGCTGCTAGGCGAGAGGAGCTGGAGCAGGTAGGGTGGAGCGGGGGCTCGTCCTCAGAGCTCGGCGTCCTCGCGGCTCTGGCTGTGAGGAGGACCTCGGTCCCGGCCCCTTGGGTCCACGGGTCCCAGCGCAGCCATCCCACATGGCCCAGCTGATGTCTTGCAGGAGAAGCAGCTCATCGCCCAGCTGGAAAAGCAGCTGCAGGGTGAGACTGAGGAGATTGAGGTAGTGTGAAGGGGCGAGGGGACGGGGCTCCCTGCAACACCGGGGCTGTGCTGCTGCACTGCCGGCTCCCGCAGTCCCGCATGAGCCCCGGCTGTGCAACAGGGCCTGACCACCGTCCCGGGGCAGCAATGGGGCTGCAGCGCCGCTGGGCTTGGGGCTCGGGTTCCGTTCGGCACGTGGCGGGAGGGAGCAGCCCCATCCCAGCCCTGGGGTGGGCACACACTGCTGGGGAGCCCCCGCGGTGACAGAGGCCGGCACCTTCCAACCGAGCCTTGTGCCCTACAGGCAGCAGCATCAGATGGAGCTGGAGGCAGCCCCCATGCCTGGGGCTGTGCTGCCGGAGCTGGTGGAGGCACAGCTGGTAAGGGGCAGAGTTTGCCAGCGGAAATTTAACAGCGCTGCAGCGCGTGAAGCTGCTGCAGGAGCTGATGCAGGTGAGCTCTGGGTGGGCGGGCACAGAAGGGCCGGCGGGCCGAGCTGGAGGGCGCCCTGCCCGTGGCGCGGCAGCAGAGGGCCGGGCACCTCCGGCGGGATGCAGAGCTCCCGGCAGCGCCTCGGTGCCAGCGCCGCTCCTCTCTCCTCCCACAGGCTCATGAGCGGGCTGTGGAGAACCACAGAGCTGCGGCCAAGGAACAGCTGATGAAGGTGAGCGGATGCAGCGGCACGGGCCGGTGTGGGTTTGCGGGCTCAGCAGTGCTGCCGTGGGGCGTGGGGTGGGAGAAGTCCCCCTGTGCGGGGCTGTAGCTGCAGCCCTGCGGGCGCCGGTCGCCCCGATGGAGGAGGTGGGAGGGGACGGCGGCACGGAGCTCCGTGGGAGCGCCGGTGCCCTGATGGCCTCTCCTCCTTGCCCGCAGGAGTGCCGGAAAGTACGGGATGAAAGAGTGGCTGCTAGGCGAGAGGAGCTGGAGCAGGTAGGGTGGAGCGGGGGCTCGTCCTCAGAGCTCGGCGTCCTCACGGCTCTGGCTGTGAGGAGGACCTCGGTCCCGGCCCCTTGGGTCCACGGGTCCCAGCGCAGCCATCCCACATGGCCCAGCTGATGTCTTGCAAGAGAAGCAGCTGATCGCCCTGCTGGAAAAGCAGCTGCAGGGTGAGACTGAGGAGATTGAGGTAGTGTGAAGGGGCGAGGGGACGGGGCTCCCTGCAGCACCGGGGCTGTGCTGCTGCACTGCCGGCTCCCGCAGTCCCGCATGAGCCCCGGCTGTGCAACAGGGCCTGACCACCGTCCCGGGGCAGCAATGGGGCTGCAGCGCCGCTGGGCTTGGGGCTCGGGTTCCGTTCGGCACGTGGCGGGAGGGAGCAGCCCCATCCCAGCCCTGGGGTGGGCACACACTGCTGGGGAGCCCCCGCGGTGACAGAGGCCGGCACCTTCCAACCGAGCCTTGTGCCCTACAGGCAGCAGCATCAGATGGAGCTGGAGGCAGCCCCCATGCCTGGGGCTGTGCTGCCGGAGCTGGTGGAGGCACAGCTGGTAAGGGGCAGAGTTTGCCAGCGGAAATTTAACAGCGCTGCAGCGCGTGAAGCTGCTGCAGGAGCTGATGCAGGTGAGCTCTGGGTGGGCGGGCACAGAAGGGCCGGCGGGCCGAGCTGGAGGGCGCCCTGCCCGTGGCGCGGCAGCAGAGGGCCGGGCACCTCCGGCGGGATGCAGAGCTGCCGGCAGCGCCTCGGTGCCAGCGCCGCTCCTCTCTCCTCCCACAGGCTCATGAGCGGGCTGTGGAGAACCACAGAGCTGCGGCCAAGGAACAGCTGATGAAAGTGAGCGGAAGCAGCGGCATGGGCCGGTGTGGGTGTGCGGGCTCAGCAGTGCTGCCGTGGGGCGTGGGGTGGGAGAAGTCCCCCCGTGCGGGGCTGCAGCTGCAGCCCTGCGGGCGCCGGTCGAACCGATGGAGGAGGTGGGAGGGGACGGCGGCACGGAGCTCCGTGGGAGCGCCGGTGCCCTGATGGCCTCTCCTCCTTGCCCGCAGGAGTGCCAGAAAGTACGGGATGAAAGAGTGGCTGCTAGGCGAGAGGAGCTGGAGCAGGTAGGGTGGAGCGGGGGCTCGTCCTCAGAGCTCGGCGTCCTCACGGCTCTGGCTGTGAGGAGGACCTCGGTCCTGGCCCCTTGGGTCCACGGGTCCCAGCGCAGCCATCCCACATGGCCCAGCTGATGTCTTGCAGGAGAAGCAGCTCATCGCCCAGCTGGAAAAGCAGCTGCAGGGTGAGACTGAGGAGATTGAGGTAGTGTGAAGGGGCGAGGGGACGGGGCTCCCTGCAGCACCGGGGCTGTGCTGCTGCACTGCCGGCTCCCGCAGTCCCGCATGAGCCCCGGCTGTGCAACAGGGCCTGACCACCGTCCCGGGGCAGCAATGGGGCTGCAGCGCCGCTGGGCTTAGGGCTCGGGTTCCGTTCGGCACGTGGCGGGAAGGAGCAGCCCCATCCCAGCCCTGGGGTGGGCACACACTGCTGGGGAGCCCCCGCGGTGACAGAGGCCGGCACCTTCCAACCGAGCCTTGTGCCCTACAGGCAGCAGCATCAGATGGAGCTGGAGGCAGCCCCCATGCCTGGGGCTGTGCTGCCGGAGCTGGTGGAGGCACAGCTGGTAAGGGGCAGAGTTTGCCAGCGGAAATTTAACAGCGCTGCAGCGCGTGAAGCTGCTGCAGGAGCTGATGCAGGTGAGCTCTGGGTGGGCGGGCACAGAAGGGCCGGCGGGCCGAGCTGGAGGGCGCCCTGCCCGTGGCGCGGCAGCAGAGGGCCGGGCACCTCCGGCGGGATGCAGAGCTGCCGGCAGCGCCTCGGTGCCAGCGCCGCTCCTCTCTCCTCCCACAGGCTCATGAGCGGGCTGTGGAGAACCACAGAGCTGCGGCCAAGGAACAGCTGATGAAGGTGAGCGGATGCAGCGGCACGGGCCGGTGTGGGTGTGCGGGCTCAGCAGTGCTGCCGTGGGGCGTGGGGTGGGAGAAGTCCCCCCGTGCGGGGCTGCAGCTGCAGCCCTGCGGGCGCCGGTCGCCCCGATGGAGGAGGTGGGAGGGGACGGCGGCACGGAGCTCCGTGGGAGCGCCGGTGCCCTGATGGCCTCTCCTCCTTGCCCGCAGGAGTGCCGGAAAGTACGGGATGAAAGAGTGGCTGCTAGGCGAGAGGAGCTGGAGCAGGTAGGGTGGAGCGGGGGCTCGTCCTCAGAGCTCGGCGTCCTCACGGCCCTGGCTGTGAGGAGGACCTCGGTCCTGGTCCCTTGGGTCCCAGCGCAGCCATCCCACATGGCCCAGCTGATGTCTTGCAGAAGCAGCTCATCACCCAGCTGGAAAAGCAGCTGCAGGGTGAGACTGAGGAGATTGAGGTAGTGTGAAGGGGCGAGGGGACAGGGCTCCCTGCAGCACCGGGGCTGTGCTGCTGCACTGCCGGCTCCCGCAGTCCCGCATGAGCCCCGGCTGTGCAACAGGACCTGACCACCGTCCCGGGGCAGCAATGGGGCTGCAGCGCCGCTGGGCTTGGGGCTCGGGTTCCGTTCGGCACGTGGCGGGAGGGAGCAGCCCCATCCCAGCCCTGGGGTGGGCACACACTGCTGGGGAGCCCCCGCGGTGACAGAGGCCGGCACCTTCCAACCGAGCCTTGTGCCCTACAGGCAGCAGCATCAGATGGAGCTGGAGGCAGCCCCCATGCCTGGGGCTGTGCTGCCGGAGCTGGTGGAGGCACAGCTGGTAAGGGGCAGAGTTTGCCAGCGGAAATTTAACAGCGCTGCAGCGCGTGAAGCTGCTGCAGGAGCTGATGCAGGTGAGCTCTGGGTGGGCGGGCACAGAAGGGCCGGCGGGCCGAGCTGGAGGGCGCCCTGCCCGTGGCGCGGCAGCAGAGGGCCGGGCACCTCCGGCGGGATGCAGAGCTGCCGGCAGCGCCTCGGTGCCAGCGCCGCTCCTCTCTCCTCCCACAGGCTCATGAGCGGGCTGTGGAGAACCACAGAGCTGCGGCCAAGGAACAGCTGATGAAGGTGAGCGGATGCAGCGGCACGGGCCGGTGTGGGTGTGCGGGCTCAGCAGTGCTGCCGTGGGGCGTGGGGTGGGAGAAGTCCCCCTGTGCGGGGCTGCAGCTGCAGCCCTGCGGGCGCCGGTCGCCCCGACGGAGGAGGTGGGAGGGGACAGCGGCACGGAGCTCCGTGGGAGCGCCGGTGCCCTGATGGCCTCTCCTCCTTGCCCGCAGGAGTGCCGGAAAGTACGGGATGAAAGAGTGGCTGCTAGGCGAGAGGAGCTGGAGCAGGTAGGGTGGAGCGGGGGCTCGTCCTCAGAGCTCGGCGTCCTCACGGCCCTGGCTGTGAGGAGGACCTCGGTCCTGGTCCCTTGGGTCCACGGGTCCCAGCGCAGCCATCCCACATGGCCCAGCTGATGTCTTGCAGGAGAAGCAGCTCATCGCCCAGCTGGAAAAGCAGCTGCAGGGTGAGACTGAGGAGATTGAGGTAGTGTGAAGGGGCGAGGGGACGGGGCTCCCTGCAGCACCGGGGCTGTGCTGCTGCACTGCCGGCTCCCGCAGTCCTGCATGAGCCCCGGCTGTGCAACAGGGCCTGACCACCGTCCCGGGGCAGCAATGGGGCTGCAGCGCCGCTGGGCTTGGGGCTCGGGTTCCGTTCGGCACGTGGCGGGAGGGAGCAGCCCCATCCCAGCCCTGGGGTGGGCACACACTGCTGGGGAGCCCCCGCGGTGACAGAGGCCGGCACCTTCCAACCGAGCCTTGTGCCCTACAGGCAGCAGCATCAGATGGAGCTGGAGGCAGCCCCCATGCCTGGGGCTGTGCTGCCGGAGCTGGTGGAGGCACAGCTGGTAAGGGGCAGAGTTTGCCAGCGGAAATTTAACAGCGCTGCAGCGCGTGAAGCTGCTGCAGGAGCTGATGCAGGTGAGCTCTGGGTGGGCGGGCACAGAAGGGCCGGCGGGCCGAGCTGGAGGGCGCCCTGCCCGTGGCGCGGCAGCAGAGGGCCGGGCACCTCCGGCGGGATGCAGAGCTGCCGGCAGCGCCTCGGTGCCAGCGCCGCTCCTCTCTCCTCCCACAGGCTCATGAGCGGGCTGTGGAGAACCACAGAGCTGCGGCCAAGGAACAGCTGATGAAGGTGAGCGGATGCAGCGGCACGGGCCGGTGTGGGTGTGCGGGCTCAGCAGTGCTGCCGTGGGGCGTGGGGTGGGAGAAGTCCCCCCGTGCGGGGCTGCAGCTGCAGCCCTGCGGGCGCCGGTCGCCCCGATGGAGGAGGTGGGAGGGGACGGCGGCACGGAGCTCCGTGGGAGCGCCGGTGCCCTGATGGCCTCTCCTCCTTGCCCGCAGGAGTGCCGGAAAGTACGGGATGAAAGAGTGGCTGCTAGGCGAGAGGAGCTGGAGCAGGTAGGGTGGAGCGGGGGCTCGTCCTCAGAGCTCGGCGTCCTCACGGCCCTGGCTGTGAGGAGGACCTCGGTCCTGGTCCCTTGGGTCCACGGGTCCCAGCGCAGCCATCCCACATGGCCCAGCTGATGTCTTGCAGGAGAAGCAGCTCATCGCCCAGCTGGAAAAGCAGCTGCAGGGTGAGACTGAGGAGATTGAGGTAGTGTGAAGGGGCGAGGGGACAGGGCTCCCTGCAGCACCGGGGCTGTGCTGCTGCACTGCCGGCTCCCGCAGTCCCGCATGAGCCCCGGCTGTGCAACAGGACCTGACCACCGTCCCGGGGCAGCAATGGGGCTGCAGCGCCGCTGGGCTTGGGGCTCGGGTTCCGTTCGGCACGTGGCGGGAGGGAGCAGCCCCATCCCAGCCCTGGGGTGGGCACACACTGCTGGGGAGCCCCCGCGGTGACAGAGGCCGGCACCTTCCAACCGAGCCTTGTGCCCTACAGGCAGCAGCATCAGATGGAGCTGGAGGCAGCCCCCATGCCTGGGGCTGTGCTGCCGGAGCTGGTGGAGGCACAGCTGGTAAGGGGCAGAGTTTGCCAGCGGAAATTTAACAGCGCTGCAGCGCGTGAAGCTGCTGCAGGAGCTGATGCAGGTGAGCTCTGGGTGGGCGGGCACAGAAGGGCCGGCGGGCCGAGCTGGAGGGCGCCCTGCCCGTGGCGCGGCAGCAGAGGGCCGGGCACCTCCGGCGGGATGCAGAGCTGCCGGCAGCGCCTCGGTGCCAGCGCCGCTCCTCTCTCCTCCCACAGGCTCATGAGCGGGCTGTGGAGAACCACAGAGCTGCGGCCAAGGAACAGCTGATGAAGGTGAGCGGATGCAGCGGCACGGGCCGGTGTGGGTGTGCGGGCTCAGCAGTGCTGCCGTGGGGCGTGGGGTGGGAGAAGTCCCCCCGTGCGGGGCTGCAGCTGCAGCCCTGCGGGCGCCGGTCGCCCCGATGGAGGAGGTGGGAGGGGACGGCGGCACGGAGCTCCGTGGGAGCGCCGGTGCCCTGATGGCCTCTCCTCCTTGCCCGCAGGAGTGCCGGAAAGTACGGGATGAAAGAGTGGCTGCTAGGCGAGAGGAGCTGGAGCAGGTAGGGTGGAGCGGGGGCTCGTCCTCAGAGCTCGGCGTCCTCACGGCCCTGGCTGTGAGGAGGACCTCGGTCCTGGTCCCTTGGGTCCACGGGTCCCAGCGCAGCCATCCCACATGGCCCAGCTGATGTCTTGCAGGAGAAGCAGCTCATCGCCCAGCTGGAAAAGCAGCTGCAGGGTGAGACTGAGGAGATTGAGGTAGTGTGAAGGGGCGAGGGGACGGGGCTCCCTGCAGCACCGGGGCTGTGCTGCTGCACTGCCGGCTCCCGCAGTCCCGCATGAGCCCCGGCTGTGCAACAGGGCCTGACCACCGTCCCGGGGCAGCAATGGGGCTGCAGCGCCGCTGGGCTTGGGGCTCGGGTTCCGTTCGGCACGTGGCGGGAAGGAGCAGCCCCATCCCAGCCCTGGGGTGGGCACACACTGCTGGGGAGCCCCCGCGGTGACAGAGGCCGGCACCTTCCAACCGAGCCTTGTGCCCTACAGGCAGCAGCATCAGATGGAGCTGGAGGCAGCCCCCATGCCTGGGGCTGTGCTGCCGGAGCTGGTGGAGGCACAGCTGGTAAGGGGCAGAGTTTGCCAGCGGAAATTTAACAGCGCTGCAGCGCGTGAAGCTGCTGCAGGAGCTGATGCAGGTGAGCTCTGGGTGGGCGGGCACAGAAGGGCCGGCGGGCCGAGCTGGAGGGCGCCCTGCCCGTGGCGCGGCAGCAGAGGGCCGGGCACCTCCGGCGGGATGCAGAGCTGCCGGCAGCGCCTCGGTGCCAGCGCCGCTCCTCTCTCCTCCCACAGGCTCATGAGCGGGCTGTGGAGAACCACAGAGCTGCGGCCAAGGAACAGCTGATGAAGGTGAGCGGATGCAGCGGCACGGGCCGGTGTGGGTGTGCGGGCTCAGCAGTGCTGCCGTGGGGCGTGGGGTGGGAGAAGTCCCCCCGTGCGGGGCTGCAGCTGCAGCCCTGCGGGCGCCGGTCGCCCCGATGGAGGAGGTGGGAGGGGACGGCGGCACGGAGCTCCGTGGGAGCGCCGGTGCCCTGATGGCCTCTCCTCCTTGCCCGCAGGAGTGCCGGAAAGTACGGGATGAAAGAGTGGCTGCTAGGCGAGAGGAGCTGGAGCAGGTAGGGTGGAGCGGGGGCTCGTCCTCAGAGCTCGGCGTCCTCACGGCCCTGGCTGTGAGGAGGACCTCGGTCCTGGTCCCTTGGGTCCCAGCGCAGCCATCCCACATGGCCCAGCTGATGTCTTGCAGAAGCAGCTCATCACCCAGCTGGAAAAGCAGCTGCAGGGTGAGACTGAGGAGATTGAGGTAGTGTGAAGGGGCGAGGGGACGGGGCTCCCTGCAGCACCGGGGCTGTGCTGCTGCACTGCCGGCTCCCGCAGTCCCGCATGAGCCCCGGCTGTGCAACAGGGCCTGACCACCGTCCCGGGGCAGCAATGGGGCTGCAGCGCCGCTGGGCTTGGGGCTCGGGTTCCGTTCGGCACGTGGCGGGAGGGAGCAGCCCCATCCCAGCCCTGGGGTGGGCACACACTGCTGGGGAGCCCCCGCGGTGACAGAGGCCGGCACCTTCCAACCGAGCCTTGTGCCCTACAGGCAGCAGCATCAGATGGAGCTGGAGGCAGCCCCCATGCCTGGGGCTGTGCTGCCGGAGCTGGTGGAGGCACAGCTGGTAAGGGGCAGAGTTTGCCAGCG
Organism: Tetrao urogallus; assembly: GCF_951394365.1. Classification (NCBI taxonomy): domain Eukaryota; kingdom Metazoa; phylum Chordata; class Aves; order Galliformes; family Phasianidae; genus Tetrao; species Tetrao urogallus. Next base: position 346,889 of record NC_136823.1, read on the forward strand.
GAAATTTAACAGCGCTGCAGCGCGTGAAGCTGCTGCAGGAGCTGATGCAGGTGAGCTCTGGGTGGGCGGGCACAGAAGGGCCGGCGGGCCGAGCTGGAGGGCGCCCTGCCCGTGGCGCGGCAGCAGAGGGCCGGGCACCTCCGGCGGGATGCAGAGCTGCCGGCAGCGCCTCGGTGCCAGCGCCGCTCCTCTCTCCTCCCACAGGCTCATGAGCGGGCTGTGGAGAACCACAGAGCTGCGGCCAAGGAACAGCTGATGAAGGTGAGCGGATGCATCGGCACGGGCCGGTGTGGGTGTGCGGGCTCAGCAGTGCTGCCGTGGGGCGTGGGGTGGGAGAAGTCCCCCTGTGCGGGGCTGCAGCTGCAGCCCTGCGGGCGCCGGTCGCCCCGATGGAGGAGGTGGGAGGGGACAGCGGCACGGAGCTCCGTGGGAGCGCCGGTGCCCTGATGGCCTCTCCTCCTTGCCCGCAGGAGTGCCGGAAAGTACGGGATGAAAGAGTGGCTGCTAGGCGAGAGGAGCTGGAGCAGGTAGGGTGGAGCGGGGGCTCGTCCTCAGAGCTCGGCGTCCTCACGGCCCTGGCCGTGAGGAGGACCTCGGTCCTGGTCCCTTGGGTCCACGGGTCCCAGCGCAGCCATCCCACATGGCCCAGCTGATGTCTTGCAGGAGAAGCAGCTCATCGCCCAGCTGGAAAAGCAGCTGCAGGGTGAGACTGAGGAGATTGAGGTAGTGTGAAGGGGCGAGGGGACGGGGCTCCCTGCAGCACCGGGGCTGTGCTGCTGCACTGCCGGCTCCCGCAGTCCCGCATGAGCCCCGGCTGTGCAGCAGGGCCTGGCCATCGTCCCTGCCCCGTGTTTACCTACAGGAGAAGGAGAAGCAGGCGAGGAGATGAGGGCTCGCCTTCTGGATGCAGTGAGTGTCCCCTCGTTGCCCCGTGCCCAGCCGCCAGCAGCCGGGCTCCTGGCAGGGGGCTGATGTCTTGGACCCCCACTGCAGCTGGCGGGGCTCCCAAACGGCTCCGTCGGCACTGTGTGGGGCTGTGCTGCCGTGGGGGGGGATGCCTCATTCCCGGCCCCCTTTCTCTTTTGCCCCACAGGATGATCTGCCTCATCCTGGTCTGCCTCCAGCTGCTCCTCGTTGTTGCGCTGGGGTCTTCTCTCGGCTCCTGCCTCGAGTGCTGCCCCGGGCAACGTACGCTTCCCTGGCGTACTTTGCGAGCAGCACCCTGCGTGTGGTCTGTGATGGGCTGCTGCCCATCTGACTGCCGGGCTCGGTAGCCCCTCCCAGCTCGGGGCTGCGCGGTGGGGCGCGGGGAGAGGGCTCTGTCCCCATGGAAGGGGCCTCTCCTGTGCTCCTGCCCCCCGGGGCGCACCGGCACAGTTGTGGGGCAGTGCTGACAGACGGCTGAGTGCCACCCCTTTGGACTTCTCAGTGAGTTTCTACTGTCGTCGTTAGCCGTCGTCATGAGCCGTCGTCGGCTGAACACCACCTCCTCCGACGACCCAGCACACTGGAGATCTGCACCTGACACCAGGACGTGGCTGGATCCACGAGCGCTTTGCTGCCTGTCCCTCTTTCCCCATTTTCTGCCTTTTTGTCATCTGGTATTCTTTGGCTCTTTGTCACAGCCATTGCCCACAATTGTTACATCTAATATTATTCATTGCAATCAGCCCATTGGCCAATGTTACCACCAATTGGAGCTGGAGGAGCTGGAGGTAGAGAGTGCCTGGTGAGTGGGACTGGGCCCTGCAGCCCACGCCTTTCCCACAAGCCCTTCCTTTCCAGGTGCCGCAGTTCCTCTGCACTGTCTCTGAAAACCAGACGACTCAGTCTGCTGCCTTTGGTGCCACCTCCAAGGAAGCATTCCAGCTGATTCGAGTGTCCTGTGGGACTTCTCGGTCAAGCCCTTCTCCGTTCTTTTTGCTCTCCTTCTTGGCTTCCTTCCTCAGCAGAGCAGCACTTACTTTGGGCTTCTTCACTGTCTCCCAAGTCTGAGTCCCAAGACTGTGCCAGTCCTACAGGAATCAATGCAGAAACGGTCAGGGAACCTTCACAGGTTACAAGTGGCTGACAGCTCGCTTTGGGAGCTCAAGCCACCCACCCAGGCAGCTTTGGCTGCCAGCACTGGTAACCGCCTTCCTGGCATTAGGGCACACCAGAAACTCCACATCTATCTCCTTCCCAAAAGTCCCATACGAACCAGAACCCAAAGCCATCTCCTGCAGGGCAGTGCCTGCACAGGGCTTGGACACTGCCTGGCAGTGCACGGAGCACAGCAGCAGCAGCAGCAGCAGATGAGCTTGCATCCCAAGGCTCCTGGCGTGCATCAGGAACAGCGCGCACACGGAAGGAAGGGCAGGACAAACGACGGCACTCTCGGCTGGGCCGGGCCCACCAACGTAGGCCACAGCTACAAATTGTTCCCTCCCTGCCCCTTGTCTGTGCCTTTCTATCAGCCTCAGAGAGCACGACTTACTGGCTTATGGCACCTGGAAACTGGCACAATTGCAGCTAATGCAGAGAAGCTGCAACGTGGCTCCACAGAAGAGATGGTGGTGCAGCACGTTCTCCGCCAGCGTGGGCTCAGGGATCTCAGCTGGGGAGAAATGCCCTTCAGCAGCCACACAGCAGGCAGCCTGCTGCTCCCCTGCTCTCAAGGAGGCCGCTTTCTACAAGAGGGGAAAAAGAGTCATTATTCTGTCATGCACACTGGTGTTACAGGCTGAGTTAGAGCTGTTCTGAAGATATCCTTGGTCTACTGACCCAACAACAAAGAAGGACACAAAACTTGCAGCTGCACCATCTTTTCCGCCTGCCGAGGAAAAGACTCCTCAAGCTTGAGCACTGCTCCACTTGCAGGCAAGGGGAGCAGGAGCTGAAAAGGACAGGAGGACATAAAATGAAGGAAAAGCTTAACAGAAAGCAGATCTGTTGCAGACAGTGCCACCAGCTGTGTTTGAATAGTGCTGCCTTAGTGCATGCTTACAGTAAGGCACACCTACCTTGCAAGGGCCACACAGAGTTTGTTTGGAGTTTGTGACACAGCACCTATGGCTCCCCCGAGTCCCAACTCCATTTCTCAGCCACTCACGCTCTGCTCCTCCATGTTCTGCAACAGAAAAGTCACAAGATGGAAATTCAGTTCATCGCAGACGTCAAACCTCCCTTTTCAGTGTAGTCGCACTCATTTCTCTGCAGGATAAATCAGGGGAGTGCTTACCAAGTGAGCAGCATTTACTGCCAGTTAGCAGCAGCAACCTGTGCCTAACTCTACACTACTAACAGTAACCTGTGCCTAACTCTAAACCACTAACAGTACCCTATGCCTAACACTAAAACTAAACTTAACACTAAAACTAAGCTAACAATGAAATCAACAACCAAACCCAGAAGTGGGACCTAACTCCTACAGGGGAAAGATGGAACCGGGGGCCCGCAGAACCGCAGAGGAGCAACAAGGTGGAGGAGGGGCAGATGTTAGCAATGCCACCCAGCTAATGCCGGGGGCAGGGGCCGCACAGCGGGTAAGGAGCCGAGCGCCCGGACCAGCAATGGCGGAGCTGTGAGCGCGCCAACACGGGGCCTGGCACGGTGCTGCGGTGCCAGGCCAGCTGTGCCGCAGGCGGATCCACCTCCATGGGCTCCTCTGGAGGCGGATCCACCTCCATGGGCTCCCCATGGTCGCTCACAGCGCTGGCCCGGGCGCGATGGAACCAGGCTCCCTTCCTCCTCTCCCTCCTCTGCCTGATGGTCATGGTGGGCCCCTTCCTCCTCTTCGGTTCTGGGGCCCCCAGCTCCCTCTTCCCATTTAAAACCACTCTCTCCTCCTCTCTCGCTCTCTTCGTTCTGGACATGGCTGCCACCTGCCCAGCACGCTCAGAGACGAGTGCGCCCGGTGGGGCAGCAGTGACCAAGGAGACAGCTCTGACATGAGGAAGGTTCTACAATGGCACCTGTGCTGCGGGGACCGCATGGGAAGAGGAGGGGGCTGGAGGGCACGGGACGGCAGCTGGAAGCTCTCCTGTGTCCAGCAGGCAGACCTTCTCTCCGGCGAGCAACAGGGCACAGAGGAGCCGAACCCGAGGAAAGGGCCTGCAGCCTTCTCACCCTGTGCACATCACATACAGGCTCAGGGTTCTGTCTTACATGCAGCAAAACTTAATCTTAGCAGAAACAATTCTAACTACTTTTGCAGCCACCCACTATTTCCTGTGGATAACAAATCCACACCCGCCCCCCAGCCCCCGGCCGCGACGCCACCAGGCAAAGGACCCCAGCCACGACGCCCCTGGGACCCGGGGCCCCGGCCACGGCGCCCGGCCCCCCGGCTCCCAGGCCCCCCGGCCCCCAGCCGTGATACCCGGCCCCCCGACACCCGGCCGCGGTGCCCGGGCCCCCTGGGCCACCCGGCCCCCAACCGCGGCGCCCATGCCCCCGGGCCCCCCGGCCGCGGTGCGCGGCCCCCAGGCCCCCCGGAGCCCCTGGCCCCCAGCTGTGACGCCTGGCCCCCCGGCCCCCGAGCCCCCAGCCCCCTGGGCCACCCGGCCCCCTACCGCGGCGCCCGCGCCCCCGGGCCCCCCAGACGCGGCGCCCGGCACCCCGGACGTGACGCCCGGCCCCCCGGGCCCCGGCCGCGATGCCCGGCCCCTCGGCCCCCCTGGCCCCGACAGCGACGCCTGGCCCCTTGGCCCCCCCGGGCCCCGGCAGGGACGCCCAGCCCCTCGGCCCCCCGGGCCCTGGCCGCGACGCCCAGCCATGACGCCTGGTCCCAAAGCCCCCCGGCCGCGACACCCGGCCCCCCGGGCTACAGTGACCGGACCCACGGCCCACAGGTCCCCGGTCCCCCGGCCGCGACGCCCGGGCCCCCGGAGCCCCTGGCCCCCAGCCATGACGCCCGGGCCCCCGGCCCCCCGGGCCCCTGCCGCGACGCCCCCTGGACCCCTCGACCCCGGCCCCTGGCCGAGGCGCCCGAGCCCCCGGCCCCCGGCACCCCAGCCACGACGCCCGGGCCCCCGGCCACCCGGGCCCCTGCCGGGACCACCAAGCCCCCGTGCTCCGGCTGCAACTCCCGGCCCCCAAGCACCCCGGCCCCCGGCCACGGCACCCGGCCCCTCGCCCCCCACCCATGACGCCCGGCCCCCTGACCCCCGGCCGCGGCGCCCGAGCCCTCCGGGCCCCCCGGCCCCCTGGGCCCCCCGGGACCCGGCCGCAGCGCCCGGCATCCCGGCCACGACGCGCGGGCCCCCGGCCCACCGGGCCCCTGCCGGGACCCCAAGCACCCGTGCTCCGGCCGCAACGCCCGGCCCCCAGGCCCCCCGGCCCCAACCGCGGCGCCCGGCCCCCCGGGCCCCCAGCCCCCCGGCCCCGAACGCCCGGCCCTCCGGAGCCCCCGGGGCCTGGCCGCGACGCCCGGGCCCCCGGGCCCCTGCCGCGACCCCCTGGACCCCCCGACCCCCCGACCCCGGGCCTAGCCGTGACGCCATGGCCCCCGGCCCCCCGCCGGGACCCCCAAGCCCCCGTGCACCGGACGCAACGCCCGGCCCCCGGGCCCCCCGGCCCCCAGCCGTGACGCCCGGTCCCCCGGCCCCGGCGACTGGACCCCCGGCCCCCCGGGCCCCGGCCGCGATACCCAGGCCCCCCACCCCCCGGGCATCGGCCGCGACGCGCGGGCCTTCAACCCCCCGGCACCCCGGCCGCGACGCCCGGCCCCTCGGCCCCCCGGTCCAGGCGGCGACGCCCGGCCCCCCGGGCCCCGGCTGCCCCCGGCCGCAGCGCCCCGGCCTACGGCCCCCTGGGCCCCCCGGCCCCCGGCCGCGGCGACTGGACCGCCGGCCCCCCCGGGCCCCGGCCGCGACGCCCGGGCCCCCCGCCCCCCGGGCTTCGGCCGCGACGCCCGGGCCCCCCGCCCCCCGCCGCGACACCCGGGCCTTCGACCCCCCGGCCCCCGGCCGCGAGGCCCGGCCCCTCGGCCCGGCCCCCCGGAGCCCCCGGTCCCCAGCCGTGACGCCCAGGCTTCCGGCCCCCCGGCCCACGGCCTCGATGTCCGGCCCCCGGCCGCGGCGACTGGACCGCCGGCCCCCCCGGGCCCCGGCCGCGACGCCCGGGCCCCCCGCCGCGACACCCGGGCCTTCGACCCCCCGGCCCCAGGCCGCGAGGCCCGGCCCCTCGGCCCGGCCCCCCGGAGCCCCCGGTCCCCAGCCGTGACGCCCAGGCTTCCGGCCCCCCGGCCCACGGCCGCGATGTCCGGCCCCCGGCCGCGACGCCCCCGGGCCGCGGGGCCCCGGGCCCTTTCTGCAAAGCCGAAAGAAAGCCATCACGCACGTTGCGGCAGAAACACCAGCACAATATCAGCACATTACAGAGTCAGGAAAAGAAATGCTCACCGTCTCCAAGGATTTACACCGACAGAACAAACTCCACAGCAGAGAACCTTCCAGAAACAAACCCTTCCCCTGTGCCCGTCAGCCCTGAAAGGACCTCCAAGTGGGGCAGCCAGGCTCCGCCCCTTCCGGCCACGGAGCCGAATTGCCTTCAGCTGCGCTCCCAGGGCTGACCGGGTCCTTTCCTCAGCTCCTCCGTCAGGGGTTCAGGCTGTGATTCAACGCTTCTCATGCAGCAGAGCAAAGGAAAAAATACCAAAGCAAAGCTATCGATGAAATAAAAACAACAAAGAAAGCTTGCAGGATTCTAGGAAATAACAAAAATCCACAGGAAGCGATGCAGAAGGCAGGGTTATGTCTGCGTGTCTGTCTGAAGGAAACAGCTGCAGATGTTCAGTGCTGCTCGATGCACCCATTGCAGACAGCTGCACAGAACAGGGCTCCTGCAGCACTGACAGCTCCTGTCAGCTTCACTATTAAAGCAATCCGATAAACTTCCAACTCCGTATTCCACGTACTTTAAAGAAAGAAGCACTAAAGCTGGCAAACACACGATGGCTTCAGATAACAAACACCAAGTCAAATGGCACTTCAGGCAATAAGCATCCTTAAATTAGCCCACCTCTTTTGGTTTATCCAGAGAGGCTTCAAGTTCTTTCACAACCCCGGGCCCCGGCCGCGACGCCCGGCCATGACGCCTGGCCCCAAAGCCCCCCGGCCGCGACGCCCGGGCCCCCCGGAGCCCCTGGCCCCCAACCATGACGCCCGGGCCCACGGCCCCCCGGGCCCCTGCCGCGACGCCCCCTGGACCCCCCGACCCCGGCCCCCGGCCGCGGCGTCCGGCACCCCAGCCGTGACGCCCGGCCCCCTGACCCCCGGCCGCGGCGCCCGGGCCCCCCGGCCGCCAACGCCCGGCCCCCCGGGCCCCGGCCGCCATGCCCGGACCCCCGGCCACCCGGCCGCGAACGCCCGGCCCCCCGGAGCCCCCGGGGCCTGGCCGTGACGCCCGGGCCCCCGGCCCTCCGGGCCCCTGCCGCGACCCCCTGGACCCCCTGACCGCCGGCCCCCCGGCACCCCGGCCGCGACGCCCGGGACCCCGGCCCCCTGCCGGGACCCCCAAGCCCCCGTGCACCGGACGCAACGCCCGACCCCAGGCCCCCCGGCCCCCAGCCGTGACGCCCGGTCCCCCGGCCCCCGGCCGCGGCGACTGGACCCCCGGCCCCCCCGGGCCCCGGCCGCGACACCCAGGCACCCCGCCCCCCGGGCATCGGCCGCGACGCCCGGGCCTTCGACCCCCCGGCACCCCGGCCGCGACGCCCAGCCCCTCGGCCCCCCGGGCCAGGCGGCGACGCCCAGCCCCCCGGAGCCCCCGGCCGCGGCGCCCGGGCCTACGGCCCCCTGGGCCCCCCGGCCCCCGGCCGCGGCGACTGGACCCCCGGCCCCCGGGCTTCGGCCGCGACGCCCGGGCCCCCCGCCCCCCGGGCTTCGGCCGCGACGCCCGGGCCCCCCGCCCCCCGCCGCGACACCCGGGCCTTCGACCCCCCGGCCTCCGGACGCGACGCCCGGCCCCTCGGCCCCCGGCACCCCGGCGGCGACGCCCGGCCCCCCGGAGCCCCCGGTCCCCAGCCGTGACGCCCAGGCTTCCGGCCCCCCGGGCCCCGGCCGCGGCGCCCGGGCCCCCGGGCCCCGGCCGCGATGTCCGGCCCCCGGCCGCGACGCCCCCGGGCCGCGGGGCCCCGGGCCCTTTCTGCAAAGCCGAAAGAAAGCCATCACGCACGTTGCGGCAGAAACACCAGCACAATATCAGCACATTACAGAGTCAGGAAAAGAAATGCTCACCGTCTCCAAGGATTTACACCGACAGAACAAACTCCACAGCAGAGAACCTTCCAGAAACAAACCCTTCCCCTGTGCCCGTCAGCCCTGAAAGGACCTCCAAGTGGGGCAGCCAGGCTCCGCCCCTTCCGGCCACGGAGCCGAATTGCCTTCAGCTGCGCTCCCAGGGCTGACCGGGTCCTTTCCTCAGCTCCTCCGTCAGGGGTTCAGGCTGTGATTCAACGCTTCTCATGCAGCAGAGCAAAGGAAAAAATACCAAAGCAAAGCTATCGATGAAATAAAAACAACAAAGAAAGCTTGCAGGATTCTAGGAAATAACAAAAATCCACAGGAAGCGATGCAGAAGGCAGGGTTATGTCTGCGTGTCTGTCTGAAGGAAACAGCTGCAGATGTTCAGTGCTGCTCGATGCACCCATTGCAGACAGCTGCACAGAACAGGGCTCCTGCAGCACTGACAGCTCCTGTCAGCTTCACTATTAAAGCAATCCGATAAACTTCCAACTCCGTATTCCACGTACTTTAAAGAAAGAAGCACTAAAGCTGGCAAACACACGATGGCTTCAGATAACAAACACCAAGTCAAATGGCACTTCAGGCAATAAGCATCCTTAAATTAGCCCACCTCTTTTGGTTTATCCAGAGAGGCTTCAAGTTCTTTCACAACCCCGGGCCCCGGCCGCGACGCCCGGCCATGACGCCTGGCCCCAAAGCCCCCCGGCCGCGACACCCGGCCCCCCGGGCCCCTGCCGCGACGCCCCCTGGACCCCCCGACCCCGGCCCCTGGCCGCGGCGCCCGGGCCCCCGGCCCCCTGGGCCACCCGGCCCCCTACCGCGGCGGACGAGCCCCCGGGCCCCCCGGCCGCGGCGCCCGGCACCCCGGCCGCGACGCCCGGGCCCCCGGGCCCCTGCCGGGACCCCCAAGCCCCCGTTCACCGGCCGCAACGCCCGGCCCCCAGGCCCCCCGGCCCCCGGCGCGGCACCCGGGCCCCGGCCGCGAACGCCCGGCCCCCGGAGCCCCCGGGGCCTAGCCGTGACGCCATGGCCCCCGGCCCCCCGGGCCCCTGCCGCGACCCCCGGGCCTCCGGCGCCCCGGGCCCCGGCCGCGGCGCCCGGCCCTCCGGCCCCCGGCCGCGGCGCCCGGGCCCCCGGCCCCCTGGGCCCCCCGGCCCCAGGCCGCGGCGCCCGGCCCCCCAGGCCCCGGCCGCGAATATTTTGGAAAAAAATATATCGAAGCCTTGTAATGACAACATATTCTCATGGCAACTGGGCTTATTAGCATCTTAGTGGATATTCTTTTTCATGTATTTTATTATTTTATTTACCTGAAGTATGCCACCCATTTGAATCTCAGAGGCCATGCATTAATCTACAGCTACCATCTAAACTATCACAAACTGCTGTTCTGAATACTGATTGTTCAACAGTGTTAAGCTCAAGGAGCAGATCAATGCAAAGAATAGATTACTTTGTATTATATTTAGTTACATCAATATGTTACATCTAGCATTCACTGTGCACTGCTGTGACTTTCTGAAATATCTGTAACATTCCAGTTATTTACAGTGACTTTGGATTCTTATTACATATAGTGAGTAAATACTATCATGAAAATTCTCCCAATATCTCTTCTGCATTCATCTGTCATGCTTTTGCTTGCTGTCAAAAAATCACATGGAATGTTTATAAAGGATGTTATGTGCTGAAGACACATAAATTATTTCCTTCCATGTAACAGACATGCACACCGACAATTGATTCCTGAGAAGACTATTGACAATAAAATAAGTATTTCACTGAAATAAAACCCAATGCATGTTCAAGGTTTACAGACATTCTATTAGATATAATTCCATATAAAAATGAATTCACACTGCTAAATTTTCAGATGCGGGAAAAAAATTACTGAATGTTTGTGGAGATTTTAACTGGTAGCAAAATACAGGTAGAAGCCCAAAAATTACTTCCTAAGCAATTCCACATTATCTTCAAATCCCTTACAATCTTTCATTCTTATTTTTTAAAAGACAAGTAGTACATTTTTCAGTCAAATTAACTTCATTGGTTAGGTATTGTTAAACTCATATTCAGTGCACTGAAATGTTACAGTCTGCAATAACTTGAAACAGAACTCTATTTTAACCGTATCTAAATGACATTATTGCAAGAAAAAAAAATTAAGTCAAATTGTTGCTCCACCATCAGGGTTTAGGTAATAACACATGACTATTTATAATAACAATAACAATAGTTGTAAAAAAATTCTACAATCTGCACTACTTCTGGGCTAGGAAGGCAATCTCTGTATCCAGTACAAGAATTTAGGATCAGCCTATTATTTTTATACCATGATTTATACTACCGTCATTCAAATCCTGAGCAAAATAAAACTTAACTTCTTACTTTGGCCTCTACCATCCGAAGAAAATAATTTATTTTGCTCTCAGTCATGGTATATGCACTGACACCGAGCACATTACTGCTGTTCTTTGCTCAGTTCATACACACAAACAGAAATAGCTTACAGTACATTTTAGACATAATGGCAGCGTAACACCAGCAGGGATTGAACTTGTGATACCTAACAAAATCACTCACTTAAATTAAAATATTTAGCTCTTTTATCCAAGACTGGAGCAGACCATACCATATGAATTACACAGTTACTATTAGTGCTGTAAAAATACTGCACTGGGAATGATCTTTGCGTAGATATATTTCTATAGGACTTTGGTTTACAACCTCATTCATGTAGGAGACTAAGACACTATGCTGCTGTTAGAGAAAACAGATTTATTGTTCACAAAGAGGTACTGCAGAGGAATGTTAAAGTCACCTTTAAATCAGTACTATTAGAGAAATGTAAATTAAAATCTTGTGGCAAAAGTTATTCCAGGTAATCATAATAAAATAAATTAGCTATCAATTCCAAATAATGTGCTCTATCTTTTCACTAGTAAAACATTTCTGATTGCTTACACACTGAATAGAAAGAAAATGTCATCCTTAAAAACAAAAAACAAAAAACAAAACAATTTTCCAATAATGACCTAGTTCAAGGAAAAGGAAAAGGAAAAGGAAAAGGAAAAGGAAAAGGAAAAGGAAAAGGAAAAGGAAAAGGAAAAGGAAAAGGAAAAGGAAAAGGAGAAGGAGAAGGAGAAGGAGAAGGAAAAGGAAAAGGAGAAGGAGAAGGAGAAGGAGAAGGAAAAGGAAAAGGAAAAGGAAAAGGAAAAGGAAAAGGAAAAGGAAAAGGAAAAGGAAAAGGAAAAGGAAAAGGAAAAGGAAAAGGAAAAGGAAAAGGAAAAGGAAAAGGAAAAGGAAAAGGAAAAGGAAAAGGAAAAGGAAAAGGAAAAGGAAAAAGCTGGACACTACTCTGAAACGTGGACACTCTCAACTCCTTGGTGCCAGATGGATTGCATCCTGGAGTGCTAAGGGAGTTGGTGGATGTGGTTGCCAAACCACACTCCATCATCCTTCAACAGTCCTGGCTAACTGGGAATGTCCGGGTGGACTGGAGACTGGCAGATATGAAGACCATCTTCAGAAAGGGCCAGGAAGATGATTCTGGTAGCTACAGACCTATCAGTCTCACCTTGGTGCCATGGAAGGTCGTGAAACGGATAATCTTGGGAGCCACCATGGATCAATTAAAGGTCAGCCATGGGATCAGGCCCAGGCAGTATGGGTCTATGAATGGAAGATCCTGTCCGACAAACCTGATTTCGTTCTATGACAGGGTGACCTGCTTAGTGGATGAAGGTAAGGCTGTTGATGTGGTCTTCAGTAAAGTCTTTGACGCTGCCCGCCACAGCATCCTCGTGGAGAAGCTGGCTGCCCATGGTTTGGATGGGCATTCGCTCTGCTGGATGAAACATTGGCTGGATGGCCGAACTCAAAGAGTTGTGGTCAGTGGAGTTCAATCCAGTTGGAGGCCAGTCACGAGCATTGTCCCCCAGGGCTCTGTTCTAGGGCCGCTTCTATTTAACATCCTGATTAATGATCTTGATGAGGGGATGAGATGACTTACCCTCAGTAAGTTTGCCGATAACACCAAGTTGGTAGGGAGTGTTGTTCTGCCAGAGGGAGGAAAGGCATTACAGAGGGACCTGAATCGATGAGCCAAGGTAAACTGTATGAGTTTCAATAGAATCAAGTGTCAGGTCCGGCATTTTGGTCACAACAACCCCAGGCAACCCCAGGCTTAGGGAGGAGTGGCTGGAAAGCTGCCTGACAGAAAGGGACCTTGGTGTGCTGATGGACAGTTGGCTGAATATGAGCCAGCAGTGTGCCCAGGTAGCCAAGAAAGCCAACGGCTTGTATCAGGAATGGTGAGCATTTGAAATCTGTAAGTAAACCAGGAGATGATTAGACAAGCTGTCTGGAATTTGAGGACAGTCAGTTACTGATAAACCATGATGACAGATAGCCAACAATGCTTTCAAAATATCAGTGTGCTTTCAGAATTGTTTTCAGGCACAATATTTCTAAAGACCTATTCTTATGTTTCTTGTCTGTCACACTGGTACTTGTAAAATGCTATTGAGATTGTGGTTTGCAGCCTTTAACACATCAGCTAACATAATTTCGTACTATATAACTAATATGCATTTAATTTCTGCTTAATGCCTTTGAATTACAGTAATAGCACTGAGGACCATTACTGCTGATGGGCACAGAGGCCGGACACATGGGCAGCATGAAAGAAATATAATAGATGTATGGGCTTACTTAGCTACTGTCAAGTGCAGAGACACTACGATAAACATTAAACTTTACATGAGTACCAATCTAACGTTTTAGTCCATGTTAGTGTAAATAGCAACTGCAAAGTAGGTTATGTAGAAGATCTGTGCTTCAGCTTTTTCACATTTCTCTAGCTGCATGGATAATTAGACTTCATGCAGGTTGAACATTGGATGGTAGAATGATCTTGGTAGAACTTAAGTGGCCTTTTGTCCCCTGACTAATGGAAGTAGGCTTTTAAAACAGCTCAATGAAAGGCATGAACTCATATTTCTACATCCACTAATACAGCATAATAGACAATTTCTATTTATTTTTTTAAATTGCTGTGATACAAAATGTGCCTCAAAGTACAGTTAGTAAATCTTCAGGCAAGCTTGGAGAAATTTAACACATATATAATACATGATGCATACAAAACAACACAACGTCTTGTGAAGCATTAAAACTGGACTTTGACTTCCATTCATTTTAATACTGTTCAAAGAAACATTAAAAAACAATTAAAGAGTGACAGTAAACATGAAAATGAGGGGATGACTTCAGGAATGTAAGCAAGTACCTTTTCTAATCACAGCTAGACAATTCTGATGAATTCTTCATGCTCTCTTTTTTCCTGTGATCTCAGTTCTGTTTAAGCTAGCTAAATATCAAGTAATCATTGAATCTGAGCAAGCTCTACTAATTCAAGTGAAGAGTTATACAACGACTACTGTACCTGTTACACTGAGTAATGCATTCTTATATGGCAGTATATGGGAAGTTTCTGTGAAGAAGAAACCAAATTCAGCACTCGTATTAAGTAGCTCAAATGTTCAGCGAAGACTCAGTATAAGAACATTTGCATATACATTTACCATTCCTTTAAACAGAGAAAATTAATATTAGGAAAATGATGTTCTCAACCTCCCTTTATTTTTGTATTTGATCTTCAGAAAACTAACACTAACTCTTTCTGTTATCGTAACTCCAACTCACATATTTCACAGAGTCACAGAACTGTAGGGTCTGGAAGGAATCTCTAGAGATCATCTAGTCCAACTTCCCTACCAAAGCATGCTCCCTTGACCAGGTTGCACAGCTAGGCATCAAGGTGTGTCTTGACATTTCCAGAGAAGGAGACTCCACAGACTCTCTGGGCAGCCTGTTCCAGTGCTCCATTACCCTTACTGTCAAGAAGTTCTTATGCACATGTGTGTGGAACATCCTGTGCTTCAGTTTGTGGCCATCTCCCCTTGTTTTATCACCAAGCACTGTTGAAAAGAGCCTAGCCTTGTCTGTTTGCTTTCCTCACCTTAGATATTTATAGGCACTGACCAGATCCCCTCTGAGTCTTTTTTTCTCAAGGCTGAACAGCCCTAGGTCGCTCAACCTTTCCTCATAAGGAAGGTGCTTCAAGCCTTTTATCACCTTTATGGCCCTCCACTGGACTCCTTCCAGGAGATCCCTGTCTTACTTACCTGTTTCACTTTATGTCTTTGCTAAAACAAGCAACCTAACAATAATAACAGTAACAATGACAACAACAACAACAGTAATTATAACAACAGTAATAATTCAACATAGCAAATGTTGCACTTACCATATATAAGGCTGGGATGCAGTTCTGCATATACTGGAAATCTCACTTGCATCTTGCCTTCACAAGATTTCCAGAATTTTAGAATAAATATGGCAGCATAAACTCAGTTGAAGAATTCAGGAGGAATTTCTGATGCTACAGTAATATTCCCACAAGACAGTCAGGATATCATCATTATTTTTAATGAATATTCATATTGAACTTCCAGCTCACAAAAGATGCTATCATTATTTCTTGAAAGGTGGTGGGTTTTTAAATATATTATGACACTTTTTTCCTTTCAAAAGATGTACTTATAAAAATATCTGCATTATTCAGTTCTGATCAGATCCATATGAATACTGTATGCATAATTCCACTCTAAAATAGAAGTTTTCCAGTAGTATAAACATATCATTCTGAAGAGGAATTAGATACAGAAAATAAAATACAATCAATGTTGAGAACTTACAGAAGTGCAGATAAACAAGTGCTCATGACGTTTTTCAACAGATGGTTAAAAAAATCAGAATAGCCTTCTAGATTTTCTCTTCTAGGTTCAGAATATACAATTACAGTTTTTATAATTCAAACTGAGAAAAATGTAGAATCAAGAAGGCTTCAGCAGATCAACAATCATCCTTTAAAATAATTTTGCAAACACATAAAAGCATTTTATTCAAACTTAGACACAGTTCCAAAAATCCTTTTTTTTCCCCTCTCTGTAATCATATATACTTGTTTATTTGCTAAAAATCAAACAGTGGATTTTTATTTATTTATTTTTTTCCCAGTGAATGACATAATATTATTGTTTCTTCTTTGGCTTTGAAGTACTATTCAGAATTGTAGCCAGTGTCAACAGCTCCTCTAATTTCAGGTCGGAGGTTTCTTATTCTCTGGTCATCACTCACAGCTATAATTTGAGAATACTTCCCTGCCCTCCATTGAGTCCTTTTAAAGCACTTCAGGCAAGTGCAGTAAAGGAAGACAGAGTTAGTACAGTTCAACCATGAATAGATTTTCATTCTTGTAATACACTTGGGATGAGAGAGCAGAAGATGACAGTGACCCAAGTAGCAATCACTAACTAGCATTAGTTTACAGAAGAAAAAAATAAAAAATAATAATAATCATAAAAAAAGAGAGAGATCAGTACAGGAGCTTAACCAGAAAGGTATCTTACGCAGACCTTGGAAGTTGGAAATCAGTAAGTAACAAGAAATCCAGTACACTTGAGAGTAGGAAGAGAGTTGCAGGGATGGTGGTGATACAACTGGATATCTTATATTGTGATGAAGGCTGAGCCTCGGGAAAATCTAAAATAATTCCTTCTTTTATCCATAGGACTTCAGGTTGATTTAGTGATATCAGAATGGATATAAAAGGCAGCAGGACTAAGATTCCATCGGGAACAATAAATCTTATATGTACTGCTTTTCCAGTTCAACTTCAAGTATCTTCAATTAATAGAGTGTAAGGAGAGGAGAGTCAGTTAATTCATTTTTATGTCATTAAATCCATTGTCCTGAAAAACAACTGAAAATAGTGTGTAAGCAGCCTTACCTTCATCGTGTCTTCAGGTTACAGAAACCAGATTCAGTAACTAAGACAAGGAACATTTATATGACCTCTAATGCTTCTGCTTAGGTCAGCGTAGGATAGATTTGTACAGGCAGGTTCTGTCCTTCCATCTGCAATATAAAGGAGTTTATTCTTCTCTCAAACAAATTCCATTGTATGTACTTTGATGAAGCAGGTAAAATAAAATTTGTCTATTTTTTCTGCCAGCTCTCTGAGGTAGTGTATTAAAAGCTGTTGCTTCTCCTCACAGACACTGAATCAATTACATGGATTTCTCTATTTTGCTGCTGAGAGGTTACAGATCAGTAGCACTATGCTGTTCACTGATGTCGGAATATCAAACCCTCATTTCAGAAGTTTTCTGATGACACAGCATTAGTATACAGCTCCCAGAAAGCTGAAATAACTCAGTACTCAGTAAAGTATCACACATGCTTGTGTTTCCAAGTCAAAGAAATAATGTGTGTGTATCTTAAAGCCAAGCAGCAGCTTAGTTACGTATGTTTTCTTGGGACAAATCAAATTTCAGTTATTTTAACATGCTTAATAGAATTGTTTCATGTAAAATTCATTTATCATAAATACTATATTTCAAAACAGTGTGCGAACAGTACAGTGGATACTATTTTTGTAGTGTTATGATACAGTTAGGTAGTCAAAAAAGTTAGTTACAAAAAAGTAGGCAAAATATCAAGAAGGAGAATTTTTTTATATATATATTTCAGTGTCTGCTGAAGTGAAACAGGGAATTTCTTTCAACTTTTATTGTTTTTGGATTAAGGTTCTGCAAAAAGAAGCTCGTTAGCCAAGCAGAATGTGTGATACTGATATACTGATTCAGGTAGGTGCTATAAAACCTACCTACAGAATTGCTGTTAATAGAACAGAGAGAAAATCGTGATCCTGTTTTAACTTTGGTTAAGAACATGTGTACCTTGGAATCAGCTACCTATTAGTGTCTGCAAAGATGAAAACATCTCTGTATGTTTATAAATAATATATAAATTAAACACTTTTTTTTTTTTTTTTTTTTTTTTTTTTTAGAGAGAGAGAAAGTGTATGGCAACTGGAGAGAGGAAGATATTATCAGAAAAAAAACACCCAAACATTTATCTCTGATTCTAATTATAGATATAGATCCTTAAATTTATACTTTAAGAACTGTGACCAATGTTTCAAAGTGCCTAAACTCTAGAAATATTTCGGTGATCTTCGGTTAGCTCAGTGTTAACTGGTTCACACCAAAATTAAATGCAAGAAATAAATATCTTTGCTGGGTAACTTATATTACTTGAGTTTAGTATTATCATAAAATTACAGAATCTTCTGAGTTAGAAAGTCATCTAATCCAACTCCCTTGAAATGAATATGAACAAGTCGCTCAGAGCCTGGGCCAGCCTGATCTTGAATGTCTCCAAGGACAGGTGATCCATCTACCACCTCTCTGGGTGATTTCTTTCAGTGCCTCACCACCTTCATAGTAAAAAAATACTTCTTTGTATCTAATGTGAATTTATCCTTTTATATTTTAAAACCATTTACAGTTGTCCTATCGCAACAGACCTTGCTGAAGAGTCTGTCCTCTTCTCCTTATAGCCCTCCTTTAGATACTGAAAGGCTACTATCACATCTCCCCAGAGCCTTCTCTTTTCCAGCCTGAACAGTCCCAGCTCTTTCAGCCTGTCCTCACAGGGGAGGTATTCCATTTCTGCTCATGCTCTAACAGATCCATGCCTCTCCTGTACTCGAGAACTCCACGTCAGGATGGACTACTCCAGATGTGGTCTGACCAATGCAGAGCAGAGGGGCAGGATCATCTACCTTGACCTGCTGACCACCATTCTTTTGGTGCAGTCCAGGACAGGAGTGGCTTTCTGGGCTGTGAGGGTACACACTGCTAGTTCATGTCCACTTGCTATTGACTAGTATCCCTATGCCCACTGTGGCAGGGCTGTCCTCTGTCCTTACATCCTTCAACTTGTACTGATACAAGGGGTTGGTTGCCATTACCCATGTGCAGTACCTTGCACTTGGATTTTTTGAACCTCATGAGCTTCTCCTTGTCCCACTGACAAAGGCTGTCTAAGTCTCTCTGAGTGGCATCCCATCCCTCAGTCATCTTGACCTCATCACATAGCTTGTTGTCATCCACAAACTTGATGAGAATGTACTTGATCCCACTGTCAATGTCACTGCTGAAGATACTAAAGAGCATTGGTCCCAGTACTGACCCCTGAGGAGCACCACTTGTTACTTTCTCTAGCCAGACATTGAGCCAATGACCACCACTCTCAAGGTATGACTAGACTAAACTTTGTTCATCAGTCCACCTTTCAAATTTTGAATTTGAAAAGAAGGATATGATGGGGACTACGTCAAAGTCTCTACTGACATTAAGATAGATGACATCAAGCATTTTCCTCATCCGCTGAGGTAGTTATGCCATCATGAAATCCACTAATTAGCTTTTCAAAATTAGTTCTTATTTGTAACACTGAACAGTATAAATTGTATTTTCTTTACATAGCAGTATCTAATAGCTTTTCCCTGAAATCAGCTTGTTTCTGAAGAAACAAAAATTGGATTCGCTACTTTTGAACATTTTATATTTTTCCTTTGTCAAATCCTAACCATTTTAAGTGCATAGGTTTTCTTCAGTTTTGTTTATTTTGCGGGGTAATTTGATAAATGAATGCATATTCTGTAAAGCAAACAAGTGTCTGGCAGTTAGTACATAGCATGATAACAGAACTGCTCTTTGATTTGCGTAGTAGTGTTCCTGTTAAAAATTCTGCTTGCCAGTCTTTGAGATTAAATTCTTTTATATAGAATGAGTGTGTTAAGTCAAATTGTGTGAATCTGCCTAAACCACTTTCTTCTTGTATCAAGCAGTCTCAGAATTCTATAATAATCCTTCCTTCCTAAAACTTTGGAATTGTTTTTTAGACACAGTCTTTATTTCTGTGTTTAATTGTTACAATATCAATATGTCTTATGTACTTTGATACATTCAATAAAGTGCACTAGCACAGCAAAATATCATGGCTCAGTATTAACTGATTCATAGCAAGCAAAGAAATATATTTCCAAGAATAAATAAGAATTGTATTTTTTTTTTTTAATTGTCAGCAATACCTGTAGACAGTATCTTCCAGAACTAACAATGCAAAGGCAGATATACATATGCAATAATAACACCAAAAACAAGACCACTACTGTGCTGTAATTAATAAGTCATTCTCTTCTAGGAGGCAGTTCTTTTGTTTATTACATAATCCTAGAATGCAATAAAATAGCAAGTATCAACTAGTAACAGTGTTACACTATCTCCAGCTCTAAAATTAGACTCCTTATCTGGTTTGGACTAACGGGCTTACAGCAGGTCAGAAAAAGACTCGTGTAAATACTAAGGACAGAGAACTGTCCTTACAACTCCCCATACAACTTGCCCACATGCGTGGGGCACAAACCCCATTTTGGGGGCAATGACTCACACCCCCCGTCACAGCCGTGCGCCGAGGGCACCATCACCCCCCTGTGCACAGCCATCAACCTGTCCCAGGACTCCACGCACCCCACAGGCATCCCTGCCCCCATCCTCAATCCCATGGTGACATCAGCATGGACTGAATTGGGGCAGGGGATGTGGGGGGACTTGAGACATGAGGGGATGTGTGGGGACGCAGGGACATGTGAGGACATGGGGGGACACGGGGTGGAGGTGTGGGGTCAGAACTGCAGAGGTGAGACGAGGTGACACGTAGAGGTAACACAGGGAGGTGGCAGGCCGTGCCAGGAGGTGCCGGTGCCATTTGAGCAGCACTGCAGGGCAGATGAGCAGCACCAGCCCAACCTGGGGGTGATGGTGACACTCCAGGATGTGGAGATGCTATTGGTTTTCAAGCAGGAGTTCGTTATCTACACATAATACTGCACTTGGTTGTTTGTGTTTTAGTTTTTTTTTTTTGTTTTTTTTTTTTTTTAAGTCAGTGATAGTATGCAGCCTGATCCCATGTCTTTGAAAAGTGCGGTTTAAGGATTGTCAGCTGAGAACAGCAGCAGAACATGGGGTCGTCACAGGGGGAAGGCACAGGGAAGGAAGCGAGGAAAGAAAGGAGAAAGCCTGAAAAAGGAATGGGGAAGGCACAGGGCAAAGGAAAGGGCAAGACATAGGGGAATGAGGGGCAAAAGGGCAGAATAGCTGTAGAGCAGCCTAAAAAGCAGCAAGAAGCTCTGGGAGGACTGTCAAGGGCCAGATTCTGTATCAGGTGTGTATCTGTGTGCATATGTTGCCATTACCTGCTTTGGTCAGGGTTCTTGTCAGTTCTGAGCTCCTGCAGTGGGAAGAGCTCGAGCAACTGGTGCAGTCGCTGCAGACCTGTGCGATGGGGGAGTGCTTGGTAAGGACAGCCCTGCAGCCCTCAGCTGGACAAACTTGCTCCATGTGCCCAGACTGGGAGCTGCACAGTGCCCGGCCGCACTTGTCCAGCTCAGAGCCCGCTGCCTGCAGCTGCATCTTTGCTTCCTTCCCTCCTGCCCAGAGCCTTGAGGGTGCTCCCACAGTCCCCTGCCCACCCCCAGAATGTCAGAGAAGACAGCTGGCAGCGAGCTGCAGGAATCCCAGCACCCTGTTTTCCTTCTGCCTGCAGCTCTCTCCTCCTCTGCCACACAGGGCTCCAGCCTGCAAAATGCGAATGGTCGGGGGGAAAGGGAGTGCTGGCAGGAGCCAGTACTCACCTACGCGTGCGTTGTTTTCGACTCCTCATTACGCGTGCGAGGGGCGCAGGGGCCGCTGGGAGCCACCATAGTCTGTTCCCGAGGCAGGCTCCAGGAATCGACTGCACCTCGAGGCTTTGTAGGTTTGAATGCTAGTGATGAGTGTCCTGGCGCATGCGCTCTGTTGCCTCGAGGACTAACCATAACAAAGCTCGGCGGATTTGCTGCACAGAGCGAGCAGCACCACCGCCGCGTGCTTGTGCGCATGCGCCCTGATGCCTGCGGCACCAAACAAACACGGACGCAATTCCACCTATTGGCCACGAGGGGGCACTGGAGACCGCGGAAACAACAACGACTGGCTCGACGCGCAGCCGCGCCGCAGCTTCTGGTGCTCTTCTCCCTGCCGTGATGGCAGAGGAAAAACGCAGTTCGATGGGGGTTGAGGGAGGAGAAAATGACGTCAATTGGAAAAAGACGAAGAAAACCAAGGAAAACTTCTCTACACCCAGCAACGGTGTACACCTCTGCTAAGCACGTAAGAATATTGTATCTTAATTTTATAAGTCTCACTTTTTTTTTTTTAACCAACTGTCGCTGGAGCACTGTCAGTAGATGTACCAGAAATATTGACAAGGGTTAAAGAAAATTGTTCTAATGTTGTTTTGGTTTTTTTCTACTTCACATAAATCAGGAGAATTATTTGTTTTTCAGTGCCACCAAAGGAGCCATTTCTTCACTGATACTGAAATTCATTATGAATGCCTCTAACAAAAATGATTAGTTGAGCCCTTGTATTTAACATGAGCATTTTCACCCACAGCCAAAGCATAGGAATTGATATTAGCAGTTTAACTCTCCAAATTTTGTTCAAAAGACTTTCATATTTCTTCAGTTCAGCTGGCAACAGTCTTGTGAGACAAACTCACAATCAGAAAATGGTTTTGATTTTTTTGCCATCAGATTTGCTGCCACATTATCAAGTTTTATGAAGGATTCCTTGGAGTTTTAACTTGGCTCAAAATTATTTGTTAAGGTGACAGGCTATTTCCAGTTGTGCTGTTTTGTTTTTACAAAGCATTTCTTGATGTGCAGCACATTTTGCAATGTGTTTCTGCCTATAATATTGTTTCAGGATATGTTTGCATCGGAGAGACGGGGTGTCTCAGGAGCAGAGGCAAGTGAACTACACAGTCAGAGCAGCACAGAGTTGCGAGTTTTATTTGGCATGTGCACACACACAGGTATCCATTTTTGATAGCCCCAGAAGATGGCAAGCAGAAACTCCCTAAGCAAGTGCAATAGGAGCACTAGTAAGCTAAACCAGAATCTCTCTAAGCAAGCACAATATTACTTACTGACCTTTAGAGAGGGATGAAATTCTGGGAAGGAGTCTGCCTGCAGTGCTTTCAAAACATATCGGCAGGGCATTCCCTGCTTCAGAGTGCATCTTTCCTCTCTCCTCCACTGCAGCCTCCCTCCTGCTTCTACTCTCTTCAGAGTCTGCAGCATTTTTTTCCACCTGCATGCTGTATCCTTGCGGCCAACACATGATACAGAGCCCAAGTGGAACACCTGCTTGCAAAACAAATCCTTGTAAAACAAGATAAGTTAGCAAGGTTTCTCCCTAATTAAAAATAAATAAAATAAGATGAAAGGAACATATATTTGCATCTACAGCCTTTAAAACCGTCAGAATACTTTGTTCCATCCCAGGATCATTCTCCTGTTGGGCCTCTAGACTCTTTCCAAATTCATATAATTTTCAAATTGTACTCTTCAAAAGCTGACACCATTTTCTTGCAAAGCATTAAGCATGGGGCCATGCTATTTGTCTGCACTGCACTACACCCTCCCTGTGCCCCTTGGCCAGGCTGGCTGCTCCAGGAGGCAGATGATGTGGCAGGGTGAGCAGGAGGAAGTGTGAGCTGAGCTGGGCTGTGTGTGTCCTGTGGGTTTCAGGTAGGACAAGCCTAGAATCTTAGTAGAACTGGTTTTTAGCCTTACCAAATAAAAACCAAACCAAACAAAAGAAAAAAAAAAACAACTTGTTACGTTATGTTTATGGTAGTTATAAGAAGTTAAAAGCCTTGTGATACAGAAATGCACCACATACTGTGAACAGGAAAAGAATGAGATACAGTTCAATCAGAGAAGGACATTAAAATAGCAGAAATAGTGAAAGAAACCACCTCCTTCCCTACCTTCCTCTATAGAAAAATTAGACTGCCTTGAGGAAGGTACAAAACAGATAATCTTGCTCCTTACAACTTTTAGTAACAAATAGTGCAGTTTGCAGTTGCCTTTTCATACTTCTCCAATTTACATGCAACCCTAGCATACTGCTGACTGTCATGCCCTGACACACATAACAGATACTGCTCTAATCCAGTTCAGGATACGCAAAAAATGGCAGAGCTCACAGCCCTGAAATTGAGAAGAAATCACTCACCCCTTCCTGAGGGCCAATACTCACCCACACTCTCTGGAAGGCATTCTGCAGGTAGAGGTGGCTGCCAGCCCTTAAACGTGGCCAGGACCCGCCCACCCCCCCCACCCCCAAAACAAACAAACAAACAAAAAAAAAGAGTTCACAGCCCTGAAATAAAGAAGGGGCCACTCATTCCATTTCAAAGACAAACACTCACCCCACACAATAAAGAAAATAACCACCAGGTAGAGATGCTGCCCTTATGGCTGCCAGACCTTAAATGTGGTCACAAACTCCCCTCCCCCCAAAAAAGGTGATCTTACAGCTGTGAAATAAAGAAGGAATCCGTTACCCCCATTCCAAGGGCCAGAGCTCACCGCACACACCACAGGAGTCAGGTTCTGAGAAGAAATACTGCCCTTATGGCTGCTAGACCTTAAAACCTTAAACGTGGTCAGAATCCCCCCAAAAAGGAGAGACATCGCAGCCCCAAGATAAATTAAAAAAATCACTCACCCCAATTCCAAGGACTAGAGCTCATCCCACACTCCTGAGGAAGCAGTCTTCAAGTAAAGATGTTGCCCTTACAACTGCCAGCCCTTCAATGTGGACAGGATATCCCCCCCCAAAAAAAGTGCATTGCTGCCCTGAGATAAGGAAGTAATCCCTCACCCCATTCCAAGGACCAATACTCACTCATGCTCCAAAGAAAACAGCCTCCAGGTTGTTTTCACCCCTCCATGCCCTCCTACATGGTCAGGATCTCCCCCTCCTCAAAAAACAAACCAACAAACAAACAGGGAGAAGCTCACAGCCCTAACAGAAAGAAAGGATCCCCCACCCCAAAAGAGACAGTCTCCAAGAAGAGATGCTGCCACAATGCTTTCCAGCCCTTAAATGTGGTCAGGGAGGGGTGGAGCCAGGCTGAGCCCCATCCCATCCCAGGTGAACTGCTCCCACCAGTGCTTCCAGGGCTACACCCCTCACCAAGTGCTCAATCACTGTTTTAGGTTGTGACCTCACAGTTCCCATACAGCCATGAAACAACAGAAAAAAGAACACATCACCCCATGTTGCATTGCGGGTGCTTTCAGTGTCCCCCCACCCACCCCAATGTCCCAGTGCTCCATCTCCACTCCCACCCCCACGTCCCCATGCCCACCTCTGTGCCCCCAGTGTCCCCATTCCCTCCATCCCATCCCCAGTGCCCCTACAGTCACCTCCCCAGTGTCCCCAAACCCACACCGTGACCTCATGCCCTCCTCCCAGTGCCTCCCAGTGTTCATCCACCCACCCCCCACATCCCCATGGTCCTTTCTGTGCCCCCAATGTCCCCACGCCTTCCTCGCCATCCCTAGTGCCCCCCCGTCCACACTGTCCCCACATCCACTCCCAATATCCCCATGGTCCTCTTTGTGTTCCCAATGTCCCCACACCCACCTCTACCCCCTTCCTGTCCCCATTGCCCCCTGTCCACCCCCACCCCTCAAGGGCAGGGGGGTCTGGCAGGGAGTACATCTTCAGGGCAGAGAATGATTCCCATCCTGAGACACGCTGCATCCTCATCATCGTCACTGACTGCGATGCCACCCACAGCAGCACCGTGCGCACAGTTGAGGAGTGTGGCATCATGCGCTACATCATTGGGGTACAGCCCACACTGCACCATGGGGCCATGCAGGGACCACCGTGTCTTGAGAGTGTCGGTGTCCACATGGGAGCTAGGAACTTGACTCAGGTCCCCACATAAAGGCACCTGATGAAAGTTGAGGTGCTGCAGGGTGCTCCTTGCTTCCTGCTGCTGGTACAGACAAGTCCGGGTGTCTCTGGAGCTGCGTGTCACATTCAGCAGTCCTGTATGTCCTGAACTGCTGCACGGTTCTGTGCACTTTTAAGGCCGTGCTGTTGGATAAGGTGATGAGAGCACTTGACCAGTATAGGACAATACAGGAACACAGGATTCAGTCTTGTCTTGAGGCTTTGGAGAGAAGAAATAAAAGTCAGCTTCAAATAGGCCCAGAACTGGGAAAGGGTCTTCCACCCCAGGCAGATCCTGCTGATGAACTGCTCAGCGTAGAGTTGTCTCACGCTCATAGTGAGGAAACATCAACAGGAGCAAAGCTGAAAGCCTCAAGGTCTGGGGCTTTGCCTGAAAGAGAGTTAAATGTTAATCTGCTTAGTTTTGCACAAATTACTTTGCTCCGAGTCCCCAGAGAATGAAAGATCCTGGCCAAAAGGCAGTGCAAGGAACAGCTGTGCACTGCAGGAGAACCTATTTGACGGTAAATCTGGATTTCTTACCTGTAAGATGAAACAGACAAATGCTCATAAAAGAAAGCACTTCAGAAATGTTTAAAATGTGTATATCGTGGATGTGAAGTCAGAGAGCCCCATGACATCCAATTCTCCAAGTTTAACGTTTGCGTAATTAGTCTCTAGACTAATGTTACTAGAATGCCAACGATAATAATTACAGATCTGTACTAGGACCAATGAGGCAACCAGGTGATTCAGTTCATCAGCTGGAAGCTACTCTTCTGTCAGAGGTGGGTTGTATGCTGCCTATAAGAAAAGAATGTATATGAAGCTGGCTAGTTTACCCAGAATATCAGTGATTAAACAGATGCTCTTCAAGGTTTCTTTGAGTAGATCTGTGAGTGGGAGATACACATGAACACAGAAATCTTTTAAGGACACGAAGAATATATTAAAATTCCACATGTACAAAGCTAAGTATGACTGAATTGTTGTATCTAGTATTTTCTGTTCTCACATCAGGACCAACTGCAAGTAGAGTTCAGTATTTCACTGCTAACTGTAATGTCAGAACCTTGAGAAACTCAACAAATCAATCAACAGAATTATGCTCTCCTTTTAATATAGCTGTCCCTCCTTGATGATAGCGGAGAAGGGACAGTTTGCATTAGTGTTTAATCAGTAGGTTCCCTGACTTGGTCTTGAAATGTCTGTTCTTAGTCCCCCTTGCCTTGAAAAATGAAGATACTGGAATTTGGTGTAACTCCTTTGTGTGAGAGGTACAGTCCTCCTCCCAGCATTTGCCTCATGGAAGGGCTTGCTCATAACCCATAGTGTAGTGCTCATAACCTCACGTAGCGCAGTGAGTCTTGACAGAAGACTCAGTGGTAAACTCAGAAGTTTTCTCTGTTTATTTTCTTCAACCTTCAACACATTAATTTTTAGTCATTTTATTTAAACCTTGGTTTCGAGAAAATGTTACCAGTAAAACCTGGTCAGGAAAAAAGCATGATAAAATTATTCACTCTGCTAAAAGTTTTCAAATTATCAAGGTGAATGAAATCCCATATATTTGAAGTTTCATTAGAAATACCCAAGCGTTTTCCTTCCTACCCCGATATACCTTAACCCAGAGGTGGCAATTAAGTATTTGTTATCCTACAAAAGGAGGTTGAGTATGAACTGAGAAATCTGTCAATTTCTAATGGCATTTCTGTACGCCTTGTGGTGAAAGTGGTGAAGACAGATGAAAGGCAAGTAGGTTGGTATATTAAATGATCATTCTTCACCCTGAATAGCAATTTCATGCACTTTGAATCCAAGAATTAGAGCCTCTTGTTTTGTAACTTGATCACAGCACAGTAACTCCTAAGCTAATTTCTTCAAGGCTCATCTGTAGTCTTAGCTGATTAGCCTCCCACAGTGAAATGTTTGGGATGGAAGACAGCAGCAAGTAGAGATCGCTGATTTATTTGATTGCAGCCATTATGGCTACCCTAGGAGGACTTGTGAGCAAATTCTGTTTTCCATGTATTCAAGCTAGAGTGAACCTTTGCTCCAACTGTACTAAATGTAACTCTGTGAAATGCTTGTTAGTGTATCAGTAGTAAGGGTGAGCACTCTATTCAGAGTCACTGCAGTCAAAGACTTGCAGG
The DNA here is from genome assembly GCF_951394365.1 of Tetrao urogallus. Classification (NCBI taxonomy): domain Eukaryota; kingdom Metazoa; phylum Chordata; class Aves; order Galliformes; family Phasianidae; genus Tetrao; species Tetrao urogallus. Next base: position 374,048 of record NC_136823.1, read on the forward strand.
TAGTTTTCAGAGTTCAAGACAAGTGGCTCTGTGGGCATGTTGCACAGCCACGGTCCCTCATGCATCCCGACTGGTGGACTGCCAGAGTGCCCTGTGCTTCCCTTTCAGCCTCTGCACCTTTGTTTCCTTCTCAGGGAATCGGGGTAAGAGATGAAAGGCAGAGATAACATGCAGAGTGCTTTGCCCACCTATATTTTCTGGAGAAGTGCCTTCAGATGTCTTGGCACAAGTTTTCCCTAATGATTTTGTAGTGCTTTGCATATGGCTGCAGACTAGCACTGTAGGCCAACTTTGAACACACAACATAAAGTTAATGTAGGTGCCCTGCTCACAAAGAAGCAAAACTGCTTCTGACAGATTCTTGGAGATAGCAGGCCAAGTATTCACAGGTAGACCCGTAATCATAGAAAGAAAAATTGTGCTCACCCAACTAGTGAAGGGGCTCTATGGCTACACAGCACTCCATCACAGGAAGCAGCCTCGGTTCAAGAGACACTCTCTTGTCCTGGTTTTATGTTTTTTGGTCAGTATTCCACACCATCACATCTCGCAGTGCACTGGAGTTAAAGGGTTAGTACTGCCGTTCTGTGGCTTGTCAACATTTCTGGTTTCCTGGTCTCAGAAGACAAGAGTGAACTACAACTCCCAGAGGACTTCGTTGTTCCATTTCCATTCGAACAAACAGATAAAATGACGGAGTCTCAAGACTGCCTCTCTTTGCTGTCTGTGCTCCTGGCTGTCTCACCTGTAGCATTAGAGTAAGGAATGCAGTTTTGTAAACTCTCTCCTATTTTACTGATGAGCTTCAAATCCCATCATATTCTATTATCGTACATTCTGCTGCTATATTTTGTAAATTAAGTTTTTCCCTTAGTTCACTGCTGCTGGTTTTCTTGCCTAGGCCTAACTTCCCCCACCCTTTTCTCTTCTCAGTCCGTAGATCCGTCAGCTTCCTATCACCAAAACTACAACAGCTTTCTTCAGTGACTGGCCCTTACAGGAGCCCAGGCTAACAGAAGCGGTCTTATTTTCTGGAGAACATTTCTGTTCTTTTGTTCTTCTTTTAGGAACTGTGCAAGCTTTGGGTAGCAATGTCATGGTAGCGAAAGGAGAACATGTGAACTTACCAACAGGCAGGACACAGCGCCACCTGCAGAGCTGACTTCAGACAGAGCACAGAGGGCACCTGAAGAATATGGGATAGGGCATAGTGGATATAGCTCATCTTGCTGGAGGATCATTAGACGAGGCAATTGGAGGTAGAAGGTAAAGGAGTTTACACTGGACAGCAGGGATTTATCTGAGCATCAGCTTAGTAAAGGCTGTGCAGAATATCTCATCGTGCCAACCTAGCTTCTCCCTATCTCACTTTTGAGCATTCCACAGACTTTTTGACGTGCTGTGCGTTCTGACATGGTGGGAATCAATAGTCAGGAACCAGAGGAGACAGACCATACCCTCTCAACCCACTTGGAGGGTTTGGTTTGGAAATGCCTTGGGCTGATGCAAGTGAACAACTCTGAACCACTCAGGAAATAATTTTTGCTACTGTATCTTCAGTTAGTGAGCAGGTGTAGCTTGTGAGCTCTCAGGGCCAAATCAGATAGTATTCAGGAAAAGCAGCATTACTTTTAGGTGAGGGTGGAGCCGCTCATGTGATTAAGTTCTGAAGTGTGGTCTAAACTACTTAAAAGTAAACTCCAGGTTGAATGAATATAGCTTCACATAAAAAATGAAGATGCGCAATCGCTTACAACACAACAGTCTTGAAAAATACAGCTCTCCAGGTGTTAGATTCTTATGTCCTATTGGGGAAAGAAATGGTGTGATTCCTAGTGATTTGATCTGGGAGCATCCAAAGGTACAAAAGGAGTAATTTCAGAGAATTTCAATTGGAATCACAGAATCACTGATTCTGTGAATACTTCACTGTTCCATTTCCATTTTCTGTTTAGAAGGAAAGAGAAAACTGGGAGTCACGAGACCTTCTATTTCTGCTTGGCTCTGCAGTGTATGCTCCCTAGCTGTCCCACCTTCAACATTAGAGTAAGGCCTTCAGTTTTGGACAATCTCTCTCCTGTTTATTTGATTTATTAGCTACAATTCCAATTGTATTGTGCTATATTGCATTCTCTCACATTGTGCTATAATATCTAGTAAATTAATTTTCTCCCTTAGCTCGTTGCCGCTGTTTTGTTTTTAGACCCATCCCAGGGCGTGGGTCCATGGGTCCCCCTGTGCCATTTAGTCAAGGATCCAGGTCGAACCAGGCCAGAGCTGTGACCATGCTGTATCTGAATAACCGTGTAAAAGGCACTAAGTGCACTGAGTAGGACTTCTGCTCCTCCGTACGTTTTTGTTGAGTTTGTAATATAGAGTTGGTTGTATTGAAACGGAGCTTAATTGTAACTTTCCTAAAATCAGAATGCTGTAATGTCATAATTCCAAAGATGCTCACTGTATGTTTCCCATTTACAAGTATTTATAGCTGACCTACTGTTACCGAATCCTCGCTAATTTTATATTTACTTTTATTCTTTAAAAGATACAACTGTTAAGTGAGAAGATGAAAAATTCATTGTACTCTGCAGAGAAGAAAGACAATTTTCTTTGTATGAATGGCAGAACAGCCCCATGGCAGGATTCGTAGGGTGAGTTAATACCTTTTTCTGGACTAACTTCTCGCACAGAGAAGACACGAAAGCTGCTTGCAGTTCTGAAATGGGGGATGTATGGCAGAATAATTAATATTGACCTTCGAAGGTAAATACAGACTGAGAACAGTTGTAATGTTCATAAATATCTGGTTTATTGTAAGGTTTATAAACACCTGAGGTGTGGGGGCCACAGTGGTGAGGCCAGTCTCTTTTCAGTGGTACGTGAAAACAGGACAAGGGGAAACAGACATAAGCTGCAGCATAGGAAGTTCCACATGAATGTGCGCAAGAACTTCTTTAGGTGAGGTGACGGAGCACTGGAACAGGCTGCCCAGGGGGGCTGTGGAGTCTCTTTCTCTGGAGACATTCAAGAGTCGCCTGGACGCCTACCTGTGCGACCTGGTGTAGGGAACTGCTTTGGCAGGGGGTTGGACTCGATGACCTCTAGAGGTCCCTTCCAACCTCTACAATTCTGTGATTCTGTGAATGACTGCAGCTGCACAGTGTTGCTCAGTTAAGAAAAAATTAAATGTAATGCAGTGGAGAAAAGGGGAAAGAAACGAAGAGTTGAGTGTTCAGATCACATACACTGAGCCAAAAATTTCCATATATCACGTGTGAGGTGCTTCTGCCAAGTGAAAAAGTATCATTGATTTTTACCCCTAGAGTCTAACGGGAGAAGTGAGAGGAAGCACCATGAATTTCCACCAAACACTGTAGGTATGCTTGCTTCATCACTTTTTTCCAACTCTCTGTCAAGGCTAGTGGGGTAAGAATCCTCAACAAGGGAAAAAGTGGGGCGAAAGTACTCAGAGAATCTGCTGGGAAAAGGTGAAAAGGAATTGGGCAGTGTTGTCTATGAGAGTGGATGTGGTGATGCCCCAAACTGCCGGTGTATTTTGTGTTGGATGTTGGCAGCAGTGTTTTCTTTGTGTAGCTCTGCTTCATGGTACGAGTGGTGAGAGGCAGTCAGAAAGCTCACTTGACTGTCTGCTCAACAGGCATCACATTGATCCTCTATTTCAATGGCGAATATATGATGTCTGCTGGCAGTCAGTTTGGGTATGCAATTTCTGTGGGAAGAAGGATGGGACTGAGGAGACAGCTGGCCTTTAGATCCATCCTTGGTATTCACCCAATAGCTGATATTAAAATCCACCCCATCTTCATTCTCATTTTCATCTTTACAGATCAAAAGTACCTAAGATAATCTGTGTTCCTGAGCAGATCCCAAGCAGCAGCCCAAATACAAAGTGATGTAGAATAGAAAAAAGTATATGCAATAACTGTTTCTCCTGCTGACAGAGAATCACCGAGGTTGGAAAAGACCTGCAAGATCATCACCAACAGTTCTCACTAAACCACGTCTCTCAACACAAAATCCAAACATTCCTTGAATGCCTCCAGGGTCGGTGACTCCACCACCTCCTGGGAAGCCCATTCCAGTGCCTGACCACTCTTTCAGAGCAGCAGTATTTCCTAACGTCCAATGTGAATCTCCCCTGGTGCAGCTTGAGGCCATTTCCTCTGGTCGTCTCACTGGTTACATGGGAGAAGAGGCCGAGTCCAGCTCACTGCAACTTCCCTTCAGGTAGTTAGAGCGAGCTGTAAGGTCTCCCCTGAGCCTCCTCTTCAGCAGATCGAACAATCCCAGCTCCCTCAGCCAAGCTGATAACAGCCTACACCACTCTGTCAAAGGGAGGAGCTGCACCATATCATAGCAGGTTAAAATTACTCAAGTTCCCCGATAGGCAGGAAGGTAAATATTAAAACTAAAGTCCAGCTGGATCAAAATAACCAAACATATGATTTTCAATAATACAAATTTTAATTTCATGATTAGGGAGTCACAAACTTCATGGAAATCAGAAACTAGGAGGATTCACCTCCAATAGATTTTACTAACGGTGTTTTATCATGAAGTTCTGCACTGATATCTCAGGTCTCCTATAAAGCTGCAAGTAAATCTGCCCCTCCAGCAAGTCTGCTACCTTGAACACATCCCATATCACAGTGCATTTGGGAAGAGTGACAACTGCTAACTCTTCTTGTACACCTGTTTGTGCATTTACCCTGGAGGTCTCCCTTTAAGCAGTAAGCAAACGCTGTCATTGCTTCAGTTGTGTGATGAGATCAATGTCTGAAGCAGCCTGTCTGACAGTGAATCTCTGCTCTGAGGAAGAAGGTCAGATATTACACGGACTTCTTCATCATTCACATCTGTCACTTTTATCTCAATCTGTGCGTAACTGCCTTATTTTGTAGGCTTTTTCCCAGCTGCAAAGTTCAAGTCTTTCGCTTCTGCCTTGCCACACATTCCACTGGAGCCACAGATAGGTACAAGATGGGCACCTTATCAGATGTTCCCCCAGACAACAGAGGAGAAGCAGCCAGCACAGCTGCTTCTTCCACGTGGCATTTTTTATCCCCCTTACAGTTCAATAAAACAGGAACAACTTCAGCTGGAGGTGAAGTGCTTTCTGAAAAGGCATGCTGCTTTGGAAAGAGTACAGCCATACTGCCACATTACGGAGTACAGCATGAACCAAAGATAGCATACACTACAATTCACACTGAGATGTACACACATACTAAATAGGGAATTTTTTAGATGGCTTTCTTAAAGTGACTTCCAGCTTGAGGCAAGGCAAAAATAAGAGATACATGAAATGAATACATAACAAGCATTTCAAGTTAAAACAGAAAAAAGAGCATGGCTCAGATAAGGTCATTTGCAATAGCTTAACAGCTTTTGGAATAATATTCCATGGTGATGATGAAAGACAGATGGAATCTGTGACTCTGATAAATCTTCAGTACTTAGAGATGAGCAAGGACTACATGAAAATCTTTCAAAATGGAAAGACTCACTGGTATGCCCTTACCTTTGTCAGCTGCTCCCTTGTAACTATATGCTTTTGATCATAAAGACAATTGCCACAGTCTATTTCAGGCGATGAGTAAATCCATGGAGAATACTCAGTTCTGCAGCGCTGCCTGTCTTGTTACTTTTTTGGCAAAAAAGGCCCGTGGCTGAATGGTGTCTTCAGAAAGACCTGACATTTCCCACACGAGCCTTGAAAGGAACGCGTTCTATCATCTTGTTCTCCCTGCATGGAACATTCCTTCTTAGCCCAGGTTTTTGATTCAACAGAAGGGGAATGCAAGCTCACCAAATATATGCCTGTAGTATGTGCGGGTACAGCTCTCCTGAGTTCTGAAAAACCACATCTTTCTTCTGCTAAAGGTGGATTTGGCACGCAAATTTGCCCAGAGAATACCAGCTTCTGTATTTTCCTTCATCATTCTATTCCATTTAGTCAGAGTCGCAGCCAGAGAATGCCACGAGCATTGCTACAAACACCTCAAATGAACTATAACAAGGCAGAAAGAAGATCTGAACTTTAGACTAAGGATGACAGCCCTACCATTCCTGCCTGAGTTGGTAGCCCCATTATCTGGAAGCAGTTGTGAAGTGAGAACACACATGCACACACAGCTCCAGAAATTAGATTTCCTGCACCATGAACGGACCCCTTTCAACAGTCATTGTTTTCTCAGAACTTGCAACTTTCCACCCTGCAACAAAACATCATCCTTCAACCCAGCAGAGATCTGGGTTGCTTCCTTTATTTTTGAAAGTTACAGTTTTTATGAGATAAGCAGAGGCCAAGGGGGGAAATTGGACATGGTGCTCATTTTCTGCTGAGCCATACCTGTAACACACTCTGGGATCCTCTTACTTTCTGCAGCAGGTCATTTTTAATTGCCTTATCATAAAATAGTTTTTAAAGCACTGAACATTAGGGGATTTAAACCTCTTTAATGCTCCTGGATGGCAGTCTCTCAAGGCTCATACTGAGGCCAGCTCCATATAATAAATAGAACGTGGGCAAAAAAGTAATACCATAAATTAATGACAAGTATTGTAGAGAATATTTGAAACACTTGAAATAAGACCTCTAGGAGATCTGCATTTCAATAATAAGCCAAAGCAGTAAGTGAGGGAGGGAGGGAGGAAGGAAGGAAGGAGGGAAGGAATATTTCTGTTCTTTCCAGGGTAAAGTCATTTATTACTCTCCAAGCAAAAGGTTTTATACAATTTAATACAGGTAGATACAGGTGTGTGAAATCAAACCTGTACAGGGAAAGGCCCGCAACAGCAATCAGATGTGCATAGACTGGGGTAAAGCAATATGAAAACCTTGGTATCACTTTAATCTTGAATATAGGAAAGTGCTGTCAGCAGCGGTACACACAATGTTGCAAAAACACTGAGATCTACAATGCAATAGGAGCCAGTTTGGGGAATGTAATAGCTGTCTTATCCTGAATAACTGCAATTCACAGAAATCTGTCATTATCTAAGAAATGTGGATAGCAACACCTACACTCACAGGAGTGAATGGGATCCTTTTAGCTAACTCAAAGATTTTCCTATCAAATTATCTCTAAAGAATGAAGAGAAATCAAGGTTATGTAATTGAGTTTGTTCAGTATGCAGGTATTTGAAAGCAATGAAAGTTAGTTAGACCCTTGGTATCATTAAGGAGTGGTTTCAGATAAGGAAAAGCTGTCCCAAAGCACCATTGAGGAGCTCAGCAACACTTCTGAAATGAGCTGCAGCTTGGACATCAGTGCAGCGGGTCACACTGGAGGAAATCCCTTCTCATAGCACATTTTGACTGTTCTCACAAATCAGTCAGATAGCCTCCCATCTGTCTTTTCCAAAGGTATTTTCTGCATCCAAGACAAAGACTTGTTATAAAAGCCTATTAAAATCCTAACAGCTGATCATTGTGGAGTTAATCTATTTTATTAAGGTTTATTTAATAGCTTTTTGCTAAGTTTCAGTGCCTGAACTAAATGATCTTCATTAGTTTGCAGATATTATGTCTTGTACCTAAGTGCATGTATCTGGAAGTACTTCAGTAGATATCTAAGGTACACGAGCACCAAGAATTTTCCACAATGAATGACTGCTTGGAATACCAAATTCATTCTTGCTTACATAAAGCATTTTTTCTAATTCTATTTCATCTATGTCATCTCTGAAGCTTTGGAAACTTCAGATTCAAAAAAAAGAAAATTCATCTGATTTCACATTACTTACATACCAACTGTAATTGCTAAGTTGTTCTGAGTGACCCACAGCCAAAGAAAATTTTATGTATTTTTCCTTTTCATACATCTTCCTCAGTTTTGAAAGGCCTTTTCCATAGAATAACAAAGACTTCTGTGTTTAAGCAAGTCCATCTGTTAAAAATTAGATAATTTAGCAGATCTATCTTCTCAGGCTTCTCAGCAGCTTTCCAGGAATAGTACCTAAGTGATCGTGACGGCCAAGCTCAGGGCTGGGCAAGCTGTAGTCAAGGTCTTTATCTACTGCAGTTTAACAGTCACATTAAGGTTGAATCAGTCTTCACACAATGAAGCAATATATTAAAGCTAGACTCAAACTGCAGTAAATCTCAAACGTACAAATGCAGACTTGTGCTCTGACCTGTACAGCATCTGAATGAATGACACAGGGTGAGAGGGTTAGATGCAAGTCCTACAAAACTCAGAAAATACAAGACAAAAGTCACAAATCACAGCAAATGAAGGGGATTTTACAGACTTAGCCTTCTTGCCGTTTGCTGTAGTATGTTTACTTAGCAATCTGAGCATGTATGCAGTTTACAGATGAAAATACTATTTTTATTCATAATGAAGAGGCATAAAAGAATTCTGAGAACCTTGATCTTGCAAAAGTAAACTCACGAGACTGAAACACTTAAAAAGCATAGTTGGGGAAGTTTTAAAAATTACATAAGCAACAAGGAAGTTCTTGACTACCTGATCAGATTGAATCAGGGTGGCAATAGATCTCATCAGCTCAATGTGAAGACGAGGTAGTAGTAGTACTGTCTGGACACCAGAGGAAGGAAAGGACTGCATGGAAAAGTTTGCACTTTGATAAATGCATGGGAAAAGAAAAAAAAAAAAAAAAAAAGGAGGAGGAAATGACCAAATCTGAGAATAAGGCAGAGAGAGGAGTGAATACAGCTCAGATTCATCCCAGCAAGAAACTTATGAATGGATAGATGACTCTGGGGAGATGAAGTTAGCTACGCCACCAAACGTTCAGATAGAGATGGCAAACGATACAGAAAACAGAATCAAATGAAAGTAAAACTTTGAGTTCTAAAACGTCCCCACATAATCACGGCCAAGCTTTCTTTGAGAAAACCTAAAATCATGCTTTCTCTCTTGTTAACCTAGTCAGAGGTCAATGTTCATAGTCCAGAATAATGTCTGAAGCCAAAATGGATTACCAAGGTAAAATCAAGAATCTGTAAACAAGGGTAGGAATATCAGATGAAAAGCCAGAAATGTAGTTGAAAGGCAGGCAGTGCCCAGGGATTTGGGATACAGGGCACAGACTTCACCTAACTGCACACACTACTGCAACTGAAGGGCATGGGAAGCCTCTTCAGCCCTCTGATTACTATTAAACCTTGGGAGAGGAGATCCTAATGGAAGAGAAATTAGCTTCAAGCCAATTACAAATGAAAATCCTTTCATTCAGCTGCGTTTGCCATGCTGTACAGATATTCTCTCCCAGATAACAATAATTTTTTTAAAAGTATGATTTTAAGCCTTATTTTCTTTTCCACTAAAAGCTTCTAATGGGAGAAGGGAAATTCTGGTCTTTCTGTTGACATTACATTTGTCTGCAGGGCCCATAATATGACTTAATTGCGTATCAGGGCACAGATTCCCATTGCTCTGGCCCCATACCATCACTTTGAGCAGTGCGTTAAATGCAGCACATTTCAGATCAAAAGCCAAATGCCTTCACCATGCAACCCCTACTGTGAGTGTCTCACAGAACATGAATTCCTGTATGACTGCAATGCACCCTGAGCCTTCTGAGTCCATAGGATGGCACTGTTTAGGCCTCTCATGCTGCTGCTGAGACCTTCAGCTCCAATTCTATCTGATCCAGACTGAATCTTCCTCGTTAATTTGTCAGTCCATCACCAAGAAAAAGCCCAGTCCCTCTGCAAACAGATGCAACAAGGGAACCCCAGGTAATGAAGGCAGTATTTACATCCAGATGAAGTTTCTCACTTTTACTTAGGGCCAGCCTGACTTCCTTGCTGGCATCCCAGTCGTCCCACTGCGAAGGCCTGTCACCTCTTCTGGAAAATGCAAGTGCAGCAGTGCTTCTTCCTTGACAGGGGACAGGTAACAGGAGGAGGCCCCTGGCCTCACCCCATCATCAGTCACATAAGACCCCTTCACAGGAGTTGGGGTAGCTTTCCTGTTGGCTCTGTGGTGGTCAGAAACAGACCTAAACAGCGCTGTCTACAGTTAGAAATGCCTCAAGCTCTCAGGATGATGTCCTTCAAATTGCTCTCCCAAAAAAGCACTTCCAGACAGTAAGCCTCAGTAACAGCAGAGGCCTGTCTCTTCAATAGTAATTTCTGCTTCCTAGCTAAATGCCACAGCAGTACTCTTCAGAGCAGGGAATCTGCCATGATTGTCTCCAAGCCACAAAGACCATCGCGTGGAATAAAGCACTCTGATCTTTAACTTGACTCAGAAATATTTACTTGTTGAAGTAGATGGGTAGGAAAGCAGCATTTCAGAAGACCCAGAGCCATTCATTCACAAGCTTTAAATGTGCACGTGTGTAATCTGGAGTGTGGGAGCCACAAAGGAGTCTGAAGTGGAACTGCCTTCCAGGAAGAGATGTCAGTTTGACTCAGTGAGTCACGCTGAGACTCTCAGAAACACAGAGCATACACAGCTCAGCACCAAACTCCTTGCCTGACATTAAAGGCTACAAGTGAACATAACTTTCCTACGCCTGGCTAGAACGGCTGTGAATCTCTGCTCTGTGCATCATTCTCACCTGTTCATTCAGTACTGCAATGTTTTAAGTTTCCTTCACAAAAACTCCACGTGCGGGGCTTCTGCAATGCCTCAGTTCAGCATGCAATAACTCGCTGCAGGAAAGCAACTGCTAAGTAAAGAGCCTAGGACATACAGCAAAGCAATGAGGAACAGAAGTGCTCTTGAATAACACATGTTTGTAGCTAATGAACTTTGCAAAGCCCCCACAAAAAGCAGATGGGGCTACCTGTTAAAAAAACGCTCTGAAGATACAGCCACAGTCCTGACTGGGAGATCATTACACATGAGCAGTCAGGGATCCACTCAACAGTTAGCCTACACAGGACGTTCCTGCACTGCATATCCCACCCGGCCTTCAGTCTGTGTCCTTCTGCACAAATCCCTGGCCGTAGGATGAACTCAGCTGCCTCACTGCACCAGAGGAGCCTGCCGGCAGCTCCCCTTTGGTAGCAGTGATTACGCCACTCGGGTTATCTTGCCTTGTCTGGAAGTGTAGCAAAAAGCTGGCATGTTGGGGAATTATCAAAGTGGGAGCACCCCTGCAAATAAGGTGTCTGCACAGTGCTGTGCATGGATCGGATGCTTCTTCAGTGCTGCATAACTTGGGGTTCTTAGCATCTAAAGGGACATGAGATATTTATTATTCTGTCCTTGTAGCATTAGATCTAATAAACAGCAGTTCAAACGATATCTTACAGACCCTGAGTGCCTTTCATACTGGGATCCTCCAGTACTCCCCCAGCACCAAACACATACACCAAGAGTACAGTACAGAGCGGTTAAATTGTTATCTTCCTCAAAATACCTACATCCCAGGCCTACGAGAACTACACTTTATCTATGACAACAGTACTGCATGGAAAGATTTGTGTGCCTCCTTAAAATAGAATTTCTGTTCTCTAGAATCAGCTATCTAAAAATCAGACATATCATCTTAAGTCCATATTTAGATTCCCTATATATTCAGCAAAGAGGAAGGAGTGATTAAGGATAGCAATCCATCCCTTTTTAAGACAGCTATCTGGGATGGGAAAGATTAAGCTTCCTCTGTAGATGCACTTTGAAGGTCCATAGCAGCCAAATCTGACCTTCAGCCAGCTTAACCTCACACCTAACTGTTACAGGTTTGATGCCAAGTGAGGTGATTGGTACTTCCAGTTGGTACTGACAAGGAAGTCCAAACAGGTTGGAATCCAAGTATTTGAACTGTACTAAGGACGAGATAAGCATAGCCATCTATATTTTTACATAATAAGATGGGAATTTTGAGAAATGCATACATCCATCTGGTACTGACGATCCATTATTTTGCTGTGCCCTCAGTTTGCTCCACATGGCTTTGCAGGATTTTCTTCATCTTGTAATGAATGACCCATCTGTTGACACCAGACCAGAGAAATGCATTGCTCTGTCTCTGGCCGTTAAAACCCGCTTCTCTAGATGTCCACTTGTGCTCTCCTTTTGCTTGCAGCAGTTGTTGTGGTCTCAAGAACTAAGTATGAATAGGAGGCAGGCAATTGATCTATCTCCTGAGAACAGCCTTAATTTCATCAGTACAATCAGGGCACCAGGGTGTTTTGCAAGGAGCCAGCTGAATGGCAAATAGCTGGTACAAAGCCACTGCAGACAGGATTGAAGCAAAAGTAGACTAGATAAAAGTCTAACACTTTTGAGAAGTGGGGACTGGGGGGAATGTATTTGCATGGACTGTATTTGCTGCACCTACTATGTTATGTTAGCTTGGGTCCTCAGTCCATATTCCAGCTTCCATTTTTGTTCAGATGAGCACCAAGTCTGTGAGTGCACACTCCTGCTGTGAGTGTGGAGAGGTGCTGCACACCTCAGGAAAGGCAGGCAGTGAGGTGCCAGGGAGGGAAGGAAGCACTTGCCTAAACTTTTGGAAGCCTTGTGGACATAGAGTCCTTGATCCTGAACTGAGACAAAAGTATCTGCAACTGTTTTATATTCACGTATACATACAGATACATCTATTGAAAGGAATACTTGACAGGACTGGGAACCAAAAAAATCCATTTTTGACTAGCAACTATTTCTATAGTGTTATAGGGATGTTTTGAATTCTTTCTTGCTGCAGTAGAGTTACTGAGTTACTGGCCCATCGTTTTCTACTATCTGAGCATCTCCAAATACACTGCTATGCACACAGGCATAAACAGAGATTATGTCAACCTCTTATTGAAATAAACTTAAATATAAGAACTTAAGAAAAATGATTTACGATTCCGCATTCCTCTACTCATAAGTATTCACAGACTCCTTCTCTAGCTTACTTATAGAACAGAAATTCTTAGTGATATTTTAATGATGTTCACTCTTAGTTCTTGACTTCAGTTCTTCCTTCTTGCTTTCAAGGAAACAAATGATAGAAAAGTACAATTAAGTGATCAGTTCTTTGCTTGGATGCCTCCGCGTTCAAGTTGTTCTACTGCAGGATTTCTCTTAATTCCACAGTGCTACAATTTGCCAGGCTTTCATGTTTGCCGCAGATAATTCCCAACGATAGTGAGCATGTGCCAGAAAATCCTAGTTACATTATATGATCAATGAATATACAGGTGTTGTAACTACAAAATACAGGAGAGTTTGGCTAAGCAGGTTATTACACCAAAGAAAGAACAGACAGAGTGCTTACCCACGCCCTGGGCTCGCTGAAAAACTCCAAAGAAGGGATCTCCAGAAAGAGATCCTTCCCCACTGGTAGTCAGCTCTTCAATGGCTCCAGGAGAGGTGCAGCCAGGCTCCACCCCTTCCAGCAGCAATGGTGAATCAATCAGAGGTTCAGGCCATGATTCCCATACACATATACACCACAAAAATCAAACTACAGCTTCAGAAATACACGTAAGCACTCTGCTTTTGTGGCCTAGGCACTTCTCAGCCAGGATGCTGGGTTTTCCCAACCTGAACTTGGGTCACTGCATCACTGCAACCCTAACAGGCTTGAGGAGGGCTGAGCTCAGAATGTCTGCTGGGAACCTAAACTGCTGCGTCTTCAGCCCTCACAAGTCCCATCTACACACAACATATAAACACAAATCTAGTGGCATGCTCAACATCAATCAAAGTATAAATATTAGCCAGGAAAAGGGGAAGAAGACTAACGAGAATTAAGACGCTCCCTGAAATACTCCCATTCAAGAAGAAAAAAGCAATCACAAATTTGCAGACCAGAAAATCTCAAGATCACAATCACTGAAGGAGTCAGGGCTTACTGATGACTTACATTCATAACATAGCTGAGCATGTTGTGAGTGGAACAAAAAGAAAGACAACATATACTTACCCAGCTCCTCCAGCATCAGCCAACCAATGAGTGCAAGGTGCATTCATGGGCTGAATTCACCCGTACAACCTTTGAGACTCAGTGGCAGTGTTGCTAGTGGGAGACAAAGCTGTCTTCAGGGTGCCCTCCGCACCCTACTTGGGCTCACTTTTCCTCACGGCTCAAACACACCACAGCAAAGACTGCAGTAACACAAAACTAAGACTCACAATGCTGTCTACGATGTAATTCGCAGCAGCAGTCAATTCATTTTAACTATTAGAGACCCTTTATTTCATACTCGCATCTGGAAGAACAAAATATTTCCATATTCACGCTCAAAAGTGGGTCAAACAAAACCAGTCTGTCCTTCCATGCAGCAGTCCCAAAAGGCACGCAGTCCATTTTGTCTGCAGTTGTGCCATTTTGTCAGTTCTACAGACAGCTGAAGCTTTTGCAGCCTTTAAAACAACTTTGGTTGCTATGCCTATGAGCTCTTCTAAATACCTCTACCAGATTAAAACTGAGAAAGAAAAAAAATAAAAATAAAAAACCACATGAGGTCTGATGATGCTACCCGATTCTACCTGATTCTCGGCTGATATCACACACACACAAAAAAATCATTCTAGATTTAGAACAGCGGGAGCTGAAGTGTGGTATAAGTCAACAGAAAAACACTGAAAGCACATTTCCTCTGTGCTTTGATGGTCAGGGGGAAATGAGTTTAAATTAAAAGGGGGAAATTGCAGTTAGATGTTAGGAGGAAATGTTGCAGCCAGAGGGCAGCGAGGCGCTGGCACAGCTGCCCAGAGGAGCTGTGGTGCCCCATCACTGGAGGCGCTCAGGCCAGGCTGGATGGGCCCTGGGCAGCTGAGCTGGTGGGGGGCAGCCCTACCCAAAGCGGGGTTGGGGGCCTGTGAGGTCCTTTCCCATCTCAGCCATTATATGATGCTGCGGTCTTCCAAAGGGATGTGAAGCTTGACGTATTTTTGCATCTTTTTAGTCATTATAAATTATTTACAATGTAAGTATTGCACTGTACAGTAATACTGTAAATAGTGCATTTACAATGTAACTGCTTACAGTGTCAAAGAAGAGACTTAGTCCAAAGGTTGTGCAGGAAGTGCAGATATGAGATCAGCTGAGGGCTTTCATCCCTCACCAGCTCTTAATTAAGGCGAATGCCAGGAAGCCCACAGAAAGCAGTGACTTCAAAGACGACAGCCAGACCTCCAATAGTAAGTATCTGCATATTCCTTCACACACACAACAGTCTGGCTGAAGTTTTGGCCCTGAAAGCATTGCCCCAGCAATCTTTACATTAAGATCTGCAGCAGTGAACTATGGCATCAAGTTAATTACAGGTGACAGAATTTATTGTGCTATCGTGTACCAATAAACAATCTCAGTTGTCATATTCTTCCAGATGAAGATTTTTCGCATGCTTTGAACCATTAAGACAAGGTGATCCAGTGCTCCTGAGGACAATCATAGCATGCATTACTGAGGGATATTTAAAAAGGTGTATGTCATTAAAACTTGCTTACAACATGCAATTGAACTTAAGTGCTATTTTCTACTCGGAACTTAATAGGCTGATGAAAAACTAACTACCAAACGGGATTATTATGTTTCTAACATTTCTAATGAATAAACAGCTTTCTTTCAAACAGCCAACACAGAAGATTGTTTTTATGTGTTATTACTCTCAGTTACATTACCCAGTTAAAAATAACCCATATGTAAGGGAATCTACTCCTCTGAACACAGAAAATAGGCAGTTATAGAAATTCAAACAACAAAATGTTCCCTCGTGTTACACAAGAAGACTTGAGAAACCAGCAGACCATCTAGCAAAAATAAAAGTGTACTCACTGTACTGAATGTGAACTTGTGGAGGCTTTTTTCTTAGCGTAAAACCAGCCAGCATTCCTTCACCCATCAACTATTTTGAACATGCACTGGAAATCAAGGGTTGGCAATGAAGATAAACACGTCATTTTTCTACAAGGGAGGCATTACGAAGAAGTTGTTCTTACATGGTAAATAATAGAAACTCACTGAAGAGTGGGATGAAATAATGCAGTTCTTCCAGTACTTTGCTGCGTGGGTGAATACGGACATGAATCTGCCAATCTTATTTCTAACTTCTGAAGAAAACACAATGGCTCAGCTGTGACAAATTTCCTGGACTGCCAAGTAACTGGAAGGAAAGAAAAAGAAAACAGCAATGAAGACTGATAATGCTCTGCTTTACCTAACATAGTAATTATAACCTCATGTGCTGTTTTATCCCCTCACAATTACTTGACCCTGTGCAAATGTTTCAATATATTGATATATTTTTCCCATCAAACTTATTTCACAGAGTAACAGGGGCTGGAGATCATCGCTCCTACTAAGAATTTTTATGCTGTCCTAATTGAAATTGTCTTTTTTTATTTTTCTTTTAAAGAAAATAGAACTCTGATGTAACAAATACACCAGAAAGCAAAAGCTAAGCTGTAAATAAAAAGAGATGTTATTTCACACGTATATACACAGAAATATTTAAGTTACAAATGAAACGCAAATAAACATTCCTAATATGTAGATACCTGTGTTCCATACAATGACAAGCCTTCATTACGTTATCTTCTGACTTAAAGACCCATTGCCATTGTGTTCTGTGTGTACATGGACATCGTGTCTGCTGAGACTTTTAGCAGGTTCTGCAATTTTCAAACTCAGTTGAATTTTACAACGCTTCCTTTGTGCTCACATACAGCAGATTAGAGCATATTTCATCGCCGAGTTTCACTGATGCAACAAAATTCTTTTTTAAACACAGAATATACTCTGGTTTTTTCTCCAGTGCATTACAGAGTCAAACTAAATACAGCCTGCACCCTAGCCTTGTGATGTGCAGCAAACTGCACTCTCCAGAGCCCTCACGTTCATAACCAACACCAGACTGGCATGCAGGTTAGACAGAAAGAGGCCGTGCTGAACTCTTACCAGTCATAGCCCGCAGCAAAAGATGTCTCAACGACTGGTGCTATCAGTTTAGCAGCTGTCATGATATAATCCTCTGCCATGGACTTCCTAAGATAAAACAAACACTAACCAACTTTAAAACCAACACACAAACATGTCACAATTTCAAAATCAGGTATGCAAGAAATAACCAAACCTTGTTCTTGCCCTTTCTGCACTCAGGAGACAGTCTGACAATTCAATCTAACCTGCTGCTACTACTGCTGCCTTGTATCTTGACAATGCTCTTAGTTTTTAATGTTTTCCTTTCCCTGCACACTGTAGTTTCATTAAACAAACAAACAACAAAACAACAACCTGAAGCTGCAAGTTTTAAGCAGCACAACCCACCACATATGAGGTAGAAGGCTTATTTTTAATACTTTCAGGAACAAAAACCTACAGCATCACAGTCAAGCAGGATCAGGCTCCACTATTACCTCTCATGTTCTATTTGTCTTAAACTGTCGCTTTTGATGGCTTCCATCAGTAGATTTGTATGTGGATCATCCTGGAAGGGGACAAAACACCTGTAAATAGTCATGCCAATATACATGCATCTTAACTTGACTGTAAACATAAATATATGCAGATTACAGCATCTACGGTGTTACTTTCTTTCCACATTTCAAAAGCTGGACTCAATTAAAGCAGTCCTAACGCTAACTACAAAACCTCAAGTTTGACACCACAGCTACTTTCATCCCGTTTCAGACCCATTTCAGTGGAAGCTGTGCAGGAATCCTGATGCAAGTCTGAAATAGTGAAATTCATGTTTGAGGCGTGTGCCATTGTGGCGCAGAGGAAGCATAGCAACATAGAAACACCAAGGTTGTAAAGACCTCCGAGATCACCCAGGCCAACTGCTCACCTATCACCCCTATTTCCCCACTAAATCACATCCCTTAGTACAACATCTAAATGGAGAGGACCACTTGCTCTTCTCACACAACACTGGCTGAGAGCACTTCTGGCCATCCACCGAACAACCCTGGCAGTTCCAAGGAACAGCAGCAGGAAACACCTGGGACTCCTGGAAGATGAGCGAAGGGGAGTGTATGGGAACTGCTGCGTCATGGCCTGAACCTCTGATTGATCACCTGAGGCGAGCCATGAGTCAGCCAGAGGAGCACAGGTGAAGGCAATTCCTCCTAGACCTATTGAAGAGCTGGCTACCAGAGGGGAAGGAGCTCTTCTGGAGATCATCTCTCTTGGTGTTTTCTGGTGAGCTCAGCCAAAGGGTAAGCTCTTCCACTTATTCTCTTTTGTGATCGTTGTCTACTTTGCCTAATTCTCTTGATCATATTGTGATTATAACATCTTGATATCTGTTGATTATACAATTATATTGCAATTATAACATCTTGATACCTATTGATTATACACAATTATATTGTGATTATAGCATCTTGATTATACACTTGGCGAGCCAGGCAGGCCGAATATACTAAAATTAACATCATGTCTTTTCTATGGAATTTCTATAAATGGGTCAAGGGGGAGAACAATACTCCTCTAGAGAAAATGATTCCAGGGCAGATCCCAGGATTTGAGGGATCGCCCTATTATGAGTTAGCTGCTATCATTGAAAAATGGGGTCCCTTACGCGTTATGGGCAATATCTCCCCATATCGCATGGCGG
This sequence comes from Tetrao urogallus, assembly GCF_951394365.1. Lineage (NCBI taxonomy): Eukaryota > Metazoa > Chordata > Aves > Galliformes > Phasianidae > Tetrao > Tetrao urogallus. The sequence continues at coordinate 392,553 of NC_136823.1, forward strand.
ACTATTTTCAAGTGTTGAAGAAGCCACGGGAGACCAGCCTCATGCTCTCATGGTCAACAAGTCTCAGTTTATTATCTCTCGGTTACAATACTTATAGCCACGATAATTAGCTCATACATATTGCAAAAGCGGAGCTCATGATTGGCTCCTTATGATTTGTTACATGTTTTCTGCAGTTAGCCTTGAGATTATCGCTTTCTCATACCGTGTGCTGCATCTCCTATCTCAGCCGGTTCTGACTTGCCTACTCAGGGCTCAAAGTCAGGACGACCTTGTCCCGAGCACGTACTAGTGATCACTGTATGGCCCTTCATCTGCAGCCACTCTCTATAGATGCTATCCACACTTCCCCCGTTTTCTTTTTGGGCAAGTAGCGTAGTTGTAGGATAAGACTGCACCAATCGTAACACCATGCGTTGCAGACATTGTATGATACAAGGAACAAACAAAATAATAATTAATATCACTATCCCAATAGTGATTAGATGCTGGAGCAAGGAGGTTAGCCAGGGGCCTAACCCCAATCCCTTTAGCCAGTCATCTAATCCGAATCCAGAATGCACTTGGAGATGCGATGTTGATGTAGTTAGAGTTTGCAGTTGCCTATGAATTGAATTGGAATGATCAGACAGGTTCATACAGCACATCCCCTCAAATTCTTCGCATCCATGGCCTTGTGCAAGCAAGAGGAAATCAATTGCAGCACGATTTTGGAGTGTAGCATGCCTTACAGAATCTACATCGACTAGTAGTTGTGAAATAGCTTCAGAAGTAGCATTTGTCTGCTTTGCTAACCAGCACCCTAACTTATTTAAAGTAGCAAGGGCTTGTGCCGTTCCGACGCCAGGGACTATTGATGCAAATACTCGCGAGGCGGCATTCCAGAATTCTACGCGGTCATCACAGCTTTGTTGGAATGCGTGTACTGAGCGTTTGTGCCGGCCACGCCGGTGGGCTTGGAGTATCATAGAGGTGTTGGGGGTTAGTAGGGTGAGCCGCCCCAAAGTACATGGTCCTCCTTCTAATTTCGAAGGGATGCCTGACCAAGCCCTGTCCCCACATATTAGGAAGATTCCATCTGGTAGCTGAATTGGTGTATTAGATGACTTGGATATGTTTGGGCTAGTGTAGTTGCACCACACTGAACTGTTTCTATAAATTGTCAAGGAGGAGTTAACTACCAGTGGCAGGGATTGATTGTACCACCTATTATGCAACCTACCACGGAGGACACTTGTCCAGTTAAACTTCACGCACCAGTCAGCTTGAATTGAACCCAATATCTCTAATTCTTGAGGTTCAAAAGGGGGCAGTTGGGAATTGAGGAAGGATGGAATCCCATTGGTCCGCATATGAGTTATTCTTTGCGCATAACGGACTTGCGGCCGTTGGGCACGGAGGTACCTCTAGAGGCACTCCCACTAAACAAGTGGAAAAGGGGTTATCTGGTGATGACAGGGCGAGGCATATTGCTTCCTGACCTGTTCGATTAGCTAGGGTGACCCAGACATTTTGCTTAGGTTGAGGGGGCGGCCAAAAACCTTGGCATCGTGTTGCCAGAGTAACTACGGTCATTAGGAACCAGCCCGGTGGGGCCGTCGTAGGAGGGCCACACCATAGCGACTCTATTTTGGATGACGTTACGCTTCGTACCTTATTGATCACATGCTTCACCTCCCAGCGCCACTGGGCTAGAACCTTTTGCTCCGTTGATTCGAAAATGCGGATAGCCGTAAAAAGTGGGCGATTCGTATATCGCTCTAAATCCCCTACTGCGGAGGCCCTTGACCAAGAGCCTTCACATCCCCTGCACCATAAATATCTTAGATGTTCCTGGTGTTGGCAGACAACCCTAGAACAACCCCCACACTGAAAACGCACCCAAGCCCCACTACACCATGTGTCCCCACAGTTACAACAGCGATGGTAATTACTCGAAGTATGGGCGCTGAATAAGGATGCCCGTGTCAGCTCTTCCAACAGGTCCCACAGTTGCTCAGGCGTCGATGGTCGAAGGTTGGCTTTGGGCAGCAGGGTCCTGATTAGGTCCCGATGAGGGTTGAGAAGGAGAGTCAGGTGTAGTTGTTGATGTCGCACCTCCTGTGTCATTTACCGCTGGTTGCAGCGCCGGGCGTGTTGCCCGGGCTGGGACCCACTCAGGCCCTGTTGGGGTTAAAACACACAGGTAACCTCTTCCTAAATACAATACCTTGGCCGGGCCTTGCCATTGTCCTGTTTTCAGGCATTTATATCGTACCCACATTTCTTGTGTGGGCTGATCCATTGACGCGGGTTGATAAATCCAACGTCAATAGGGTAAGTCCTCCAGTTGATCCAAATCCTTTGTCGAGACGCGGCTGCGTCTTAAGGGGATTTATTCCATCCGTTAGCTGGGGTAGGGGTACCAGTTGGGCGACTCGTTGTCCCTTCAAGATTTTTATCGGCGGATATGGTGTGTGTACCATAATCATAATTTCCCCTTGATAATCCGCATCAATTATCCCAGGTAGCACAAAAATTCCAATCATACTGGCAGACGATCGACCGATTAAAAGTCCTCCCATCGTTCGGCCTTTTATTTTGATAGGACCAAATACACCGGTTGGAACTCGGTGAGGCTGTGAAGTTAGTATCACAACATCTATTGCGGCTGCCAAGTCCATGCCGAGGCTCCCTCTGGTGGCAGGCTGGGGCTGGAATTGTGATTGTCGTGGACCGGCGCCATGGCAGCTGCTATTTGTGTCTGAGCGCGGCTGCTGTTCGCGCTGCTCTTGGCGTTTCCCGTCCGCCGCCGACATACGCTAGTGTTATGCGTATTCGATTGACACTTTCCGCACCAAACTCCGGAAGCCTGGCAGTCTCTGCGTATATGTCCTACGTTGCCACAGCGATAGCAGCGGACACGGGAGCCACCGGCTGATCGGGGGCCGAGGGAAGCTGCAGCTTGGAGAGGCGCAAGAGCTGCTAATACCTGCGCTTGTGAGCTTTCTGATTGCTTCTGCATAACGCGAGCCTGCTCCTTTATTCCCTCTCCTATCTTTTCTAAAGCACTGACTAATAGAGCCTGTGAGCCTGAGGGTGTGTTAGCTGCTTTCTCTAATAGCTCCGGCAAGCTCCAATCTCCCGGCATGGAATTTAACAGTGTACGAGTAGCTGGGTTGCCGTTTTGCAGAATACACTGTTTAAGTAGAGCCCCCTGCATGTACTCCGGAACACCCGCCTTCGCGATGGCGTCCATCAATCTGTCTACAAACCCGCCCAGGGGCTCATCCCTATTTTGCTTAATCCCCATGTATATGGGTGTCCCCCCCGGATCCTTGATCTTTTTCATAGCACGCATAGCCACAGCCATCGCTTCCCGCAATACATCAGGACCTGCAGTGGCTTGGGCTTCTACTCGAACCCAGGGTCCCATGCCCATTAGCTGCTCCACAGTGATACCATGGAGGGGATCCCCTGGGCCCCTCTGAACTGAGGCAGCTGCAACAGCCTCCTGTTGCCAATGAGCATTAAAAAGTAGCAACTGATGTGGGGAGTATATTAAGCGCGCAATACCCCTAATATCCGTAGGGAGCATGACATGGGCATTGAAAAGGAACTCAAGCATCTGATTTACTGGCTCGCTTGTTACCCCATAGCTTCCCACAGTAGCACGCAACTGCGATAACAATTTCCAGTCTAAGGTCCGAATCTCAGCGTTCAATCCTCCCTGAGGGTTTGGAGTGTATAGGACAGGAAAAGCTAAATTTTCGCCAGCTACCTCCACTAAACCTGTATCGCCTGTTGCTAGCCCCTCCCTAGCCAAACAGGTCCACAACTCCCGTCGTTCCCTGGCCATTGCCTCAAACAGATCCGACTCTGCCCCGGGAACAGACTCTGCATTTGTTCCTAAAGGCAGTGGTGCAGACGCTGGGGCAGACTCCGATTGAGATTCTCCCCCGTGATCCATTGGGGGGGCCGAGGGTGAGGCAGGTGTTGGGACATGTACTGTAGCAAAGGCTGGGGGATTCGGAGCGCTAATCTGCGCCCCATACTCCTGATTTCTCTGCTGTGCTGCTTGCGCTCCCTGGGCTGCCCGTTTTTCCGCCTGACTCTTCAGTAACTCATCCTGTACTGCCTTCCATAATTTACTCATCTTTTTTGCTGGTTTATCCTCCTCCAGAACCAACTCCCACAACTTATCCCCATACTTTCTCCACTCCCCTATCTCATGCACCGTATGTGGATTAACAAAGAACCCGTAAGACACAGCATGTTGTAGCAACTGGGGGAGTTCTTTATCTAAGTCTATGCCCTTGACTTGTCTACGACGTAAGAAAAGAGAAAATAAATCATATGCTGCTTGCCTATCCATACTCACGCAGCGCTGTTGCAGCTCTCCAGGCTTCGGCAGCACGTATCGGCTGAGCCCACCGATGTGGTCGCTCAGGACGCGGAGCACCCTGCTCTTATCGTCGTCCGTCTAGCTGCGGGACCCGAACCCAACGTAGCTCTTATTTTCGTGGCCGTCCCTTTATCACGTCGGGGTCACCATTTGTTGAAGAAGCCACGGGAGACCAGCCTCATGCTCTCATGGTCAACAAGTCTCAGTTTATTATCTCTCGGTTACAATACTTATAGCCACGATAATTAGCTCATACATATTGCAAAAGCGGAGCTCATGATTGGCTCGTTATGATTTGTTACATGTTTTCTGCAGTTAGCCTTGAGATTATCGCTTTCTCATACCGTGTGCTGCATCTCCTATCTCAGCCGGTTCTGACTTGCCTACTCAGGGCTCAAAGTCAGGACGACCTTGTCCCGAGCACGTACTAGTGATCACTGTATGGCCCTTCATCTGCAGCCACTCTCTATAGATGCTATCCACATTCAAGGACTTGGCAAGGATGTCCTCACTACTAAAGAAAGACAACTGGCTGCCTCCATGGTGGCATGGCCATTATTAAGTGCCTTAAATCATGCGCATATAAGAAATAGTACTTTAGAAACTGAAAATCAGCTTTTGAAAGACCACATTGAAAAGCTGGAGCGCGAACTTGGCGTTTTAACAGGGAAGAAGCCAATTCTACATCTTCCCGTAGGCCAAATTCGTAACATTTCAATAAATGATGACCAGACTCCTGAATCAACAGACTTCGTTGATCAGGAGAACAAGAAATCCAAATCAGACCTTGAATGTCCAATTCTGACTGATCCACTGGAAGTCCGTCCTGTTGTAACCCAGAAAACAAAAAAAGTACAGGACAGACCAGCAGGGGTGCCGCCTGATCAATGGCCCCCTGCCCAGACTCATTTACACGTAACGGCCCGGCCATACACGGCAACAGAATTGATGGACTTAGTACGATTTCGGCAGAAGCCTAGAGAAAGTGTGCCGGCTTGGTTATTGAGACTGTGGGATTCTGGGGCAGAAAGTGTCTTGGTGAATGGCCCAGAAATAGCTAAGTTGGCCACCATGACTGTCCATCCTGCTCTCAGACAGAGGTTATACGTAGGTAATCAATATCGTGATGAAAACCATTCCATACTAGAATGGTTAATGGCGGCCTGCCGTATGGTATGGCCGAATAAATCAGACATACCTTTACATACAGGCGTGTGGTCCTCCATGGAGGACCTTCAAAACTATATCCGCGAACTGGGTGTAAGAGAGGCTATCTATGAAGATACATTTGATGGCCCTGATATGGTTAAATTTTCAGCAGGGATGAGAGATTTAATTTTACAGCAAGCTCCCTCCCATCTGTACAGCACCCTAGTCTCCATATTAAATCCCCTTGTAGCATCAGAAGCCGTAGTCCAGCGGGCTGCCCAGTTAGTTGCTGACTTGGGAGAAACAGAACGCCTGCGGACTAGGTGCAATACTCGGTTTTTGGAGGAAGCAGAGGTCCTGCCGGTAAATAAAACCAAAATGCCGGCTACTCGAGCTCCTCCATCGGGACCCATAAGGGTATCCCGAAAACAAATGTTTAATGATTTAATTTGGGCTGGGGTCCAATTTGCTAAGATCAACCGCCAGCCCAACCATGTCCTTCTCCAGCTCTGGAGACAACTAAAGGACAATCAAAAATTCCAGAGCTACCCTAAGAAATCAAGGGTAAGAGCTATAGAGAGGGTTCCAACAACAACATGGAACCTAGAAGATTTTATTATTCCAAATAGGAAAAAGAAGCCACCTCAGGTGTCTCGGGCCACAATGCCTGAGCCATCAGAAGCAAAAGAATTGGCCCTAGCACAATTCATGGAGTGACAAGGGATGTTAGTCCCCGTAGGGCCTCCAGATGGGACCGGAGGCCCTATGTAGAATGAACGATTTATTGGTCCCGAAAAAATATTCAGAGAGTAATGGCATTGGTAGACACGAGAGCAGAAACATCAATTATCTATGGAGATCCGGGAAAATTTGATGGCGACAGAGTGATGATTGGTGGTTTTGGGGGACAGACTATTCCTGTCACCCAAACATGGTTAAAATTGGGGGTTGGGCGTCTCCCACCCCGGGAGTACAAGGTGTCTATTGCCCCAGTCCAAGAATACATCCTGGGCATAGATATTCTATGGGGTCTGGCTCTCCAAACAACTGTGGAGAGCTCAGACTTCGACAAAGATGTATCAGTATCCGGGCGGTGCAGGCAATATTAAGAGGCCATGCGAAACATGAGCCTGTTTGCCTGCCGAAACCGCGCCGGATTACTAACGTTAGACAGTATAGACTCCCGGGTGGGCAAGATGAAATATCGAGAACGGTGCAGGAATTAGAAAAAGTGGGTATTTTAAGACCTGCACACAGCCCGTATAACTCCCCCATAGGGCCAGTGTGAAAGTCGGATGGCACATGGAGGATGACAGTAGATTACAGAGAATTAAATAAGGTCACGCCGCCTATTCATGCGGCCGTACCCAATATTGCCTCCCTAATGGACACATTGAGTAGGGTGATAAAAACCTATCATTGTGTCCTAGATCTAGCAAATGCATTCTTCAGTATTCCAATTGCTGAGGAATCGCAAGATCAGTTTGCGTTTACGTGGGGAGGCAGGCAGTGGACCTTTCAGGTCCTGCCACAGGGGTACGTGCATTCACCGATGCATTGTCACAATCTAGTGGCTGATTGGAGAAAACCTGATGATGTTAACCTATATCATTATATTGATGATCTCCTGTTGACATCCGACTCACTGGAGGCAGTAGGACAGGCAGCAGATTCATTAACTGCCTATTTACAGCAGAGGGGATGGGCTATAAATCCCCAAAAGGTGCAAGATCCAGGCCTGTCCGTAAAATTCCTGGGGGTGGTTTGGTCAGGAAAGACCAATGTGCTACCCAGTGCTGTCATAGATAAGGTTCAGGCGTTCCCAGTCCCTACAACATCAAAGCAGCTGCAAGAGTTTCTAGGTATATTGGGTTATTGGCGTTCCTTTATACCTCACCTAGCGCAGCTGCTAAGGCCACTATACAGACTCACAAAAAAGGGGCAGCTATGGGACTGGGGGAAAACCGAACAGGATGCTTTCCAACAAGCAAAACTGGCAGTTAAACAAGCTCAGGCATTGGGTATATTCGATCCTACCCTCCCAGCCGAGTTGGACGTTCATGTTACTCAAGACGGCTTCGGTTGGGGCCTGTGGCAACGCCAGAGCTCTGTTCGGACCCCCATTGGTTTCTGGTCTCAGGTTTGGCACAGAGCAGAAGAAAGATACAGTATGATTGAAAAACAGTTATTGGCTGCCCATTCGGCATTACAGGCAGTAGAGCCAATAACTCAAACAGCTGCAGTTATAGTCAAGACCACTCTGCCAATTCAGGGGTGGGTGAAAGATCTGACCCACCTTCCTAAGACAGGGGTGGCCCAAGCACAAACAGTGGCACGATGGGTCGCCTATCTCAGCCAAAGGAGCAGTCTGTCTTCATCACCCTTGAAAGAAGAACTCCAGAAGATCCTAGGCCCAGTGACGTATCACAGTGATGCACCAAAAGAAATACTGGTCGCTCCACCAGAGAAGAGTCCCATTCAGGACGGAAAATATCCTATCCCTGAAGATGCCTGGTACACAGATGGGTCCAGCAAGGGCAACCCGAGCAAGTGGAGAGCAATAGCATACCATCCTTCCACCGAGACAATCTGGTTCGATGAGGGGGATGGTCAGAGCAGCCAATGGGCAGAACTGCGGGCCGTGTGGATGGTTATAACCAAGGAATCCGGTGATAGTATCCTGAACATCTGCACAGATAGATGGGCTGTGTACGGGGGGCTCACTCTTTGCACTGCAAAGTGGGCCACCCAGGAATGGACTATCCACTCCCAACCGATCTGGGGCAAAGACATGTGGTTAGATATATGGAATATGGTCAAACACAGAACCAGCAGTCCCGCATGAGCCCCGGCTGTGCAACAGGGCCTGACCACCGTCCCGGGGCAGCAATGGGGCTGCAGCGCCGCTGGGCTTGGGGCTCGGGTTCCGTTCGGCACGTGGCGGGAGGGAGCAGCCCCATCCCAGCCCTGGGGTGGGCACACACTGCTGGGGAGCACCCGCGGTGACAGAGGCCGGCACCTTCCAACCGAGCCTTGTGCCCTACAGGCAGCAGCATCAGATGGAGCTGCAGGCAGCCCCCATGCCTGGGGCTGTGCTGCCGGAGCTGGTGGAGGCACAGCTGGTAAGGGGCAGAGTTTGCCAGCGGAAATTTAACAGCGCTGCAGCGCGTGAAGCTGCTGCAGGAGCTGATGCAGGTGAGCTCTGGGTGGGCGGGCACAGAAGGGCCGGCGGGCCGAGCTGGAGGGCGCCCTGCCCGTGGCGCGGCAGCAGAGGGCCGGGCACCTCCGGCGGAATGCAGAGCTGCCGGCAGCGCCTCGGTGCCAGCGCCGCTCCTCTCTCCTCCCACAGGCTCATGAGCGGGCTGTGGAGAACCACAGAGCTGCGGCCAAGGAACAGCTGATGAAGGTGAGCGGATGCAGCGGCACGGGCCGGTGTGGGTGTGCGGGCTCAGCAGTGCTGCCGTGGGGCGTGGGGTGGGAGAAGTCCCCCCGTGCGGGGCTGCAGCTGCAGCCCTGCGGGCGCCGGTCGCCCCGATGGAGGAGGTGGGAGGGGACGGCGGCACGGAGCTCCGTGGGAGCGCCGGTGCCCTGATGGCCTCTCCTCCTTGCCCGCAGGAGTGCCGGAAAGCACGGGATGAAAGAGTGGCTGCTAGGCAAGAGGAGCTGGAGCAGGTAGGGTGGAGCGGGGGCTCGTCCTCAGAGCTCGGCGTCCTCACGGCTCTGGCTGTGAGGAGGACCTCGGTCCTGGTCCCTTGGGTCCCAGCGCAGCCATCCCACATGGCCCAGCTGATGTCTTGCAGGAGAAGCAGCTCATTGCCCAGCTGGAAAAGCAGCTGCAGGGTGAGACTGAGGAGATTGAGGTAGTGTGAAGGGGCGAGGGGACGGGGCTCCCTGCAGCACCGGGGCCGTGCTGCTGCACTGCCGGCTCCCGCAGTCCCGCATGAGCCCCGGCTGTGCAGCAGGGCCTGACCATCGTCCCTGCCCCGTGTTCACCTACAGGAGAAGGAGAAGCAGGCGAGGAGATGAGGGCTCGCCTTCTGGATGCAGTGAGTGTCCCCTCGTTGCCCCGTGCCCAGCCGCCAGCAGCCGGGCTCCTGGCAGGGGGCTGATGTCTTGGACCCCCACTGCAGCTGGCGGGGCTCCCAAACGGCTCCGTCGGCACTGTGTGGGGCTGTGCTGCCGTGGGGGGGGATGCCTCATTCCCGGCCCCCTTTCTCTTTTGCCCCACAGGATGATCTGCCTCATCCTGGTCTGCCTCCAGCTGCTCCTCGTTGTTGTGCTGGGGTCTTCTCTCGGCTCCTGCCTCGAGTGCTGCCCCGGGCAACGTACGCTTCCCTGCTGCTGCCCATCTGACTGCCGGGCTTGGTAGCCCCTCCCAGCTCGGGGCTGCGCGGTGGGGCGCGGGGAGAGGGCTCTGTCCCCATGGAAGGGGCCTCTCCTGTGCTCCTGCCCCCCGGGGCGCACCGGCACAGTTGTGGGGCAGTGCTGATAGACGGCTGAGTGCCACCCCTTTGGACTTCTCAGTGAGTTTCTACTGTCGTCGTTAGCCGTCGTCATGAGCCGTCGTCGGCTGAACACCACCTCCTCCGACGACCCAGCACACTGGAGATCTGCACCTGACACCAGGACGTGGCTGGATCCACGAGCGCTTTGCTGCCTGTCTCTCTTTCCCCATTTTCTGCCTTTTTGTCATCTGGTATTCTTTGGCTCTTTGTCACAGCCATTGCCCACAACTGTTACATCTAATATTATTCATTGCAATCAGCCCATTGGCCAATGTTACCACCAATTGGAGCTGGAGGAGCTGGAGGTAGAGAGTGCCTGGTGAGTGGGACTGGGCCCTGCAGCCCACGCCTTTCCCACAAGCCCTTCCTTTCCAGGTGCCGCAGTTCCTCTGCACTGTCTCTGAAAACCAGACGACTCAGTCTGCTGCCTTTGGTGCCACCTCCGAGGAAGCATTCCAGCTGATTCGAGTGTCCTGTGGGACTTCTCGGTCAAGCCCTTCTCCGTTCTTTTTGCTCTCCTTCTTGGCTTCCTTCCTCAGCAGAGCAGCACTTACTTTGGGCTTCTTCACTGTCTCCCAAGTCTGAGTCCCAAGACTGTGCCAGTCCTACAGGAATCAATGCAGAAACGGTCAGGGAACCTTCACAGGTAACAAGTGGCTGACAGCTCGCTTTGGGAGCTCAAGCCACCCACCCAGGCAGCTTTGGCTGCCAGCACTGGTAACCGCCTTCCTGGCATTAGGGCACACCAGAAACTCCACCTCTATCTCCTTCCCAAAAGTCCCATACGAACCAGAACCCAAAGCCATCTCCTGCAGGGCAGTGCCTGCACAGGGCTTGGACACTGCCTGGCAGTGCACAGAGCACAGCAGCAGCAGCAGCAGATGAGCTTGCATCCCAAGGCTCCTGGCGTGCATCAGGAACAGCGCGCACACGGAAGGAAGGGCAGGACAAACGACGGCACTCTCGGCTGGGCCGGGCCCACCAACGTAGGCCACAGCTACAAATTGTTCCCTCCCTGCCCCTTGTCTGTGCCTTTCTATCAGCCTCAGAGAGCACGACTTACTGGCTTATGGCACCTGGAAACTGGCACAATTGCAGCTAATGCAGAGAAGCTGCAACGTGGCTCCACAGAAGAGATGGTGGTGCAGCACGTTCTCCGCCAGCGTGGGCTCAGGGATCTCAGCTGGGGAGAAATGCCCTTCAGCAGCCACACAGCAGGCAGCCTGCTGCTCCCCTGCTCTCAAGGAGGCCGCTTTCTACAAGAGGGGAAAAAGAGTCGTTATTCTGTCATGCACACTGGTGTTACAGGCTGAGTTAGAGCTGTTCTGAAGATATCCTTGGTCTACTGACCCAACAACAAAGAAGGACACAAAACTTGCAGCTGCACCATCTTTTCCGCCTGCCGAGGAAAAGACTCCTCAAGCTTGAGCACTGCTCCACTTGCAGGCAAGGGGAGCAGGAGCTGAAAAGGAAAGGAGGACATAAAATGAAGGAAAAGCTTAACAGAAAGCAGATCTGTTGCAGACAGTGCCACCAGCTGTGTTTGAATAGTGCTGCCTTAGTGCATGCTTACAGTAAGGCACACCTACCTTGCAAGGGCCACACAGAGTTTGTTTGGAGTTTGTGACACAGCACCTATGGCTCCCCCGAGTCCCAACTCCATTTCTCAGCCACTCACGCTCTGCTCCTCCATGTTCTGCAACAGAAAAGTCACAAGATGGAAATTCAGTTCATCGCAGACGTCAAACCTCCCTTTTCAGTGTAGTCGCACTCATTTCTCTGCAGGATAAATCAGGGGAGTGCTTACCAAGTGAGCAGCATTTACTGCCAGTTAGCAGCAGCAACCTGTGCCTAACTCTACACTACTAACAGTAACCTGTGCCTAACTCTAAACCACTAACAGTACCCTATGCCTAACACTAAAACTAAACTTAACACTAAAACTAAGCTAACAATGAAATCAACAACCAAACCCAGAAGTGGGACCTAACTCCTACAGGGGAAAGATGGAACCGGGGGCCCGCAGAACCGCAGAGGAGCAACAAGGTGGAGGAGGGGCAGATGTTAGCAATGCCACCCAGCTAATGCCGGGGGCAGGGGCCGCACAGCGGGTAAGGAGCCGAGCGCCCGGACCAGCAATGGCGGAGCTGTGAGCGCGCCAACACGGGGCCTGGCACGGTGCTGCGGTGCCAGGCCAGCTGTGCCGCAGGCGGATCCACCTCCATGGGCTCCTCTGGAGGCGGATCCACCTCCATGGGCTCCCCATGGTCGCTCACAGCGCTGGCCCGGGCGCGATGGAACCAGGCTCCCTTCCTCCTCTCCCTCCTCTGCCTGATGGTCATGGTGGGCCCCTTCCTCCTCTTCGGTTCTGGGGCCCCCAGCTCCCTCTTCCCATTTAAAACCACTCTCTCCTCCTCTCTCGCTCTCTTCGTTCTGGACATGGCTGCCACCTGCCCAGCACGCTCAGAGACGAGTGCGCCCGGTGGGGCAGCAGTGACCAAGGAGACAGCTCTGACATGAGGAAGGTTCTACAATGGCACCTGTGCTGCGGGGACCGCATGGGAAGAGGAGGGGGCTGGAGGGCACGGGACGGCAGCTGGAAGCTCTCCTGTGTCCAGCAGGCAGACCTTCTCTCCGGCGAGCAACAGGGCACAGAGGAGCCGAACCCGAGGAAAGGGTTCTTTCAGGCCTTCTCACCCTGTGCACATCACATACAGGCTCAGGGTTCTGTCTTACATGCAGCAAAACTTAATCTTAGCAGAAACAATTCTAACTACTTTTGCAGCCACCCACTATTTCCTGTGGATAACAAATCCACACCCGCCCCCCAGCCCCCGGCCGCGACGCCACCAGGCAAAGGACCCCAGCCACGACGCCCCTGGGACATGGGGCCCCGGCCACGGCGCCTGGCCCCCCGGCTCCCAGGCCCCCCGGGCCCAGGCCGCGGCACCAGGCCCCCCGGCCCCCAGCCGTGATACCCGGCCCCCCGACACCCGGCCGCGGTGCCCGGGCCCCCTGGGCCACCCGGCCCCCAACCGCGGCGCCCATGCCCCCGGGGCCCCCCGGAGCCCCTGGCCCCCAGCTGTGACGCCTGGCCCCCCGGCCCCCGGCGCCCGAGCCCCCAGCCCCCTGGGCCACCCGGCCGCCTACCGCGGCGCCCGCGCCCCCGGGCCCCCCAGACGCGGCGCCCGGCACCCCGGACGTGACGCCCGGCCCCCCGGGCCCCGGCCGCGATGCCCGGCCCCTCGGCCCCCCTGGCCCCGACAGCGACGCCTGGCCCCTTGGCCCCCCCGGGCCCCGGCCGGGATGCCCAGCCCCTTGGCCCCCCGGGCCCCGGCCGTGACGCCCAGCCCCTCGGCCCCCCGGGCCCCGGCCGTGACGCCCAGCCATGACGCCTGGTCCCAAAGCCCCCCGGCCGCGACACCCGGCCCCCCGGGCTACGGTGACCGGACCCACGGCCCACAGGCCCCCGGTCCCCCGGCCGCGACGCCCGGCCCCCCGGAGCCCCTGGCCCCCAGCCATGACGCCCGGGCCCCCGGCCCCCCGGGCCGCTGCCGCGACGCCCCCTGGACCCCTCGACCCCGGCCCCTGGCCGAGGCGCCCGAGCCCCCGGCCCCCCGCCGCGACACCCGGGCCTTCGACCCCCCGGCCTCCGGACGCGACGCCCGGCCCCTCGGCCCCCGGCACCCCGGCGGCGACGCCCGGCCCCCCGGAGCCCCCGGTCCCCAGCCGTGACGCCCAGGCTTCCGGCCCCCCGGCCCCCGGCCGCGGCGCCCGGGCCCCGGCCGCGATGTCCGGCCCCCGGCCGCGACGCCCCCAGGCCGCGGGGCCCCGGCCCCCGGCCGCGACGCCCCCGGGCCGCGACCGCGACGCCCCCGGGCCGCGACGCCCCCGGGCCCTTTCTGCAAAGCCGAAAGAAAGCCATCACGCACGTTGCGGCAGAAACACCAGCACAATATCAGCATATTACAGAGTCAGGAAAAGAAATGCTCACCGTCTCCAAGGATTTACACCGACAGAACAAACTCCACAGCAGAGAACCTTCCAGAAACAAGCCCTTCCCCTGTGCCCGTCAGCCCACGACGCGCGGGCCCCCGGCCCACCGGGCCCCTGCCGGGACCCCAAGCACCCGTGCTCCGGCCGCAACGCCCGGCCCCCAGGCCCCCCGGCCCCAACCGCGGCGCCCGGCCCCCCGGGCCCCCAGCCCCCCAACGCCCGGCCCTCCGGAGCCCCCGGGGCCTGGCCGCGACGCCCGGGCCCCCGGGCCCCTGCCGCGACCCCCTGGACCCCCCGACCCCGGCCCCCGGCCGCGCCGCCGAGGCCACCCGGCCCCCTGGGCCCCCTGGACCCCCCGGCCGCGGAGCCCGGGCCCCCGGCCCCCTACCGCGGCGAAGGAACCCCCGGGCCCACCGGCCACGGCGCCCGGCACCCCGGCCGCGAACGCCCGGCCCCCGGAGCCCCCTGGGCCTAGCCGTGACGCCATGGCCCCCGGCCCCCCGGGCCCCTGCCGGGACCCCCAAGCCCCCGTGCACCGGACGCAACGCCCGGCCCCCAGCCGTGACGCCCGGTCCCCCGGCCCCCGGCCGCGGCGACTGGACCCCCGGCCCCCCCGGGCCCCGGCCGCGATACCCAGGCCCCCCACCCCCCGGGCATCGGCCGCGACGCCCGGGCCTTCAACCCCCCGGCACCCCGGCCGCGACGCCCGGCCCCTCGGCCCCCCGGTCCAGGCGGCGACGCCCGGCCCCCCGGAGCCCCCGGCCGCGGCGCCCGGGCCTACGGCCCCCTGGGCCCCCCGGCCCCCGGCCGCGGCGACTGGACCCCCGGCCCCCCGGGCCCCGGCTGCCCCCGGCCGCAGCGCCCGGGCCTACTGCCCCCTGGGCCCCCCGGCCGCGGCGACTGGACCCCCGGCCCCCCCGGGCCCCGGCCGCGACGCCCGGCCATGACGCCTGGCCCCAAAGCCCCCCGGCCGCGGCACCCGGCCCCCAGGCCCCCACCCATGACGCCCGGCCCCCTGACCCCGGCCGCGGCGCCCGAGCCCTCCGGGCCCCCCGGCCCCCGGCCGCGGCGCCCGGGCCCCCGGCCCCCTGGGCCCCGGCCGCGGCGCCCGGCATCCCGGCCACGACGCGCGGGCCCCCGGCCCACCGGGCCCCTGCCGGGACCCCAAGCACCCGTGCACCGGACGCAACGCCCGGCCCCCAGGCCCCCCGGCCCGCAGCCGTGACGCCCGGTCCCCCGGCCCCCGGCTGCGGCGACTGGACCCCCGGCCCCCCCGGGCCCCGGCCGCGACACCCAGGCCCCCCGCCCCCCAGGCATCGGCCGCGACGCCCGGGCCTTCGACCCCCCGGCACCCCGGCCGCGACGCCCGGGCCTTCGACCCCCCGGCCGCGACGCCCCCGGGCCTCGGGGCCCCGGGCCCCCGGGCCGCGGGGCCCCGGGCCCTTTCTGCAAAGCCGAAAGAAAGCCATCACGCACGTTGCGGCAGAAACACCAGCACAATATCAGCACATTACAGAGTCAGGAAAAGAAATGCTCACCGTCTCCAAGGATTTACACCGACAGAACAAACTCCACAGCAGAGAACCTTCCAGAAACAAGCCCCTCCCCTGTGCCCGTCAGCCCTGAAAGGACCTCCAAGTGGGGCAGCCAGGCTCCGCCCCTTCCGGCCACGGAGCCGAATTGCCTTCAGCTGCGCTCCCAGGGCTGACCGGGTCCTTTCCTCAGCTCCTCCGTCAGGGGTTCAGGCTGTGATTCAACGCTTCTCATGCAGCAGAGCAAAGGAAAAAATACCAAAGCAAAGCTATCGATGAAATAAAAACAACAAAGAAAGCTTGCAGGATTCTAGGAAATAACAAAAATCCACAGGAAGCGATGCAGAAGGCAGGGTTATGTCTGCGTGTCTGTCTGAAGGAAACAGCTGCAGATGTTCAGTGCTGCTCGATGCACCCATTGCAGACAGCTGCACAGAACAGGGCTCCTGCAGCACTGACAGCTCCTGTCAGCTTCACTATTAAAGCAATCCGATAAACTTCCAACTCCGTATTCCACGTACTTTAAAGAAAGAAGCACTAAAGCTGGCAAACACACGATGGCTTCAGATAACAAACACCAAGTCAAATGGCACTTCAGGCAATAAGCATCCTTAAATTAGCCCACCTCTTTTGGTTTATCCAGAGAGGCTTCAAGTTCTTTCAGAACCCCGGGCCCCGGCCGCGACGCCCGGCCATGACGCCTGGCCCCAAAGCCCCCCGGCCGCGACACCCGGCCCCCCGGAGCCCCTGGCCCCCAGCCATGACGCCCGGGCCCCCGGCCCCCCAGGCCCCGGCCGCGACGCCCCCTGGACCCCCCGGCCGCGGCGCCCGGGCCCCCGGCCCCCTGGGCCACCCGGCCCCCGGCCGCGGCGCCCGGCCCCCCAGGCCCCGGCCGCGATGTCCGGCCCCTCGACCACCCGGGCCCCGGCCGGGACGCCCGGCCCCTCGGCCCCCCGGGCCCCGGCCGCGACGCCCGGCCCCTCGGCCCCCCGGCCTCGACGCCCGGCCATGACGCCTGGCCCCCAAGCCCCCCGGCCGCGACACCCGGCCCCCCGGGCTACGGCGACCGGACCCACGGCCCCCGGGCCCCCCGATCCCCCGGCCGCGACGCCCGGGCCCCCCGGAGCCCCTGGCCCCCAACCATGACGCCCGGGCCCACGGCCCCCCGGGCCCCTGCCGCGACGCCCCCTGGACCCCCCGACCCCGGCCCCGGCGTCCGGCACCCCAGCCGTGACGCCCGGTCCCCCGGCCCCCGGCCGCGGCGACTGGACCCCCGGCCCCCCCGGGCCCCGGCCGCGACACCCAGGCCCCCCGCCCCCCGGGCATCGGCCGCGACGCCCGGGCCTTCGACCCCCCGGTACCCCGGCCGCGGCGCCCGGGCCCCCGGCCCCCTGGGCCACCCGGCCCCCGGCCGCGCCGCCCGGCCCCCCAGGCCCCGGCCGCGATGTCCGGCCCCTCGGCCACCCGGGCCCCGGCGGCGACGCCTGGCCCCTCGGCCCCCCGGCCCCCGGCCGCGGCGCCCGGCCCCTCGGGCCTACGGCCCCCTGGGCCCCCCGGCCCCCGGCCGCGGCGACTGGACCGCCGGCCCCCCCGGGCCCCGGCCGCGACGCCCGGGCCCCCCGCCCCCCGGGCTTCGGCCGCGACGCCCGGGCCCCCCGCCGCGACACCCGGGCCTTCGACCCCCCGGCCCCCGGCCGCGAGGCCCGGCCCCTCGGCCCGGCCCCCCGGAGCCCCCGGTCCCCAGCCGTGACGCCCAGGCTTCCGGCCCCCCGGCCCACGGCCTCGATGTCCGGCCCCCGGCCGCGACGCCCCCGGGCCGCGGGGCCCCGGGCCCTTTCTGCAAAGCCGAAAGAAAGCCATCACGCACGTTGCGGCAGAAACACCAGCACAATATCAGCACATTACAGAGTCAGGAAAAGAAATGCTCACCGTCTCCAAGGATTTACACCGACAGAACAAACTCCACAGCAGAGAACCTTCCAGAAACAAACCCTTCCCCTGTGCCCGTCAGCCCTGAAAGGACCTCCAAGTGGGGCAGCCAGGCTCCGCCCCTTCCGGCCACGGAGCCGAATTGCCTTCAGCTGCGCTCCCAGGGCTGACCGGGTCCTTTCCTCAGCTCCTCCGTCAGGGGTTCAGGCTGTGATTCAACGCTTCTCATGCAGCAGAGCAAAGGAAAAAATACCAAAGCAAAGCTATCGATGAAATAAAAACAACAAAGAAAGCTTGCAGGATTCTAGGAAATAACAAAAATCCACAGGAAGCGATGCAGAAGGCAGGGTTATGTCTGCGTGTCTGTCTGAAGGAAACAGCTGCAGATGTTCAGTGCTGCTCGATGCACCCATTGCAGACAGCTGCACAGAACAGGGCTCCTGCAGCACTGACAGCTCCTGTCAGCTTCACTATTAAAGCAATCCGATAAACTTCCAACTCCGTATTCCACGTACTTTAAAGAAAGAAGCACTAAAGCTGGCAAACACACGATGGCTTCAGATAACAAACACCAAGTCAAATGGCACTTCAGGCAATAAGCATCCTTAAATTAGCCCACCTCTTTTGGTTTATCCAGAGAGGCTTCAAGTTCTTTCAGAACCCCGGGCCCCGGCCGCGACGCCCGGCCATGACGCCTGGCCCCAAAGCCCCCCGGCCGCGACGCCCGGGCCCCCCGGAGCCCCTGGCCCCCAACCATGACGCCCGGGCCCACGGCCCCCCGGGCCCCTGCCGCGACGCCCCCTGGACCCCCCGACCCCGGCCCCGGCGTCCGGCACCCCAGCCGTGACGCCCGGTCCCCCGGCCCCCGGCCGCGGCGACTGGACCCCCGGCCCCCCCGGGCCCCGGCCGCGACACCCAGGCCCCCCGCCCCCCGGGCATCGGCCGCGACGCCCGGGCCTTCGACCCCCCGGTACCCCGGCCGCGGCGCCCGGGCCCCCGGCCCCCTGGGCCACCCGGCCCCCGGCCGCGCCGCCCGGCCCCCCAGGCCCCGGCCGCGATGTCCGGCCCCTCGGCCACCCGGGCCCCGGCGGCGACGCCTGGCCCCTCGGCCCCCGGCCGCGGCGCCCGGCCCCTCGGGCCTACGGCCCCCTGGGCCCCCCGGCCCCCGGCCGCGGCGACTGGACCGCCGGCCCCCCCGGGCCCCGGCCGCGACGCCCGGGCCCCCCGCCCCCCGGGCTTCGGCCGCGACGCCCGGGCCCCCCGCCGCGACACCCGGGCCTTCGACCCCCCGGCCCCCGGCCGCGAGGCCCGGCCCCTCGGCCCGGCCCCCCGGAGCCCCCGGTCCCCAGCCGTGACGCCCAGGCTTCCGGCCCCCCGGCCCACGGCCTCGATGTCCGGCCCCCGGCCGCGACGCCCCCGGGCCGCGGGGCCCCGGGCCCTTTCTGCAAAGCCGAAAGAAAGCCATCACGCACGTTGCGGCAGAAACACCAGCACAATATCAGCACATTACAGAGTCAGGAAAAGAAATGCTCACCGTCTCCAAGGATTTACACCGACAGAACAAACTCCACAGCAGAGAACCTTCCAGAAACAAACCCTTCCCCTGTGCCCGTCAGCCCTGAAAGGACCTCCAAGTGGGGCAGCCAGGCTCCGCCCCTTCCGGCCACGGAGCCGAATTGCCTTCAGCTGCGCTCCCAGGGCTGACCGGGTCCTTTCCTCAGCTCCTCCGTCAGGGGTTCAGGCTGTGATTCAACGCTTCTCATGCAGCAGAGCAAAGGAAAAAATACCAAAGCAAAGCTATCGATGAAATAAAAACAACAAAGAAAGCTTGCAGGATTCTAGGAAATAACAAAAATCCACAGGAAGCGATGCAGAAGGCAGGGTTATGTCTGCGTGTCTGTCTGAAGGAAACAGCTGCAGATGTTCAGTGCTGCTCGATGCACCCATTGCAGACAGCTGCACAGAACAGGGCTCCTGCAGCACTGACAGCTCCTGTCAGCTTCACTATTAAAGCAATCCGATAAACTTCCAACTCCGTATTCCACGTACTTTAAAGAAAGAAGCACTAAAGCTGGCAAACACACGATGGCTTCAGATAACAAACACCAAGTCAAATGGCACTTCAGGCAATAAGCATCCTTAAATTAGCCCACCTCTTTTGGTTTATCCAGAGAGGCTTCAAGTTCTTTCAGAACCCCGGGCCCCGGCCGCGACGCCCGGCCATGACGCCTGGCCCCAAAGCCCCCCGGCCGCGACACCCGGCCCCCCGGGCCCCTGCCGCGACGCCCCCTGGACCCCCCGACCCCGGCCCCTGGCCGCGGCGCCCGGGCCCCCGGCCCCCTGGGCCACCCGGCCCCCTACCGCGGCGGACGAGCCCCCGGGCCCCCCGGCCGCGGCGCCCGGCACCCCGGCCGCGACGCCCGGGCCCCCGGGCCCCTGCCGGGACCCCCAAGCCCCCGTTCACCGGCCGCAACGCCCGGCCCCCAGGCCCCCCGGCCCCCGGCGCGGCACCCGGGCCCCGGCCGCGAACGCCCGGCCCCCGGAGCCCCCGGGGCCTAGCCGTGACGCCATGGCCCCCGGCCCCCCGGGCCCCTGCCGCGACCCCCGGGCCTCCGGCGCCCCGGGCCCCGGCCGCGGCGCCCGGCCCTCCGGCCCCCGGCCGCGGCGCCCGGGCCCCCGGCCCCCTGGGCCCCCCGGCCCCAGGCCGCGGCGCCCGGCCCCCCAGGCCCCGGCCGCGAATATTTTGGAAAAAAATATATCGAAGCCTTGTAATGACAACATATTCTCATGGCAACTGGGCTTATTAGCATCTTAGTGGATATTCTTTTTCATGTATTTTATTATTTTATTTACCTGAAGTATGCCACCCATTTGAATCTCAGAGGCCATGCATTAATCTACAGCTACCATCTAAACTATCACAAACTGCTGTTCTGAATACTGATTGTTCAACAGTGTTAAGCTCAAGGAGCAGATCAATGCAAAGAATAGATTACTTTGTATTATATTTAGTTACATCAATATGTTACATCTAGCATTCACTGTGCACTGCTGTGACTTTCTGAAATATCTGTAACATTCCAGTTATTTACAGTGACTTTGGATTCTTATTACATATAGTGAGTAAATACTATCATGAAAATTCTCCCAATATCTCTTCTGCATTCATCTGTCATGCTTTTGCTTGCTGTCAAAAAATCACATGGAATGTTTATAAAGGATGTTATGTGCTGAAGACACATAAATTATTTCCTTCCATGTAACAGACATGCACACCGACAATTGATTCCTGAGAAGACTATTGACAATAAAATAAGTATTTCACTGAAATAAAACCCAATGCATGTTCAAGGTTTACAGACATTCTATTAGATATAATTCCATATAAAAATGAATTCACACTGCTAAATTTTCAGATGCGGGAAAAAAATTACTGAATGTTTGTGGAGATTTTAACTGGTAGCAAAATACAGGTAGAAGCCCAAAAATTACTTCCTAAGCAATTCCACATTATCTTCAAATCCCTTACAATCTTTCATTCTTATTTTTTAAAAGACAAGTAGTACATTTTTCAGTCAAATTAACTTCATTGGTTAGGTATTGTTAAACTCATATTCAGTGCACTGAAATGTTACAGTCTGCAATAACTTGAAACAGAACTCTATTTTAACCGTATCTAAATGACATTATTGCAAGAAAAAAAAATTAAGTCAAATTGTTGCTCCACCATCAGGGTTTAGGTAATAACACATGACTATTTATAATAACAATAACAATAGTTGTAAAAAAATTCTACAATCTGCACTACTTCTGGGCTAGGAAGGCAATCTCTGTATCCAGTACAAGAATTTAGGATCAGCCTATTATTTTTATACCATGATTTATACTACCGTCATTCAAATCCTGAGCAAAATAAAACTTAACTTCTTACTTTGGCCTCTACCATCCGAAGAAAATAATTTATTTTGCTCTCAGTCATGGTATATGCACTGACACCGAGCACATTACTGCTGTTCTTTGCTCAGTTCATACACACAAACAGAAATAG
The DNA here is from genome assembly GCF_951394365.1 of Tetrao urogallus. Lineage (NCBI taxonomy): Eukaryota > Metazoa > Chordata > Aves > Galliformes > Phasianidae > Tetrao > Tetrao urogallus. The sequence goes on from NC_136823.1 coordinate 414,096, forward strand.
CTTACAGTACATTTTAGACATAATGGCAGCGTAACACCAGCAGGGATTGAACTTGTGATACCTAACAAAATCACTCACTTAAATTAAAATATTTAGCTCTTTTATCCAAGACTGGAGCAGACCATACCATATGAATTACACAGTTACTATTAGTGCTGTAAAAATACTGCACTGGGAATGATCTTTGCGTAGATATATTTCTATAGGACTTTGGTTTACAACCTCATTCATGTAGGAGACTAAGACACTATGCTGCTGTTAGAGAAAACAGATTTATTGTTCACAAAGAGGTACTGCAGAGGAATGTTAAAGTCACCTTTAAATCAGTACTATTAGAGAAATGTAAATTAAAATCTTGTGGCAAAAGTTATTCCAGGTAATCATAATAAAATAAATTAGCTATCAATTCCAAATAATGTGCTCTATCTTTTCACTAGTAAAACATTTCTGATTGCTTACACACTGAATAGAAAGAAAATGTCATCCTTAAAAACAAAAAACAAAAAACAAAACAATTTTCCAATAATGACCTAGTTCAACGAAAAGGAAAAGGAAAAGGAAAAGGAAAAGGAAAAGGAAAAGGAAAAGGAAAAGGAAAAGGAAAAGGAAAAGGAAAAGGAAAAGGAAAAAGGAAAAAGCTGGACACTACTCTGAAACGTGGACACTCTCAACTCCTTGGTGCCAGATGGATTGCACCCTGGAGTGCTAAGGGAGTTGGTGGATGTGGTTGCCAAACCACACTCCATCATCCTTCAACAGTCCTGGCTAACTGGGAATGTCCGGGTGGACTGGAGACTGGCAGATATGAAGACCATCTTCAGAAAGGGCCAGGAAGATGATTCTGGTAGCTACAGACCTATCAGTCTCACCTTGGTGCCATGGAAGGTCGTGAAACGGATAATCTTGGGAGCCACCATGGATCAATTAAAGGTCAGCCATGGGATCAGGCCCAGGCAGTATGGGTCTATGAATGGAAGATCCTGTCCGACAAACCTGATTTCGTTCTATGACAGGGTGACCTGCTTAGTGGATGAAGGTAAGGCTGTTGATGTGGTCTTCAGTAAAGTCTTTGACGCTGCCCGCCACAGCATCCTCGTGGAGAAGCTGGCTGCCCATGGTTTGGATGGGCATTCGCTCTGCTGGATGAAACATTGGCTGGATGGCCGAACTCAAAGAGTTGTGGTCAGTGGAGTTCAATCCAGTTGGAGGCCAGTCACGAGCATTGTCCCCCAGGGCTCTGTTCTAGGGCCGCTTCTATTTAACATCCTGATTAATGATCTTGATGAGGGGATGAGATGACTTACCCTCAGTAAGTTTGCCGATAACACCAAGTTGGTAGGGAGTGTTGTTCTGCCAGAGGGAGGAAAGGCATTACAGAGGGACCTGAATCGATGAGCCAAGGTAAACTGTATGAGTTTCAATAGAATCAAGTGTCAGGTCCGGCATTTTGGTCACAACAACCCCAGGCAACCCCAGGCTTAGGGAGGAGTGGCTGGAAAGCTGCCTGACAGAAAGGGACCTTGGTGTGCTGATGGACAGTTGGCTGAATATGAGCCAGCAGTGTGCCCAGGTAGCCAAGAAAGCCAACGGCTTGTATCAGGAATGGTGAGCATTTGAAATCTGTAAGTAAACCAGGAGATGATTAGACAAGCTGTCTGGAATTTGAGGACAGTCAGTTACTGATAAACCATGATGACAGATAGCCAACAATGCTTTCAAAATATCAGTGTGCTTTCAGAATTGTTTTCAGGCACAATATTTCTAAAGACCTATTCTTATGTTTCTTGTCTGTCACACTGGTACTTGTAAAATGCTATTGAGATTGTGGTTTGCAGCCTTTAACACATCAGCTAACATAATTTCGTACTATATAACTAATATGCATTTAATTTCTGCTTAATGCCTTTGAATTACAGTAATAGCACTGAGGACCATTACTGCTGATGGGCACAGAGGCCGGACACATGGGCAGCATGAAAGAAATATAATAGATGTATGGGCTTACTTAGCTACTGTCAAGTGCAGAGACACTACGATAAACATTAAACTTTACATGAGTACCAATCTAACGTTTTAGTCCATGTTAGTGTAAATAGCAACTGCAAAGTAGGTTATGTAGAAGATCTGTGCTTCAGCTTTTTCACATTTCTCTAGCTGCATGGATAATTAGACTTCATGCAGGTTGAACATTGGATGGTAGAATGATCTTGGTAGAACTTAAGTGGCCTTTTGTCCCCTGACTAATGGAAGTAGGCTTTTAAAACAGCTCAATGAAAGGCATGAACTCATATTTCTACATCCACTAATACAGCATAATAGACAATTTCTATTTATTTTTTTAAATTGCTGTGATACAAAATGTGCCTCAAAGTACAGTTAGTAAATCTTCAGGCAAGCTTGGAGAAATTTAACACATATATAATACATGATGCATACAAAACAACACAACGTCTTGTGAAGCATTAAAACTGGACTTTGACTTCCATTCATTTTAATACTGTTCAAAGAAACATTAAAAAACAATTAAAGAGTGACAGTAAACATGAAAATGAGGGGATGACTTCAGGAATGTAAGCAAGTACCTTTTCTAATCACAGCTAGACAATTCTGATGAATTCTTCATGCTCTCTTTTTTCCTGTGATCTCAGTTCTGTTTAAGCTAGCTAAATATCAAGTAATCATTGAATCTGAGCAAGCTCTACTAATTCAAGTGAAGAGTTATACAACGACTACTGTACCTGTTACACTGAGTAATGCATTCTTATATGGCAGTATATGGGAAGTTTCTGTGAAGAAGAAACCAAATTCAGCACTCGTATTAAGTAGCTCAAATGTTCAGCGAAGACTCAGTATAAGAACATTTGCATATACATTTACCATTCCTTTAAACAGAGAAAATTAATATTAGGAAAATGATGTTCTCAACCTCCCTTTATTTTTGTATTTGATCTTCAGAAAACTAACACTAACTCTTTCTGTTATCGTAACTCCAACTCACATATTTCACAGAGTCACAGAACTGTAGGGTCTGGAAGGAATCTCTAGAGATCATCTAGTCCAACTTCCCTACCAAAGCATGCTCCCTTGACCAGGTTGCACAGCTAGGCATCAAGGTGTGTCTTGACATTTCCAGAGAAGGAGACTCCACAGACTCTCTGGGCAGCCTGTTCCAGTGCTCCATTACCCTTACTGTCAAGAAGTTCTTATGCACATGTGTGTGGAACATCCTGTGCTTCAGTTTGTGGCCATCTCCCCTTGTTTTATCACCAAGCACTGTTGAAAAGAGCCTAGCCTTGTCTGTTTGCTTTCCTCACCTTAGATATTTATAGGCACTGACCAGATCCCCTCTGAGTCTTTTTTTCTCAAGGCTGAACAGCCCTAGGTCGCTCAACCTTTCCTCATAAGGAAGGTGCTTCAAGCCTTTTATCACCTTTATGGCCCTCCACTGGACTCCTTCCAGGAGATCCCTGTCTTACTTACCTGTTTCACTTTATGTCTTTGCTAAAACAAGCAACCTAACAATAATAACAGTAACAATGACAACAACAACAACAGTAATTATAACAACAGTAATAATTCAACATAGCAAATGTTGCACTTACCATATATAAGGCTGGGATGCAGTTCTGCATATACTGGAAATCTCACTTGCATCTTGCCTTCACAAGATTTCCAGAATTTTAGAATAAATATGGCAGCATAAACTCAGTTGAAGAATTCAGGAGGAATTTCTGATGCTACAGTAATATTCCCACAAGACAGTCAGGATATCATCATTATTTTTAATGAATATTCATATTGAACTTCCAGCTCACAAAAGATGCTATCATTATTTCTTGAAAGGTGGTGGGTTTTTAAATATATTATGACACTTTTTTCCTTTCAAAAGATGTACTTATAAAAATATCTGCATTATTCAGTTCTGATCAGATCCATATGAATACTGTATGCATAATTCCACTCTAAAATAGAAGTTTTCCAGTAGTATAAACATATCATTCTGAAGAGGAATTAGATACAGAAAATAAAATACAATCAATGTTGAGAACTTACAGAAGTGCAGATAAACAAGTGCTCATGACGTTTTTCAACAGATGGTTAAAAAAATCAGAATAGCCTTCTAGATTTTCTCTTCTAGGTTCAGAATATACAATTACAGTTTTTATAATTCAAACTGAGAAAAATGTAGAATCAAGAAGGCTTCAGCAGATCAACAATCATCCTTTAAAATAATTTTGCAAACACATAAAAGCATTTTATTCAAACTTAGACACAGTTCCAAAAATCCTTTTTTTTCCCCTCTCTGTAATCATATATACTTGTTTATTTGCTAAAAATCAAACAGTGGATTTTTATTTATTTATTTTTTTCCCAGTGAATGACATAATATTATTGTTTCTTCTTTGGCTTTGAAGTACTATTCAGAATTGTAGCCAGTGTCAACAGCTCCTCTAATTTCAGGTCGGAGGTTTCTTATTCTCTGGTCATCACTCACAGCTATAATTTGAGAATACTTCCCTGCCCTCCATTGAGTCCTTTTAAAGCACTTCAGGCAAGTGCAGTAAAGGAAGACAGAGTTAGTACAGTTCAACCATGAATAGATTTTCATTCTTGTAATACACTTGGGATGAGAGAGCAGAAGATGACAGTGACCCAAGTAGCAATCACTAACTAGCATTAGTTTACAGAAGAAAAAAATAAAAAATAATAATAATCATAAAAAAAGAGAGAGATCAGTACAGGAGCTTAACCAGAAAGGTATCTTACGCAGACCTTGGAAGTTGGAAATCAGTAAGTAACAAGAAATCCAGTACACTTGAGAGTAGGAAGAGAGTTGCAGGGATGGTGGTGATACAACTGGATATCTTATATTGTGATGAAGGCTGAGCCTCGGGAAAATCTAAAATAATTCCTTCTTTTATCCATAGGACTTCAGGTTGATTTAGTGATATCAGAATGGATATAAAAGGCAGCAGGACTAAGATTCCATCGGGAACAATAAATCTTATATGTACTGCTTTTCCAGTTCAACTTCAAGTATCTTCAATTAATAGAGTGTAAGGAGAGGAGAGTCAGTTAATTCATTTTTATGTCATTAAATCCATTGTCCTGAAAAACAACTGAAAATAGTGTGTAAGCAGCCTTACCTTCATCGTGTCTTCAGGTTACAGAAACCAGATTCAGTAACTAAGACAAGGAACATTTATATGACCTCTAATGCTTCTGCTTAGGTCAGCGTAGGATAGATTTGTACAGGCAGGTTCTGTCCTTCCATCTGCAATATAAAGGAGTTTATTCTTCTCTCAAACAAATTCCATTGTATGTACTTTGATGAAGCAGGTAAAATAAAATTTGTCTATTTTTTCTGCCAGCTCTCTGAGGTAGTGTATTAAAAGCTGTTGCTTCTCCTCACAGACACTGAATCAATTACATGGATTTCTCTATTTTGCTGCTGAGAGGTTACAGATCAGTAGCACTATGCTGTTCACTGATGTCGGAGTATCAAACCCTCATTTCAGAAGTTTTCTGATGACACAGCATTAGTATACAGCTCCCAGAAAGCTGAAATAACTCAGTACTCAGTAAAGTATCACACATGCTTGTGTTTCCAAGTCAAAGAAATAATGTGTGTGTATCTTAAAGCCAAGCAGCAGCTTAGTTACGTATGTTTTCTTGGGACAAATCAAATTTCAGTTATTTTAACATGCTTAATAGAATTGTTTCATGTAAAATTCATTTATCATAAATACTATATTTCAAAACAGTGTGCGAACAGTACAGTGGATACTATTTTTGTAGTGTTATGATACAGTTAGGTAGTCAAAAAAGTTAGTTACAAAAAAGTAGGCAAAATATCAAGAAGGAGAATTTTTTTATATATATATTTCAGTGTCTGCTGAAGTGAAACAGGGAATTTCTTTCAACTTTTATTGTTTTTGGATTAAGGTTCTGCAAAAAGAAGCTCGTTAGCCAAGCAGAATGTGTGATACTGATATACTGATTCAGGTAGGTGCTATAAAACCTACCTACAGAATTGCTGTTAATAGAACAGAGAGAAAATCGTGATCCTGTTTTAACTTTGGTTAAGAACATGTGTACCTTGGAATCAGCTACCTATTAGTGTCTGCAAAGATGAAAACATCTCTGTATGTTTATAAATAATATATAAATTAAACACTTTTTTTTTTTTTTTTTTTTTTTTTTTTTAGAGAGAGAGAAAGTGTATGGCAACTGGAGAGAGGAAGATATTATCAGAAAAAAAACACCCAAACATTTATCTCTGATTCTAATTATAGATATAGATCCTTAAATTTATACTTTAAGAACTGTGACCAATGTTTCAAAGTGCCTAAACTCTAGAAATATTTCGGTGATCTTCGGTTAGCTCAGTGTTAACTGGTTCATACCAAAATTAAATGCAAGAAATAAATATCTTTGCTGGGTAACTTATATTACTTGAGTTTAGTATTATCATAAAATTACAGAATCTTCTGAGTTAGAAAGTCATCTAATCCAACTCCCTTGAAATGAATATGAACAAGTCGCTCAGAGCCTGGGCCAGCCTGATCTTGAATGTCTCCAAGGACAGGTGATCCATCTACCACCTCTCTGGGTGATTTCTTTCAGTGCCTCACCACCTTCATAGTAAAAAAATACTTCTTTGTATCTAATGTGAATTTATCCTTTTATATTTTAAAACCATTTACAGTTGTCCTATCGCAACAGACCTTGCTGAAGAGTCTGTCCTCTTCTCCTTATAGCCCTCCTTTAGATACTGAAAGGCTACTATCACATCTCCCCAGAGCCTTCTCTTTTCCAGCCTGAACAGTCCCAGCTCTTTCAGCCTGTCCTCACAGGGGAGGTATTCCATTTCTGCTCATGCTCTAACAGATCCATGCCTCTCCTGTACTCGAGAACTCCACGTCAGGATGGACTACTCCAGATGTGGTCTGACCAATGCAGAGCAGAGGGGCAGGATCATCTACCTTGACCTGCTGACCACCATTCTTTTGGTGCAGTCCAGGACAGGAGTGGCTTTCTGGGCTGTGAGGGTACACACTGCTAGTTCATGTCCACTTGCTATTGACTAGTATCCCTATGCCCACTGTGGCAGGGCTGTCCTCTGTCCTTACATCCTTCAACTTGTACTGATACAAGGGGTTGGTTGCCATTACCCATGTGCAGTACCTTGCACTTGGATTTTTTGAACCTCATGAGCTTCTCCTTGTCCCACTGACAAAGGCTGTCTAAGTCTCTCTGAGTGGCATCCCATCCCTCAGTCATCTTGACCTCATCACATAGCTTGTTGTCATCCACAAACTTGATGAGAATGTACTTGATCCCACTGTCAATGTCACTGCTGAAGATACTAAAGAGCATTGGTCCCAGTACTGACCCCTGAGGAGCACCACTTGTTACTTTCTCTAGCCAGACATTGAGCCAATGACCACCACTCTCAAGGTATGACTAGACTAAACTTTGTTCATCAGTCCACCTTTCAAATTTTGAATTTGAAAAGAAGGATATGATGGGGACTACGTCAAAGTCTCTACTGACATTAAGATAGATGACATCAAGCATTTTCCTCATCCGCTGAGGTAGTTATGCCATCATGAAATCCACTAATTAGCTTTTCAAAATTAGTTCTTATTTGTAACACTGAACAGTATAAATTGTATTTTCTTTACATAGCAGTATCTAATAGCTTTTCCCTGAAATCAGCTTGTTTCTGAAGAAACAAAAATTGGATTCGCTACTTTTGAACATTTTATATTTTTCCTTTGTCAAATCCTAACCATTTTAAGTGCATAGGTTTTCTTCAGTTTTGTTTATTTTGCGGGGTAATTTGATAAATGAATGCATATTCTGTAAAGCAAACAAGTGTCTGGCAGTTAGTACATAGCATGATAACAGAACTGCTCTTTGATTTGCGTAGTAGTGTTCCTGTTAAAAATTCTGCTTGCCAGTCTTTGAGATTAAATTCTTTTATATAGAATGAGTGTGTTAAGTCAAATTGTGTGAATCTGCCTAAACCACTTTCTTCTTGTATCAAGCAGTCTCAGAATTCTATAATAATCCTTCCTTCCTAAAACTTTGGAATTGTTTTTTAGACACAGTCTTTATTTCTGTGTTTAATTGTTACAATATCAATATGTCTTATGTACTTTGATACATTCAATAAAGTGCACTAGCACAGCAAAATATCATGGCTCAGTATTAACTGATTCATAGCAAGCAAAGAAATATATTTCCAAGAATAAATAAGAATTGTATTTTTTTTTTTTAATTGTCAGCAATACCTGTAGACAGTATCTTCCAGAACTAACAATGCAAAGGCAGATATACATATGCAATAATAACACCAAAAACAAGACCACTACTGTGCTGTAATTAATAAGTCATTCTCTTCTAGGAGGCAGTTCTTTTGTTTATTACATAATCCTAGAATGCAATAAAATAGCAAGTATCAACTAGTAACAGTGTTACACTATCTCCAGCTCTAAAATTAGACTCCTTATCTGGTTTGGACTAACGGGCTTACAGCAGGTCAGAAAAAGACTCGTGTAAATACTAAGGACAGAGAACTGTCCTTACAACTCCCCATACAACTTGCCCACATGCGTGGGGCACAAACCCCATTTTGGGGGCAATGACTCACACCCCCCGTCACAGCCGTGCGCCGAGGGCACCATCACCCCCCTGTGCACAGCCATCAACCTGTCCCAGGACTCCACGCACCCCACAGGCATCCCTGCCCCCATCCTCAATCCCATGGTGACATCAGCATGGACTGAATTGGGGCAGGGGATGTGGGGGGACTTGAGACATGAGGGGATGTGTGGGGACGCAGGGACATGTGAGGACATGGGGGGACACGGGGTGGAGGTGTGGGGTCAGAACTGCAGAGGTGAGACGAGGTGACACGTAGAGGTAACACAGGGAGGTGGCAGGCCGTGCCAGGAGGTGCCGGTGCCATTTGAGCAGCACTGCAGGGCAGATGAGCAGCACCAGCCCAACCTGGGGGTGATGGTGACACTCCAGGATGTGGAGATGCTATTGGTTTTCAAGCAGGAGTTCGTTATCTACACATAATACTGCACTTGGTTGTTTGTGTTTTAGTTTTTTTTTTTTGTTTTTTTTTTTTTTTAAGTCAGTGATAGTATGCAGCCTGATCCCATGTCTTTGAAAAGTGCGGTTTAAGGATTGTCAGCTGAGAACAGCAGCAGAACATGGGGTCGTCACAGGGGGAAGGCACAGGGAAGGAAGCGAGGAAAGAAAGGAGAAAGCCTGAAAAAGGAATGGGGAAGGCACAGGGCAAAGGAAAGGGCAAGACATAGGGGAATGAGGGGCAAAAGGGCAGAATAGCTGTAGAGCAGCCTAAAAAGCAGCAAGAAGCTCTGGGAGGACTGTCAAGGGCCAGATTCTGTATCAGGTGTGTATCTGTGTGCATATGTTGCCATTACCTGCTTTGGTCAGGGTTCTTGTCAGTTCTGAGCTCCTGCAGTGGGAAGAGCTCGAGCAACTGGTGCAGTCGCTGCAGACCTGTGCGATGGGGGAGTGCTTGGTAAGGACAGCCCTGCAGCCCTCAGCTGGACAAACTTGCTCCATGTGCCCAGACTGGGAGCTGCACAGTGCCCGGCCGCACTTGTCCAGCTCAGAGCCCGCTGCCTGCAGCTGCATCTTTGCTTCCTTCCCTCCTGCCCAGAGCCTTGAGGGTGCTCCCACAGTCCCCTGCCCACCCCCAGAATGTCAGAGAAGACAGCTGGCAGCGAGCTGCAGGAATCCCAGCACCCTGTTTTCCTTCTGCCTGCAGCTCTCTCCTCCTCTGCCACACAGGGCTCCAGCCTGCAAAATGCGAATGGTCGGGGGGAAAGGGAGTGCTGGCAGGAGCCAGTACTCACCTACGCGTGCGTTGTTTTCGACTCCTCATTACGCGTGCGAGGGGCGCAGGGGCCGCTGGGAGCCACCATAGTCTGTTCCCGAGGCAGGCTCCAGGAATCGACTGCACCTCGAGGCTTTGTAGGTTTGAATGCTAGTGATGAGTGTCCTGGCGCATGCGCTCTGTTGCCTCGAGGACTAACCATAACAAAGCTCGGCGGATTTGCTGCACAGAGCGAGCAGCACCACCGCCGCGTGCTTGTGCGCATGCGCCCTGATGCCTGCGGCACCAAACAAACACGGACGCAATTCCACCTATTGGCCACGAGGGGGCACTGGAGACCGCGGAAACAACAACGACTGGCTCGACGCGCAGCCGCGCCGCAGCTTCTGGTGCTCTTCTCCCTGCCGTGATGGCAGAGGAAAAACGCAGTTCGATGGGGGTTGAGGGAGGAGAAAATGACGTCAATTGGAAAAAGACGAAGAAAACCAAGGAAAACTTCTCTACACCCAGCAACGGTGTACACCTCTGCTAAGCACGTAAGAATATTGTATCTTAATTTTATAAGTCTCACTTTTTTTTTTTTAACCAACTGTCGCTGGAGCACTGTCAGTAGATGTACCAGAAATATTGACAAGGGTTAAAGAAAATTGTTCTAATGTTGTTTTGGTTTTTTTCTACTTCACATAAATCAGGAGAATTATTTGTTTTTCAGTGCCACCAAAGGAGCCATTTCTTCACTGATACTGAAATTCATTATGAATGCCTCTAACAAAAATGATTAGTTGAGCCCTTGTATTTAACATGAGCATTTTCACCCACAGCCAAAGCATAGGAATTGATATTAGCAGTTTAACTCTCCAAATTTTGTTCAAAAGACTTTCATATTTCTTCAGTTCAGCTGGCAACAGTCTTGTGAGACAAACTCACAATCAGAAAATGGTTTTGATTTTTTTGCCATCAGATTTGCTGCCACATTATCAAGTTTTATGAAGGATTCCTTGGAGTTTTAACTTGGCTCAAAATTATTTGTTAAGGTGACAGGCTATTTCCAGTTGTGCTGTTTTGTTTTTACAAAGCATTTCTTGATGTGCAGCACATTTTGCAATGTGTTTCTGCCTATAATATTGTTTCAGGATATGTTTGCATCGGAGAGACGGGGTGTCTCAGGAGCAGAGGCAAGTGAACTACACAGTCAGAGCAGCACAGAGTTGCGAGTTTTATTTGGCATGTGCACACACACAGGTATCCATTTTTGATAGCCCCAGAAGATGGCAAGCAGAAACTCCCTAAGCAAGTGCAATAGGAGCACTAGTAAGCTAAACCAGAATCTCTCTAAGCAAGCACAATATTACTTACTGACCTTTAGAGAGGGATGAAATTCTGGGAAGGAGTCTGCCTGCAGTGCTTTCAAAACATATCGGCAGGGCATTCCCTGCTTCAGAGTGCATCTTTCCTCTCTCCTCCACTGCAGCCTCCCTCCTGCTTCTACTCTCTTCAGAGTCTGCAGCATTTTTTTCCACCTGCATGCTGTATCCTTGCGGCCAACACATGATACAGAGCCCAAGTGGAACACCTGCTTGCAAAACAAATCCTTGTAAAACAAGATAAGTTAGCAAGGTTTCTCCCTAATTAAAAATAAATAAAATAAGATGAAAGGAACATATATTTGCATCTACAGCCTTTAAAACCGTCAGAATACTTTGTTCCATCCCAGGATCATTCTCCTGTTGGGCCTCTAGACTCTTTCCAAATTCATATAATTTTCAAATTGTACTCTTCAAAAGCTGACACCATTTTCTTGCAAAGCATTAAGCATGGGGCCATGCTATTTGTCTGCACTGCACTACACCCTCCCTGTGCCCCTTGGCCAGGCTGGCTGCTCCAGGAGGCAGATGATGTGGCAGGGTGAGCAGGAGGAAGTGTGAGCTGAGCTGGGCTGTGTGTGTCCTGTGGGTTTCAGGTAGGACAAGCCTAGAATCTTAGTAGAACTGGTTTTTAGCCTTACCAAATAAAAACCAAACCAAACAAAAGAAAAAAAAAAAACAACTTGTTACGTTATGTTTATGGTAGTTATAAGAAGTTAAAAGCCTTGTGATACAGAAATGCACAACATACTGTGAACAGGAAAAGAATGAGATACAGTTCAATCAGAGAAGGACATTAAAATAGCAGAAATAGTGAAAGAAACCACCTCCTTCCCTACCTTCCTCTATAGAAAAATTAGACTGCCTTGAGGAAGGTACAAAACAGATAATCTTGCTCCTTACAACTTTTAGTAACAAATAGTGCAGTTTGCAGTTGCCTTTTCATACTTCTCCAATTTACATGCAACCCTAGCATACTGCTGACTGTCATGCCCTGACACACATAACAGATACTGCTCTAATCCAGTTCAGGATACGCAAAAAATGGCAGAGCTCACAGCCCTGAAATTGAGAAGAAATCACTCACCCCTTCCTGAGGGCCAATACTCACCCACACTCTCTGGAAGGCATTCTGCAGGTAGAGGTGGCTGCCAGCCCTTAAACGTGGCCAGGACCCGCCCACCCCCCCCCACCCCCAAAACAAACAAACAAACAAAAAAAAAAAGAGTTCACAGCCCTGAAATAAAGAAGGGGCCACTCATTCCATTTCAAAGACAAACACTCACCCCACACAATAAAGAAAATAACCACCAGGTAGAGATGCTGCCCTTATGGCTGCCAGACCTTAAATGTGGTCACAAACTCCCCTCCCCCCAAAAAAGGTGATCTTACAGCTGTGAAATAAAGAAGGAATCCGTTACCCCCATTCCAAGGGCCAGAGCTCACCGCACACACCACAGGAGTCAGGTTCTGAGAAGAAATACTGCCCTTATGGCTGCTAGACCTTAAAACCTTAAACGTGGTCAGAATCCCCCCAAAAAGGAGAGACATCGCAGCCCCAAGATAAATTAAAAAAATCACTCACCCCAATTCCAAGGACTAGAGCTCATCCCACACTCCTGAGGAAGCAGTCTTCAAGTAAAGATGTTGCCCTTACAACTGCCAGCCCTTCAATGTGGACAGGATATCCCCCCCCAAAAAAAGTGCATTGCTGCCCTGAGATAAGGAAGTAATCCCTCACCCCATTCCAAGGACCAATACTCACTCATGCTCCAAAGAAAACAGCCTCCAGGTTGTTTTCACCCCTCCATGCCCTCCTACATGGTCAGGATCTCCCCCTCCTCAAAAAACAAACCAACAAACAAACAGGGAGAAGCTCACAGCCCTAACAGAAAGAAAGGATCCCCCACCCCAAAAGAGACAGTCTCCAAGAAGAGATGCTGCCACAATGCTTTCCAGCCCTTAAATGTGGTCAGGGAGGGGTGGAGCCAGGCTGAGCCCCATCCCATCCCAGGTGAACTGCTCCCACCAGTGCTTCCAGGGCTACACCCCTCACCAAGTGCTCAATCACTGTTTTAGGTTGTGACCTCACAGTTCCCATACAGCCATGAAACAACAGAAAAAAGAACACATCACCCCATGTTGCATTGCGGGTGCTTTCAGTGTCCCCCCACCCACCCCAATGTCCCAGTGCTCCATCTCCACTCCCACCCCCACGTCCCCATGCCCACCTCTGTGCCCCCAGTGTCCCCATTCCCTCCATCCCATCCCCAGTGCCCCTACAGTCACCTCCCCAGTGTCCCCAAACCCACACCGTGACCTCATGCCCTCCTCCCAGTGCCTCCCAGTGTTCATCCACCCACCCCCCACATCCCCATGGTCCTTTCTGTGCCCCCAATGTCCCCACGCCTTCCTCGCCATCCCTAGTGCCCCCCCGTCCACACTGTCCCCACATCCACTCCCAATATCCCCATGGTCCTCTTTGTGTTCCCAATGTCCCCACACCCACCTCTACCCCCTTCCTGTCCCCATTGCCCTCTGTCCACCCCCACCCCTCAAGGGCAGGGGGGTCTGGCAGGGAGTACATCTTCAGGGCAGAGAATGATTCCCATCCTGAGACACGCTGCATCCTCATCATCGTCACTGACTGCGATGCCACCCACAGCAGCACCGTGCGCACAGTTGAGGAGTGTGGCATCATGCGCTACATCATTGGGGTACAGCCCACACTGCACCATGGGGCCATGCAGGGACCACCGTGTCTTGAGAGTGTCGGTGTCCACATGGGAGCTAGGAACTTGACTCAGGTCCCCACATAAAGGCACCTGATGAAAGTTGAGGTGCTGCAGGGTGCTCCTTGCTTCCTGCTGCTGGTACAGACAAGTCCGGGTGTCTCTGGAGCTGCGTGTCACATTCAGCAGTCCTGTATGTCCTGAACTGCTGCACGGTTCTGTGCACTTTTAAGGCCGTGCTGTTGGATAAGGTGATGAGAGCACTTGACCAGTATAGGACAATACAGGAACACAGGATTCAGTCTTGTCTTGAGGCTTTGGAGAGAAGAAATAAAAGTCAGCTTCAAATAGGCCCAGAACTGGGAAAGGGTCTTCCACCCCAGGCAGATCCTGCTGATGAACTGCTCAGCGTAGAGTTGTCTCACGCTCATAGTGAGGAAACATCAACAGGAGCAAAGCTGAAAGCCTCAAGGTCTGGGGCTTTGCCTGAAAGAGAGTTAAATGTTAATCTGCTTAGTTTTGCACAAATTACTTTGCTCCGAGTCCCCAGAGAATGAAAGATCCTGGCCAAAAGGCAGTGCAAGGAACAGCTGTGCACTGCAGGAGAACCTATTTGACGGTAAATCTGGATTTCTTACCTGTAAGATGAAACAGACAAATGCTCATAAAAGAAAGCACTTCAGAAATGTTTAAAATGTGTATATCGTGGATGTGAAGTCAGAGAGCCCCATGACATCCAATTCTCCAAGTTTAACGTTTGCGTAATTAGTCTCTAGACTAATGTTACTAGAATGCCAACGATAATAATTACAGATCTGTACTAGGACCAATGAGGCAACCAGGTGATTCAGTTCATCAGCTGGAAGCTACTCTTCTGTCAGAGGTGGGTTGTATGCTGCCTATAAGAAAAGAATGTATATGAAGCTGGCTAGTTTACCCAGAATATCAGTGATTAAACAGATGCTCTTCAAGGTTTCTTTGAGTAGATCTGTGAGTGGGAGATACACATGAACACAGAAATCTTTTAAGGACACGAAGAATATATTAAAATTCCACATGTACAAAGCTAAGTATGACTGAATTGTTGTATCTAGTATTTTCTGTTCTCACATCAGGACCAACTGCAAGTAGAGTTCAGTATTTCACTGCTAACTGTAATGTCAGAACCTTGAGAAACTCAACAAATCAATCAACAGAATTATGCTCTCCTTTTAATATAGCTGTCCCTCCTTGATGATAGCGGAGAAGGGACAGTTTGCATTAGTGTTTAATCAGTAGGTTCCCTGACTTGGTCTTGAAATGTCTGTTCTTAGTCCCCCTTGCCTTGAAAAATGAAGATACTGGAATTTGGTGTAACTCCTTTGTGTGAGAGGTACAGTCTTCCTCCCAGCATTTGCCTCATGGAAGGGCTTGCTCATAACCCATAGTGTAGTGCTCATAACCTCACGTAGCGCAGTGAGTCTTGACAGAAGACTCAGTGGTAAACTCAGAAGTTTTCTCTGTTTATTTTCTTCAACCTTCAACACATTAATTTTTAGTCATTTTATTTAAACCTTGGTTTCGAGAAAATGTTACCAGTAAAACCTGGTCAGGAAAAAAGCATGATAAAATTATTCACTCTGCTAAAAGTTTTCAAATTATCAAGGTGAATGAAATCCCATATATTTGAAGTTTCATTAGAAATACCCAAGCGTTTTCCTTCCTACCCCGATATACCTTAACCCAGAGGTGGCAATTAAGTATTTGTTATCCTACAAAAGGAGGTTGAGTATGAACTGAGAAATCTGTCAATTTCTAATGGCATTTCTGTACGCCTTGTGGTGAAAGTGGTGAAGACAGATGAAAGGCAAGTAGGTTGGTATATTAAATGATCATTCTTCACCCTGAATAGCAATTTCATGCACTTTGAATCCAAGAATTAGAGCCTCTTGTTTTGTAACTTGATCACAGCACAGTAACTCCTAAGCTAATTTCTTCAAGGCTCATCTGTAGTCTTAGCTGATTAGCCTCCCACAGTGAAATGTTTGGGATGGAAGACAGCAGCAAGTAGAGATCGCTGATTTATTTGATTGCAGCCATTATGGCTACCCTAGGAGGACTTGTGAGCAAATTCTGTTTTCCATGTATTCAAGCTAGAGTGAACCTTTGCTCCAACTGTACTAAATGTAACTCTGTGAAATGCTTGTTAGTGTATCAGTAGTAAGGGTGAGCACTCTATTCAGAGTCACTGCAGTCAAAGACTTGCAGGTAGTTTTCAGAGTTCAAGACAAGTGGCTCTGTGGGCATGTTGCACAGCCACGGTCCCTCATGCATCCCGACTGGTGGACTGCCAGAGTGCCCTGTGCTTCCCTTTCAGCCTCTGCACCTTTGTTTCCTTCTCAGGGAATCGGGGTAAGAGATGAAAGGCAGAGATAACATGCAGAGTGCTTTGCCCACCTATATTTTCTGGAGAAGTGCCTTCAGATGTCTTGGCACAAGTTTTCCCTAATGATTTTGTAGTGCTTTGCATATGGCTGCAGACTAGCACTGTAGGCCAACTTTGAACACACAACATAAAGTTAATGTAGGTGCCCTGCTCACAAAGAAGCAAAACTGCTTCTGACAGATTCTTGGAGATAGCAGGCCAAGTATTCACAGGTAGACCCGTAATCATAGAAAGAAAAATTGTGCTCACCCAACTAGTGAAGGGGCTCTATGGCTACACAGCACTCCATCACAGGAAGCAGCCTCGGTTCAAGAGACACTCTCTTGTCCTGGTTTTATGTTTTTTGGTCAGTATTCCACACCATCACATCTCGCAGTGCACTGGAGTTAAAGGGTTAGTACTGCCGTTCTGTGGCTTGTCAACATTTCTGGTTTCCTGGTCTCAGAAGACAAGAGTGAACTACAACTCCCAGAGGACTTCGTTGTTCCATTTCCATTCGAACAAACAGATAAAATGACGGAGTCTCAAGACTGCCTCTCTTTGCTGTCTGTGCTCCTGGCTGTCTCACCTGTAGCATTAGAGTAAGGAATGCAGTTTTGTAAACTCTCTCCTATTTTACTGATGAGCTTCAAATCCCATCATATTCTATTATCGTACATTCTGCTGCTATATTTTGTAAATTAAGTTTTTCCCTTAGTTCACTGCTGCTAGTTTTCTTGCCTAGGCCTAACTTCCCCCACCCTTTTCTCTTCTCAGTCCGTAGATCCGTCAGCTTCCTATCACCAAAACTACAACAGCTTTCTTCAGTGACTGGCCCTTACAGGAGCCCAGGCTAACAGAAGCGGTCTTATTTTCTGGAGAACATTTCTGTTCTTTTGTTCTTCTTTTAGGAACTGTGCAAGCTTTGGGTAGCAATGTCATGGTAGCGAAAGGAGAACATGTGAACTTACCAACAGGCAGGACACAGCGCCACCTGCAGAGCTGACTTCAGACAGAGCACAGAGGGCACCTGAAGAATATGGGATAGGGCATAGTGGATATAGCTCATCTTGCTGGAGGATCATTAGACGAGGCAATTGGAGGTAGAAGGTAAAGGAGTTTACACTGGACAGCAGGGATTTATCTGAGCATCAGCTTAGTAAAGGCTGTGCAGAATATCTCATCGTGCCAACCTAGCTTCTCCCTATCTCACTTTTGAGCATTCCACAGACTTTTTGACGTGCTGTGCGTTCTGACATGGTGGGAATCAATAGTCAGGAACCAGAGGAGACAGACCATACCCTCTCAACCCACTTGGAGGGTTTGGTTTGGAAATGCCTTGGGCTGATGCAAGTGAACAACTCTGAACCACTCAGGAAATAATTTTTGCTACTGTATCTTCAGTTAGTGAGCAGGTGTAGCTTGTGAGCTCTCAGGGCCAAATCAGATAGTATTCAGGAAAAGCAGCATTACTTTTAGGTGAGGGTGGAGCCGCTCATGTGATTAAGTTCTGAAGTGTGGTCTAAACTACTTAAAAGTAAACTCCAGGTTGAATGAATATAGCTTCACATAAAAAATGAAGATGCGCAATCGCTTACAACACAACAGTCTTGAAAAATACAGCTCTCCAGGTGTTAGATTCTTATGTCCTATTGGGGAAAGAAATGGTGTGATTCCTAGTGATTTGATCTGGGAGCATCCAAAGGTACAAAAGGAGTAATTTCAGAGAATTTCAATTGGAATCACAGAATCACTGATTCTGTGAATACTTCACTGTTCCATTTCCATTTTCTGTTTAGAAGGAAAGAGAAAACTGGGAGTCACGAGACCTTCTATTTCTGCATGGCTCTGCAGTGTATGCTCCCTAGCTGTCCCACCTTCAACATTAGAGTAAGGCCTTCAGTTTTGGACAATCTCTCTCCTGTTTATTTGATTTATTAGCTACAATTCCAATTGTATTGTGCTATATTGCATTCTCTCACATTGTGCTATAATATCTAGTAAATTAATTTTCTCCCTTAGCTCGTTGCCGCTGTTTTGTTTTTAGACCCATCCCAGGGCGTGGGTCCATGGGTCCCCCTGTGCCATTTAGTCAAGGATCCAGGTCGAACCAGGCCAGAGCTGTGACCATGCTGTATCTGAATAACCGTGTAAAAGGCACTAAGTGCACTGAGTAGGACTTCTGCTCCTCCGTACGTTTTTGTTGAGTTTGTAATATAGAGTTGGTTGTATTGAAACGGAGCTTAATTGTAACTTTCCTAAAATCAGAATGCTGTAATGTCATAATTCCAAAGATGCTCACTGTATGTTTCCCATTTACAAGTATTTATAGCTGACCTACTGTTACCGAATCCTCGCTAATTTTATATTTACTTTTATTCTTTAAAAGATACAACTGTTAAGTGAGAAGATGAAAAATTCATTGTACTCTGCAGAGAAGAAAGACAATTTTCTTTGTATGAATGGCAGAACAGCCCCATGGCAGGATTCGTAGGGTGAGTTAATACCTTTTTCTGGACTAACTTCTCGCACAGAGAAGACACGAAAGCTGCTTGCAGTTCTGAAATGGGGGATGTATGGCAGAATAATTAATATTGACCTTCGAAGGTAAATACAGACTGAGAACAGTTGTAATGTTCATAAATATCTGGTTTATTGTAAGGTTTATAAACACCTGAGGTGTGGGGGCCACAGTGGTGAGGCCAGTCTCTTTTCAGTGGTACGTGAAAACAGGACAAGGGGAAACAGACATAAGCTGCAGCATAGGAAGTTCCACATGAATGTGCGCAAGAACTTCTTTAGGTGAGGTGACGGAGCACTGGAACAGGCTGCCCAGGGGGGCTGTGGAGTCTCTTTCTCTGGAGACATTCAAGAGTCGCCTGGACGCCTACCTGTGCGACCTGGTGTAGGGAACTGCTTTGGCAGGGGGTTGGACTCGATGACCTCTAGAGGTCCCTTCCAACCTCTACAATTCTGTGATTCTGTGAATGACTGCAGCTGCACAGTGTTGCTCAGTTAAGAAAAAATTAAATGTAATGCAGTGGAGAAAAGGGGAAAGAAACGAAGAGTTGAGTGTTCAGATCACATACACTGAGCCAAAAATTTCCATATATCACGTGTGAGGTGCTTCTGCCAAGTGAAAAAGTATCATTGATTTTTACCCCTAGAGTCTAACGGGAGAAGTGAGAGGAAGCACCATGAATTTCCACCAAACACTGTAGGTATGCTTGCTTCATCACTTTTTTCCAACTCTCTGTCAAGGCTAGTGGGGTAAGAATCCTCAACAAGGGAAAAAGTGGGGCGAAAGTACTCAGAGAATCTGCTGGGAAAAGGTGAAAAGGAATTGGGCAGTGTTGTCTATGAGAGTGGATGTGGTGATGCCCCAAACTGCCGGTGTATTTTGTGTTGGATGTTGGCAGCAGTGTTTTCTTTGTGTAGCTCTGCTTCATGGTACGAGTGGTGAGAGGCAGTCAGAAAGCTCACTTGACTGTCTGCTCAACAGGCATCACATTGATCCTCTATTTCAATGGCGAATATATGATGTCTGCTGGCAGTCAGTTTGGGTATGCAATTTCTGTGGGAAGAAGGATGGGACTGAGGAGACAGCTGGCCTTTAGATCCATCCTTGGTATTCACCCAATAGCTGATATTAAAATCCACCCCATCTTCATTCTCATTTTCATCTTTACAGATCAAAAGTACCTAAGATAATCTGTGTTCCTGAGCAGATCCCAAGCAGCAGCCCAAATACAAAGTGATGTAGAATAGAAAAAAGTATATGCAATAACTGTTTCTCCTGCTGACAGAGAATCACCGAGGTTGGAAAAGACCTGCAAGATCATCACCAACAGTTCTCACTAAACCACGTCTCTCAACACAAAATCCAAACATTCCTTGAATGCCTCCAGGGTCGGTGACTCCACCACCTCCTGGGAAGCCCATTCCAGTGCCTGACCACTCTTTCAGAGCAGCAGTATTTCCTAACGTCCAATGTGAATCTCCCCTGGTGCAGCTTGAGGCCATTTCCTCTGGTCGTCTCACTGGTTACATGGGAGAAGAGGCCGAGTCCAGCTCACTGCAACTTCCCTTCAGGTAGTTAGAGCGAGCTGTAAGGTCTCCCCTGAGCCTCCTCTTCAGCAGATCGAACAATCCCAGCTCCCTCAGCCAAGCTGATAACAGCCTACACCACTCTGTCAAAGGGAGGAGCTGCACCATATCATAGCAGGTTAAAATTACTCAAGTTCCCCGATAGGCAGGAAGGTAAATATTAAAACTAAAGTCCAGCTGGATCAAAATAACCAAACATATGATTTTTAATAATACAAATTTTAATTTCATGATTAGGGAGTCACAAACTTCATGGAAATCAGAAACTAGGAGGATTCACCTCCAATAGATTTTACTAACGGTGTTTTATCATGAAGTTCTGCACTGATATCTCAGGTCTCCTATAAAGCTGCAAGTAAATCTGCCCCTCCAGCAAGTCTGCTACCTTGAACACATCCCATATCACAGTGCATTTGGGAAGAGTGACAACTGCTAACTCTTCTTGTACACCTGTTTGTGCATTTACCCTGGAGGTCTCCCTTTAAGCAGTAAGCAAACGCTGTCATTGCTTCAGTTGTGTGATGAGATCAATGTCTGAAGCAGCCTGTCTGACAGTGAATCTCTGCTCTGAGGAAGAAGGTCAGATATTACACGGACTTCTTCATCATTCACATCTGTCACTTTTATCTCAATCTGTGCGTAACTGCCTTATTTTGTAGGCTTTTTCCCAGCTGCAAAGTTCAAGTCTTTCGCTTCTGCCTTGCCACACATTCCACTGGAGCCACAGATAGGTACAAGATGGGCACCTTATCAGATGTTCCCCCAGACAACAGAGGAGAAGCAGCCAGCACAGCTGCTTCTTCCACGTGGCATTTCTTATCCCCCTTACAGTTCAATAAAACAGGAACAACTTCAGCTGGAGGTGAAGTGCTTTCTGAAAAGGCATGCTGCTTTGGAAAGAGTACAGCCATACTGCCACATTACGGAGTACAGCATGAACCAAAGATAGCATACACTACAATTCACACTGAGATGTACACACATACTAAATAGGGAATTTTTTAGATGGCTTTCTTAAAGTGACTTCCAGCTTGAGGCAAGGCAAAAATAAGAGATACATGAAATGAATACATAACAAGCATTTCAAGTTAAAACAGAAAAAAGAGCATGGCTCAGATAAGGTCATTTGCAATAGCTTAACAGCTTTTGGAATAATATTCCATGGTGATGATGAAAGACAGATGGAATCTGTGACTGTGATAAATCTTCAGTACTTAGAGATGAGCAAGGACTACATGAAAATCTTTAAAATGGAAAGACTCACTGGTATGCCCTTACCTTTGTCAGCTGCTCCCTTGTAACTATATGCTTTTGATCATAAAGACAATTGCCACAGTCTATTTCAGGCGATGAGTAAATCCATGGAGAATACTCAGTTCTGCAGCGCTGCCTGTCTTGTTACTTTTTTGGCAAAAAAGGCCCGTGGCTGAATGGTGTCTTCAGAAAGACCTGACATTTCCCACGCGAGCCTTGAAAGGAACGCGTTCTATCATCTTGTTCTCCCTGCATGGAACATTCCTTCTTAGCCCAGGTTTTTGATTCAACAGAAGGGGAATGCAAGCTCACCAAATATATGCCTGTAGTATGTGCGGGTACAGCTCTCCTGAGTTCTGAAAAACCACATCTTTCTTCTGCTAAAGGTGGATTTGGCACGCAAATTTGCCCAGAGAATACCAGCTTCTGTATTTTCCTTCATCATTCTATTCCATTTAGTCAGAGTCGCAGCCAGAGAATGCCACGAGCATTGCTACAAACACCTCAAATGAACTATAACAAGGCAGAAAGAAGATCTGAACTTTAGACTAAGGATGACAGCCCTACCATTCCTGCCTGAGTTGGTAGCCCCATTATCTGGAAGCAGTTGTGAAGTGAGAACACACATGCACACACAGCTCCAGAAATTAGATTTCCTGCACCATGAACGGACCCCTTTCAACAGTCATTGTTTTCTCAGAACTTGCAACTTTCCACCCTGCAACAAAACATCATCCTTCAACCCAGCAGAGATCTGGGTTGCTTCCTTTATTTTTTGAAAGTTACAGTTTTTATGAGATAAGCAGAGGCCAAGGGGGGAAATTGGACATGGTGCTCATTTTCTGCTGAGCCATACCTGTAACACACTCTGGGATCCTCTTACTTTCTGCAGCAGGTCATTTTTAATTGCCTTATCATAAAATAGTTTTTAAAGCACTGAACATTAGGGGATTTAAACCTCTTTAATGCTCCTGGATGGCAGTCTCTCAAGGCTCATACTGAGGCCAGCTCCATATAATAAATAGAACGTGGGCAAAAAAGTAATACCATAAATTAATGACAAGTATTGTAGAGAATATTTGAAACACTTGAAATAAGACCTCTAGGAGATCTGCATTTCAATAATAAGCCAAAGCAGTAAGTGAGGGAGGGAGGAAGGAAGGAAGGAAGGAGGGAAGGAATATTTCTGTTCTTTCCAGGGTAAAGTCATTTATTACTCTCCAAGCAAAAGGTTTTATACAATTTAATACAGGTAGATACAGGTGTGTGAAATCAAACCTGTACAGGGAAAGGCCCGCAACAGCAATCAGATGTGCATAGACTGGGGTAAAGCAATATGAAAACCTTGGTATCACTTTAATCTTGAATATAGGAAAGTGCTGTCAGCAGCGGTACACACAATGTTGCAAAAACACTGAGATCTACAATGCAATAGGAGCCAGTTTGGGGAATGTAATAGCTGTCTTATCCTGAATAACTGCAATTCACAGAAATCTGTCATTATCTAAGAAATGTGGATAGCAACACCTACACTCACAGGAGTGAATGGGATCCTTTTAGCTAACTCAAAGATTTTCCTATCAAATTATCTCTAAAGAATGAAGAGAAATCAAGGTTATGTAATTGAGTTTGTTCAGTATGCAGGTATTTGAAAGCAATGAAAGTTATTTAGACCCTTGGTATCATTAATGAGTGGTTTCAGATAAGGAAAAGCTGTCCCAAAGCACCATTGAGGAGCTCAGCAACACTTCTGAAATGAGCTGCAGCTTGGACATCAGTGCAGCGGGTCACACTGGAGGAAATCCCTTCTCATAGCACATTTTGACTGTTCTCACAAATCAGTCAGATAGCCTCCCATCTGTCTTTTCCAAAGGTATTTTCTGCATCCAAGACAAAGACTTGTTATAAAAGCCTATTAAAATCCTAACAGCTGATCATTGTGGAGTTAATCTATTTTATTAAGGTTTATTTAATAGCTTTTTGCTAAGTTTCAGTGCCTGAACTAAATGATCTTCATTAGTTTGCAGATATTATGTCTTGTACCTAAGTGCATGTATCTGGAAGTACTTCAGTAGATATCTAAGGTACACGAGCACCAAGAATTTTCCACAATGAATGACTGCTTGGAATACCAAATTCATTCTTGCTTACATAAAGCATTTTTTCTAATTCTATTTCATCTATGTCATCTCTGAAGCTTTGGAAACTTCAGATTCAAAAAAAAGAAAATTCATCTGATTTCACATTACTTACATACCAACTGTAATTGCTAAGTTGTTCTGAGTGACCCACAGCCAAAGAAAATTTTATGTATTTTTCCTTTTCATACATCTTCCTCAGTTTTGAAAGGCCTTTTCCATAGAATAACAAAGACTTCTGTGTTTAAGCAAGTCCATCTGTTAAAAATTAGATAATTTAGCAGATCTATCTTCTCAGGCTTCTCAGCAGCTTTCCAGGAATAGTACCTAAGTGATCGTGACGGCCAAGCTCAGGGCTGGGCAAGCTGTAGTCAAGGTCTTTATCTACTGCAGTTTAACAGTCACATTAAGGTTGAATCAGTCTTCACACAATGAAGCAATATATTAAAGCTAGACTCAAACTGCAGTAAATCTCAAACGTACAAATGCAGACTTGTGCTCTGACCTGTACAGCATCTGAATGAATGACACAGGGTGAGAGGGTTAGATGCAAGTCCTACAAAACTCAGAAAATACAAGACAAAAGTCACAAATCACAGCAAATGAAGGGGATTTTACAGACTTAGCCTTCTTGCCGTTTGCTGTAGTATGTTTACTTAGCAATCTGAGCATGTATGCAGTTTACAGATGAAAATACTATTTTTATTCATAATGAAGAGGCATAAAAGAATTCTGAGAACCTTGATCTTGCAAAAGTAAACTCACGAGACTGAAACACTTAAAAAGCATAGTTGGGGAAGTTTTAAAAATTACATAAGCAACAAGGAAGTTCTTGACTACCTGATCAGATTGAATCAGGGTGGCAATAGATCTCATCAGCTCAATGTGAAGACGAGGTAGTAGTAGTACTGTCTGGACACCAGAGGAAGGAAAGGACTGCATGGAAAAGTTTGCACTTTGATAAATGCATGGGAAAAGAAAAAAAAAAAAAAAAAAAGGAGGAGGAAATGACCAAATCTGAGAATAAGGCAGAGAGAGGAGTGAATACAGCTCAGATTCATCCCAGCAAGAAACTTATGAATGGATAGATGACTCTGGGGAGATGAAGTTAGCTACGCCACCAAACGTTCAGATAGAGATGGCAAACGATACAGAAAACAGAATCAAATGAAAGTAAAACTTTGAGTTCTAAAATGTCCCCACATAATCACGGCCAAGCTTTCTTTGAGAAAACCTAAAATCATGCTTTCTCTCTTGTTAACCTAGTCAGAGGTCAATGTTCATAGTCCAGAATAATGTCTGAAGCCAAAATGGATTACCAAGGTAAAATCAAGAATCTGTAAACAAGGGTAGGAATATCAGATGAAAAGCCAGAAATGTAGTTGAAAGGCAGGCAGTGCCCAGGGATTTGGGATACAGGGCACAGACTTCACCTAACTGCACACACTACTGCAACTGAAGGGCATGGGAAGCCTCTTCAGCCCTCTGATTACTATTAAACCTTGGGAGAGGAGATCCTAATGGAAGAGAAATTAGCTTCAAGCCAATTACAAATGAAAATCCTTTCATTCAGCTGCGTTTGCCATGCTGTACAGATATTCTCTCCCAGATAACAATAATTTTTTTAAAAGTATGATTTTAAGCCTTATTTTCTTTTCCACTAAAAGCTTCTAATGGGAGAAGGGAAATTCTGGTCTTTCTGTTGACATTACATTTGTCTGCAGGGCCCATAATATGACTTAATTGCATATCAGGGCACAGATTCCCATTGCTCTGGCCCCATACCATCACTTTGAGCAGTGCGTTAAATGCAGCACATTTCAGATCAAAAGCCAAATGCCTTCACCATGCAACCCCTACTGTGAGTGTCTCACAGAACATGAATTCCTGTATGACTGCAATGCACCCTGAGCCTTCTGAGTCCATAGGATGGCACTGTTTAGGCCTCTCATGCTGCTGCTGAGACCTTCAGCTCCAATTCTATCTGATCCAGACTGAATCTTCCTCGTTAATTTGTCAGTCCATCACCAAGAAAAAGCCCAGTCCCTCTGCAAACAGATGCAACAAGGGAACCCCAGGTAATGAAGGCAGTATTTACATCCAGATGAAGTTTCTCACTTTTACTTAGGGCCAGCCTGACTTCCTTGCTGGCATCCCAGTCGTCCCACTGCGAAGGCCTGTCACCTCTTCTGGAAAATGCAAGTGCAGCAGTGCTTCTTCCTTGACAGGGGACAGGTAACAGGAGGAGGCCCCTGGCCTCACCCCATCATCAGTCACATAAGACCCCTTCACAGGAGTTGGGGTAGCTTTCCTGTTGGCTCTGTGGTGGTCAGAAACAGACCTAAACAGCGCTGTCTACAGTTAGAAATGCCTCAAGCTCTCAGGATGATGTCCTTCAAATTGCTCTCCCAAAAAAGCACTTCCAGACAGTAAGCCTCAGTAACAGCAGAGGCCTGTCTCTTCAATAGTAATTTCTGCTTCCTAGCTAAATGCCACAGCAGTACTCTTCAGAGCAGGGAATCTGCCATGATTGTCTCCAAGCCACAAAGACCATCGCGTGGAATAAAGCACTCTGATCTTTAACTTGACTCAGAAATATTTACTTGTTGAAGTAGATGGGTAGGAAAGCAGCATTTCAGAAGACCCAGAGCCATTCATTCACAAGCTTTAAATGTGCACGTGTGTAATCTGGATTGTGGGAGCCACAAAGGAGTCTGAAGTGGAACTGCCTTCCAGGAAGAGATGTCAGTTTGACTCAGTGAGTCACGCTGAGACTCTCAGAAACACAGAGCATACACAGCTCAGCACCAAACTCCTTGCCTGACATTAAAGGCTACAAGTGAACATAACTTTCCTACGCCTGGCTAGAACGGCTGTGAATCTCTGCTCTGTGCATCATTCTCACCTGTTCATTCAGTACTGCAATGTTTTAAGTTTCCTTCACAAAAACTCCACGTGCGGGGCTTCTGCAATGCCTCAGTTCAGCATGCAATAACTCGCTGCAGGAAAGCAACTGCTAAGTAAAGAGCCTAGGACATACAGCAAAGCAATGAGGAACAGAAGTGCTCT
This sequence comes from Tetrao urogallus, assembly GCF_951394365.1. Lineage (NCBI taxonomy): Eukaryota > Metazoa > Chordata > Aves > Galliformes > Phasianidae > Tetrao > Tetrao urogallus. The sequence goes on from NC_136823.1 coordinate 441,047, forward strand.
TGAATAACACATGTTTGTAGCTAATGAACTTTGCAAAGCCCCCACAAAAAGCAGATGGGGCTACCTGTTAAAAAAACGCTCTGAAGATACAGCCACAGTCCTGACTGGGAGATCATTACACATGAGCAGTCAGGGATCCACTCAACAGTTAGCCTACACAGGACGTTCCTGCACTGCATATCCCACCCGGCCTTCAGTCTGTGTCCTTCTGCACAAATCCCTGGCCGTAGGATGAACTCAGCTGCCTCACTGCACCAGAGGAGCCTGCCGGCAGCTCCCCTTTGGTAGCAGTGATTACGCCACTCGGGTTATCTTGCCTTGTCTGGAAGTGTAGCAAAAAGCTGGCATGTTGGGGAATTATCAAAGTGGGAGCACCCCTGCAAATAAGGTGTCTGCACAGTGCTGTGCATGGATCGGATGCTTCTTCAGTGCTGCATAACTTGGGGTTCTTAGCATCTAAAGGGACATGAGATATTTATTATTCTGTCCTTGTAGCATTAGATCTAATAAACAGCAGTTCAAACGATATCTTACAGACCCTGAGTGCCTTTCATACTGGGATCCTCCAGTACTCCCCCAGCACCAAACACATACACCAAGAGTACAGTACAGAGCGGTTAAATTGTTATCTTCCTCAAAATACCTACATCCCAGGCCTACGAGAACTACACTTTATCTATGACAACAGTACTGCATGGAAAGATTTGTGTGCCTCCTTAAAATAGAATTTCTGTTCTCTAGAATCAGCTATCTAAAAATCAGACATATCATCTTAAGTCCATATTTAGATTCCCTATATATTCAGCAAAGAGGAAGGAGTGATTAAGGATAGCAATCCATCCCTTTTTAAGACAGCTATCTGGGATGGGAAAGATTAAGCTTCCTCTGTAGATGCACTTTGAAGGTCCATAGCAGCCAAATCTGACCTTCAGCCAGCTTAACCTCACACCTAACTGTTACAGGTTTGATGCCAAGTGAGGTGATTGGTACTTCCAGTTGGTACTGACAAGGAAGTCCAAACAGGTTGGAATCCAAGTATTTGAACTGTACTAAGGACGAGATAAGCATAGCCATCTATATTTTTACATAATAAGATGGGAATTTTGAGAAATGCATACATCCATCTGGTACTGACGATCCATTATTTTGCTGTGCCCTCAGTTTGCTCCACATGGCTTTGCAGGATTTTCTTCATCTTGTAATGAATGACCCATCTGTTGACACCAGACCAGAGAAATGCATTGCTCTGTCTCTGGCCGTTAAAACCCGCTTCTCTAGATGTCCACTTGTGCTCTCCTTTTGCTTGCAGCAGTTGTTGTGGTCTCAAGAACTAAGTATGAATAGGAGGCAGGCAATTGATCTATCTCCTGAGAACAGCCTTAATTTCATCAGTACAATCAGGGCACCAGGGTGTTTTGCAAGGAGCCAGCTGAATGGCAAATAGCTGGTACAAAGCCACTGCAGACAGGATTGAAGCAAAAGTAGACTAGATAAAAGTCTAACACTTTTGAGAAGTGGGGACTGGGGGGAATGTATTTGCATGGACTGTATTTGCTGCACCTACTATGTTATGTTAGCTTGGGTCCTCAGTCCATATTCCAGCTTCCATTTTTGTTCAGATGAGCACCAAGTCTGTGAGTGCACACTCCTGCTGTGAGTGTGGAGAGGTGCTGCACACCTCAGGAAAGGCAGGCAGTGAGGTGCCAGGGAGGGAAGGAAGCACTTGCCTAAACTTTTGGAAGCCTTGTGGACATAGAGTCCTTGATCCTGAACTGAGACAAAAGTATCTGCAACTGTTTTATATTCACGTATACATACAGATACATCTATTGAAAGGAATACTTGACAGGACTGGGAACCAAAAAAATCCATTTTTGACTAGCAACTATTTCTATAGTGTTATAGGGATGTTTTGAATTCTTTCTTGCTGCAGTAGAGTTACTGAGTTACTGGCCCATCGTTTTCTACTATCTGAGCATCTCCAAATACACTGCTATGCACACAGGCATAAACAGAGATTATGTCAACCTCTTATTGAAATAAACTTAAATATAAGAACTTAAGAAAAATGATTTACGATTCCGCATTCCTCTACTCATAAGTATTCACAGACTCCTTCTCTAGCTTACTTATAGAACAGAAATTCTTAGTGATATTTTAATGATGTTCACTCTTAGTTCTTGACTTCAGTTCTTCCTTCTTGCTTTCAAGGAAACAAATGATAGAAAAGTACAATTAAGTGATCAGTTCTTTGCTTGGATGCCTCCGCGTTCAAGTTGTTCTACTGCAGGATTTCTCTTAATTCCACAGTGCTACAATTTGCCAGGCTTTCATGTTTGCCGCAGATAATTCCCAACGATAGTGAGCATGTGCCAGAAAATCCTAGTTACATTATATGATCAATGAATATACAGGTGTTGTAACTACAAAATACAGGAGAGTTTGGCTAAGCAGGTTATTACACCAAAGAAAGAACAGACAGAGTGCTTACCCACGCCCTGGGCTCGCTGAAAAACTCCAAAGAAGGGATCTCCAGAAAGAGATCCTTCCCCACTGGTAGTCAGCTCTTCAATGGCTCCAGGAGAGGTGCAGCCAGGCTCCACCCCTTCCAGCAGCAATGGTGAATCAATCAGAGGTTCAGGCCATGATTCCCATACACATATACACCACAAAAATCAAACTACAGCTTCAGAAATACACGTAAGCACTCTGCTTTTGTGGCCTAGGCACTTCTCAGCCAGGATGCTGGGTTTTCCCAACCTGAACTTGGGTCACTGCATCACTGCAACCCTAACAGGCTTGAGGAGGGCTGAGCTCAGAATGTCTGCTGGGAACCTAAACTGCTGCGTCTTCAGCCCTCACAAGTCCCATCTACACACAACATATAAACACAAATCTAGTGGCATGCTCAACATCAATCAAAGTATAAATATTAGCCAGGAAAAGGGGAAGAAGACTAACGAGAATTAAGACGCTCCCTGAAATACTCCCATTCAAGAAGAAAAAAGCAATCACAAATTTGCAGACCAGAAAATCTCAAGATCACAATCACTGAAGGAGTCAGGGCTTACTGATGACTTACATTCATAACATAGCTGAGCATGTTGTGAGTGGAACAAAAAGAAAGACAACATATACTTACCCAGCTCCTCCAGCATCAGCCAACCAATGAGTGCAAGGTGCATTCATGGGCTGAATTCACCCGTACAACCTTTGAGACTCAGTGGCAGTGTTGCTAGTGGGAGACAAAGCTGTCTTCAGGGTGCCCTCCGCACCCTACTTGGGCTCACTTTTCCTCACGGCTCAAACACACCACAGCAAAGACTGCAGTAACACAAAACTAAGACTCACAATGCTGTCTACGATGTAATTCGCAGCAGCAGTCAATTCATTTTAACTATTAGAGACCCTTTATTTCATACTCGCATCTGGAAGAACAAAATATTTCCATATTCACGCTCAAAAGTGGGTCAAACAAAACCAGTCTGTCCTTCCATGCAGCAGTCCCAAAAGGCACGCAGTCCATTTTGTCTGCAGTTGTGCCATTTTGTCAGTTCTACAGACAGCTGAAGCTTTTGCAGCCTTTAAAACAACTTTGGTTGCTATGCCTATGAGCTCTTCTAAATACCTCTACCAGATTAAAACTGAGAAAGAAAAAAAATAAAAATAAAAAACCACATGAGGTCTGATGATGCTACCCGATTCTACCTGATTCTCGGCTGATATCACACACACACAAAAAAATCATTCTAGATTTAGAACAGCGGGAGCTGAAGTGTGGTATAAGTCAACAGAAAAACACTGAAAGCACATTTCCTCTGTGCTTTGATGGTCAGGGGGAAATGAGTTTAAATTAAAAGGGGGAAATTGCAGTTAGATGTTAGGAGGAAATGTTGCAGCCAGAGGGCAGCGAGGCGCTGGCACAGCTGCCCAGAGGAGCTGTGGTGCCCCATCACTGGAGGCGCTCAGGCCAGGCTGGATGGGCCCTGGGCAGCTGAGCTGGTGGGGGGCAGCCCTACCCAAAGCGGGGTTGGGGGCCTGTGAGGTCCTTTCCCATCTCAGCCATTATATGATGCTGCGGTCTTCCAAAGGGATGTGAAGCTTGACGTATTTTTGCATCTTTTTAGTCATTATAAATTATTTACAATGTAAGTATTGCACTGTACAGTAATACTGTAAATAGTGCATTTACAATGTAACTGCTTACAGTGTCAAAGAAGAGACTTAGTCCAAAGGTTGTGCAGGAAGTGCAGATATGAGATCAGCTGAGGGCTTTCATCCCTCACCAGCTCTTAATTAAGGCGAATGCCAGGAAGCCCACAGAAAGCAGTGACTTCAAAGACGACAGCCAGACCTCCAATAGTAAGTATCTGCATATTCCTTCACACACACAACAGTCTGGCTGAAGTTTTGGCCCTGAAAGCATTGCCCCAGCAATCTTTACATTAAGATCTGCAGCAGTGAACTATGGCATCAAGTTAATTACAGGTGACAGAATTTATTGTGCTATCGTGTACCAATAAACAATCTCAGTTGTCATATTCTTCCAGATGAAGATTTTTCGCATGCTTTGAACCATTAAGACAAGGTGATCCAGTGCTCCTGAGGACAATCATAGCATGCATTACTGAGGGATATTTAAAAAGGTGTATGTCATTAAAACTTGCTTACAACATGCAATTGAACTTAAGTGCTATTTTCTACTCGGAACTTAATAGGCTGATGAAAAACTAACTACCAAACGGGATTATTATGTTTCTAACATTTCTAATGAATAAACAGCTTTCTTTCAAACAGCCAACACAGAAGATTGTTTTTATGTGTTATTACTCTCAGTTACATTACCCAGTTAAAAATAACCCATATGTAAGGGAATCTACTCCTCTGAACACAGAAAATAGGCAGTTATAGAAATTCAAACAACAAAATGTTCCCTCGTGTTACACAAGAAGACTTGAGAAACCAGCAGACCATCTAGCAAAAATAAAAGTGTACTCACTGTACTGAATGTGAACTTGTGGAGGCTTTTTTCTTAGCGTAAAACCAGCCAGCATTCCTTCACCCATCAACTATTTTGAACATGCACTGGAAATCAAGGGTTGGCAATGAAGATAAACACGTCATTTTTCTACAAGGGAGGCATTACGAAGAAGTTGTTCTTACATGGTAAATAATAGAAACTCACTGAAGAGTGGGATGAAATAATGCAGTTCTTCCAGTACTTTGCTGCGTGGGTGAATACGGACATGAATCTGCCAATCTTATTTCTAACTTCTGAAGAAAACACAATGGCTCAGCTGTGACAAATTTCCTGGACTGCCAAGTAACTGGAAGGAAAGAAAAAGAAAACAGCAATGAAGACTGATAATGCTCTGCTTTACCTAACATAGTAATTATAACCTCATGTGCTGTTTTATCCCCTCACAATTACTTGACCCTGTGCAAATGTTTCAATATATTGATATATTTTTCCCATCAAACTTATTTCACAGAGTAACAGGGGCTGGAGATCATCGCTCCTACTAAGAATTTTTATGCTGTCCTAATTGAAATTGTCTTTTTTTATTTTTCTTTTAAAGAAAATAGAACTCTGATGTAACAAATACACCAGAAAGCAAAAGCTAAGCTGTAAATAAAAAGAGATGTTATTTCACACGTATATACACAGAAATATTTAAGTTACAAATGAAACGCAAATAAACATTCCTAATATGTAGATACCTGTGTTCCATACAATGACAAGCCTTCATTACGTTATCTTCTGACTTAAAGACCCATTGCCATTGTGTTCTGTGTGTACATGGACATCGTGTCTGCTGAGACTTTTAGCAGGTTCTGCAATTTTCAAACTCAGTTGAATTTTACAACGCTTCCTTTGTGCTCACATACAGCAGATTAGAGCATATTTCATCGCCGAGTTTCACTGATGCAACAAAATTCTTTTTTAAACACAGAATATACTCTGGTTTTTTCTCCAGTGCATTACAGAGTCAAACTAAATACAGCCTGCACCCTAGCCTTGTGATGTGCAGCAAACTGCACTCTCCAGAGCCCTCACGTTCATAACCAACACCAGACTGGCATGCAGGTTAGACAGAAAGAGGCCGTGCTGAACTCTTACCAGTCATAGCCCGCAGCAAAAGATGTCTCAACGACTGGTGCTATCAGTTTAGCAGCTGTCATGATATAATCCTCTGCCATGGACTTCCTAAGATAAAACAAACACTAACCAACTTTAAAACCAACACACAAACATGTCACAATTTCAAAATCAGGTATGCAAGAAATAACCAAACCTTGTTCTTGCCCTTTCTGCACTCAGGAGACAGTCTGACAATTCAATCTAACCTGCTGCTACTACTGCTGCCTTGTATCTTGACAATGCTCTTAGTTTTTAATGTTTTCCTTTCCCTGCACACTGTAGTTTCATTAAACAAACAAACAACAAAACAACAACCTGAAGCTGCAAGTTTTAAGCAGCACAACCCACCACATATGAGGTAGAAGGCTTATTTTTAATACTTTCAGGAACAAAAACCTACAGCATCACAGTCAAGCAGGATCAGGCTCCACTATTACCTCTCATGTTCTATTTGTCTTAAACTGTCGCTTTTGATGGCTTCCATCAGTAGATTTGTATGTGGATCATCCTGGAAGGGGACAAAACACCTGTAAATAGTCATGCCAATATACATGCATCTTAACTTGACTGTAAACATAAATATATGCAGATTACAGCATCTACGGTGTTACTTTCTTTCCACATTTCAAAAGCTGGACTCAATTAAAGCAGTCCTAACGCTAACTACAAAACCTCAAGTTTGACACCACAGCTACTTTCATCCCGTTTCAGACCCATTTCAGTGGAAGCTGTGCAGGAATCCTGATGCAAGTCTGAAATAGTGAAATTCATGTTTGAGGCGTGTGCCATTGTGGCGCAGAGGAAGCATAGCAACATAGAAACACCAAGGTTGTAAAGACCTCCGAGATCACCCAGGCCAACTGCTCACCTATCACCCCTATTTCCCCACTAAATCACATCCCTTAGTACAACATCTAAATGGAGAGGACCACTTGCTCTTCTCACACAACACTGGCTGAGAGCACTTCTGGCCATCCACCGAACAACCCTGGCAGTTCCAAGGAACAGCAGCAGGAAACACCTGGGACTCCTGGAAGATGAGCGAAGGGGAGTGTATGGGAACTGCTGCGTCATGGCCTGAACCTCTGATTGATCACCTGAGGCGAGCCATGAGTCAGCCAGAGGAGCACAGGTGAAGGCAATTCCTCCTAGACCTATTGAAGAGCTGGCTACCAGAGGGGAAGGAGCTCTTCTGGAGATCATCTCTCTTGGTGTTTTCTGGTGAGCTCAGCCAAAGGGTAAGCTCTTCCACTTATTCTCTTTTGTGATCGTTGTCTACTTTGCCTAATTCTCTTGATCATATTGTGATTATAACATCTTGATATCTGTTGATTATACAATTATATTGCAATTATAACATCTTGATACCTATTGATTATACACAATTATATTGTGATTATAGCATCTTGATTATACACTTGGCGAGCCAGGCAGGCCGAATATACTAAAATTAACATCATGTCTTTTCTATGGAATTTCTATAAATGGGTCAAGGGGGAGAACAATACTCCTCTAGAGAAAATGATTCCAGGGCAGATCCCAGGATTTGAGGGATCGCCCTATTATGAGTTAGCTGCTATCATTGAAAAATGGGGTCCCTTACGCGTTATGGGCAATATCTCCCCATATCGCATGGCGGACTATTTTCAAGTGTTGAAGAAGCCACGGGAGACCAGCCTCATGCTCTCATGGTCAACAAGTCTCAGTTTATTATCTCTCGGTTACAATACTTATAGCCACGATAATTAGCTCATACATATTGCAAAAGCGGAGCTCATGATTGGCTCCTTATGATTTGTTACATGTTTTCTGCAGTTAGCCTTGAGATTATCGCTTTCTCATACCGTGTGCTGCATCTCCTATCTCAGCCGGTTCTGACTTGCCTACTCAGGGCTCAAAGTCAGGACGACCTTGTCCCGAGCACGTACTAGTGATCACTGTATGGCCCTTCATCTGCAGCCACTCTCTATAGATGCTATCCACACTTCCCCCGTTTTCTTTTTGGGCAAGTAGCGTAGTTGTAGGATAAGACTGCACCAATCGTAACACCATGCGTTGCAGACATTGTATGATACAAGGAACAAACAAAATAATAATTAATATCACTATCCCAATAGTGATTAGATGCTGGAGCAAGGAGGTTAGCCAGGGGCCTAACCCCAATCCCTTTAGCCAGTCATCTAATCCGAATCCAGAATGCACTTGGAGATGCGATGTTGATGTAGTTAGAGTTTGCAGTTGCCTATGAATTGAATTGGAATGATCAGACAGGTTCATACAGCACATCCCCTCAAATTCTTCGCATCCATGGCCTTGTGCAAGCAAGAGGAAATCAATTGCAGCACGATTTTG